>NW_026042341.1:1200000-1500000 GCF_023856365.1 Brienomyrus brachyistius
AATAGTACACTGCAAACATTCATGCTGTCACGGAGACGACCAGGCATAAGTGCAGCGAGGCTGAACTTTAATGAATGCCCAGGTAGAAGTGTAAGCAGTATTGGAGCTGGAGCTACACAACGATTTTCTCCACGGTGGTGAGAGTTAAATACGTATGATTAGGTTCAGAAGCAGAGACCATAAACCCACAGACCCAGCCGGTTCAGCCTCTTACTGAATGATGATGCTCTGTCTGGGGCACATGCAGCACATGCAGCATTGATGCTCGGCCGTGTTCAGTTACGACCTGTACTTTACCTCTCCAGTTTTAATGCTTTGTGTCCTTTGTGTCCATTTTTTAAGCTACGTGCTCATTGTCTTTTGATTGCAAGTCATTCGGAACAAGGACATTTTCTGATAAATAAAACAGTTAAAAAATAGTGTCTGTCTTCAAGGTACTTATCCTTGTCATGGTCTCTCAGTGGCCTGGAGTGATTCTGTGTCCCACAACAAAATCACTAAAGGTGCATCTGACATGAGCGAGGGGGTACGATTCGTGCAAACATAAAGAAGTCATGGACTGAAAGATCCACCAGAGGATGCACATCACAAGGCACTATTGTAAATGCAGGTCTGCCTAGAGCCTATTCCATGAAGCACAGTGCACAATGTAGGGCTACACCCATTCTCATACATACAGTCATACACAATGGGCAATCTAACACTATGAGAAAATTCATTCAATTTACTTTTATATGGTGCCTTTCAGAACAGAGTTTCCTCAAGACGCTTTACATGGGTGTGTTGTGATACATACATCATTTAAACAAGCAAAGAAAGAAAAGCCAGGCGACAAGAGAAGAGAGGAACCAAAAACTCCCAAACAGGAAGAATAAAAACAGGTGTAAAAAAGGTGTAAAAATTAACCTAATAGCATATCCCCGCTATGCCGCCCTAAAAAATAAACTTAATAATGCAAAAAATAACAATAATGAAAAAGTAGTTACTGATTGCATTGTACTAGTGATTGGCAAAAACACAGAACTGTAAGATGACATACTGAGGAGTTAAACCCAGATGTAAATCTTCACCTGCTGCTGCTAATTTGACCAAAGGAGCACAAGCACGCCTCACCTTGCCGTTTCCTCTCCAGGTAGCCCTGGATGTGCCTCACGCTCGCTTGCGCCTCCTCCAGGACTTTGCACCACACCCACCACTTGCTCTTATGCCCATCCACGAGCACCCAGTTCTGGTGCTGCTCCTGGTAGTGCTGTCTGACCGGCTCCACCTCTCGCCTGTAGCAGGAACTATGGACACTGAGGGCCTGGGGGCTGTCGTGCATCACGTAAGGCCTGCAGAGGAGAAGCAAGGAGGACCGACGAGGCCAGTCAGAGCATTTTTCCCCTCCACAAAGACTGTTCTACACTATTATATGGACAATTTCACTAGGGAAGTAATCAGCAGTTTGAAATCGATAGAATAATGCTTTTAGGAAAACAATACATTTCTAGTAAAAAACATGCTTCGCTAAAATGCTGACATGGGAAATTGGAGCAGTGCTGACAGATACCACAGTATCACCTTGGTATTTTCATCTGGTCCACTAGACCCCTCCTCAGAGACTCCTGGGTGTCCACCTGCAGCTCGACCACCCTGTACGGGACGATGCCTCGGCTCTCCATGAGGTCAACCTGTCCCTTTGTCACGGGGAAGCCATCGAGGATAAACCTGCGTGTAGGTTACGTAGGTTACCTGAATGCCGTGAGACCATCAAGCCTCGACTAATGGTGTCGCACCTGTAAGTGCTATGACGCCGTATCAGATCATCATTACGATGTCACCTAATAAAGCATCTCCATAAACTGAGGGGGTTATGAGAAATGTGCGAGTGATGGATAATGTCTACCTGTCCTTTATCCAGTGTGATGGGTACAGCTTACAAAGTGATCTGGATCAAGCACCAAAACTCCCAGTCTCACAAACTGGTGCCACATCCTACAAGCCTTGCTTATCCCTGACTCCACCCCATCCGTTTGACCTAAAAGGGGAATTTTCACTTTGTCTATCTGTATTGTTTGCTGTCAGCCTGGTTCCCAACACACCCTGTTCTCTCTCTTGTTTTCAGCATATGAAGGTCCAGTTTCCAGTCCAGCCCTGTATTTCATTGTTCCATATGCCTTTCTAACCAGCAACTTCTTCTCAGTGATGATATTTGCACACATAATACATACAGAGTACACTCATACGCAAACACACAAACAATGTCTATTAGGGCTGTGAGATTGAAATGGAAAAACAAGTGTTTTACCTCCATCCAGAGGACAAGGTGGGCAGTGTTCAATAGCACATAAATGCTTCACGATGACACCCCACACAATAAAAATACCACAGTTCCTCTGGGACTATTAAACCATGCTATTTAAATAAATCAAGTGTGAGACTCCAGGCTGTATAAGAAACACGGAGTATTGATCAACTCAAATAATGAATGAATCCATTAATTAACCAGGTTGTAACGCATGCGTGAAAAGCAGGTAGCAGAGGGTGAGGTACCCCCTGGTGCTGCAGACGAGATTCATGAGGGCCACCTCCAGGCACTGGACGGCCAGTTTGTCAGGCACAGCAAGACCCTGGTGCAGGTACGATAACATGTGGGCAACAAGCTCAGTCTGCCGTTGATTGGTCAGAACGGCTCTCATGGCATCTCCGATAGACAGCCGCTGGATGCCAAACTCACTGGCAAACTTCCTGGCCACTAAAAAAAACACAAGATACTCAGCACAAGACTAGCTGATTACTCCAGTGCAGTGTAACAGTTACACCAATGAGTGTTAAAAACCTTTTCTGATATCTACTTAATGAAATGAAAAATTCACCTGTGGATTTTCCTGATTTTGGGGGGCCAGTGATGGCCATTTTGATTGGCAGAGGTGGCCTGGGCTTGGGCTGCCTCAAGTATTTAATGGGGTTGAACATAAATTTTCTGCGAGTCTCTTTGGAAGTGAAGAAATAAATGAACTGGTGGAAGAGCACAGGAAAGCTAGGGTCCGAGGGTCCCCGAGCAGACTGGATCAGGTCGCCTTCACTCAGCTGCCAGATGAGAGAGACCTCCGTATGTTACAGGCCTCTCAGGAAATGAGGGAGGAACACTTCAGCTCAACTTCACAAGAGTCAAACTTGAAGATGTGGAGCTAAAACTGTGGTTCAGATATCAGCTTTAATCTGCTTTCATTAGCAGAATCTTGGTTTATAGGCCACTAAGTGACAAGAATGATTATGGTCAACATTGTAATCCTTAAATGGGCTTGTGAGTTTTACTTACAAAAAAATGTTCTGTGGGTAGAATGAAAAATGACTGGTTCAGAGAGATAACCAATGAGATTGTAGATTAGGTAGATCCAAGCAAATAGAGGAGGCCGGACCAAGAGATCTGATTGGTTAGTCCCACCTCCTTTGGTTGCTTGGACCCACTTTACCTACAATCTGATTGGTTACCTCTCAGATCATTTGTCATTCTGCCCTCAGAACATTTTTATGCACATAAAACATGCACCTTATATGGTCATGTGGATAAGAGGAGCTTTACATGACAGGACAAACACGGTAAAACTCACCTTGACGGGGTCCCAGTACCCAAAGCCGCTGTAGAACTTGTAAGATAAATGAAGCATCTTGTGAGCGAGTGAGCAGCCCAGTGGCTGGCATATCTCAAACAGCGCCTCGCGCTTTTCCACCAGCGCCCGCAGCTTGTCATGAAGCTGACGGCGCACAATCTGGGGTGTCCTGCCGGCCCTGATTGTAATCTGTAGGTTCCGGACATCTGTCAAAGCTTCCTGGAAATGCCAGGAATGCTACGTCATACATCAGGAAACGGACTCTGCTTTCATAACGATCTTAAAGCTAAGATTCAGACAGCAAGACTGGTCAGCTGAAACGAAATCATGGTCTGGAATTTTTACTTTCTGGATTGGAACTATCCACTTCTGCACCTACTCAAGCATACATAACTCTGAAGGAATGAGACTACAGGGCCACCCATTCTCAAAAAATAAAGATCCATTATTAATAATAAAATTATGTAAACTAAAGGATTGTACTGAAGATAAATGTATCCCGCTACCATGATCTTCTGAAGGTTAGTGTGGTCCGTCTCAAAGCAGTCTCTTATCTCCATCTCCAGGTGTTCCTTGGCACTGGCCTCTGTCTCTTCCTCCTCATCCTCACCCTCTTCCTCAGGGGGGAACTCATCAAGCAGCATGGCCTCCACCCTGCTCTCCAACTCCTCCTCAGCCTCCACCTCTTCCGGGTCCTCGTCGCTGTGATTTTCATCATCCATCTGTGTAACACAGATTGAAACCTTGTTTTCTCTCCCGAACGAATCTCAAGCAATATATTTTGCAAATTATAATAATTAAGAAAACTATGCATCTGGTTATAACTGTCTCCCAAAATGCACATGTACCCTGGCTGCCAGCTGTCCAGCCGCACGTTCTGCTATAATCTCTGCGCGTCTTCTCGCCATAGCCTCTTCCTGTGTTAAGATGATTGGTTGGTGTCATTGGCAGCAGGCCCACACATCTTTGCCTTGAACTTCCTGATGAGAAACCAGCACCAGTCTCACCCGAGCCCTGAGCCGCAGCTCCATGGCCTTCCTTTGCCGCTCCAGCTTCCTCATCCTCCTTTCCCTCCACCTGTCCAGCCTCTGGGGCAAAAGGCGACGCAGTACATCAGCTGTCTCTACCTCCATGACTACCGTGGCATCTGGGAGCAGGCAGTGGTCCATGAGATACTGCACATCTTCTAGGCTTTGGGGAAAACCCTCCAGAATGAAACCCGCCGACCTGTTGGGGGTGGGAAGAGACACTATTAGCTACATTCTAAAGTGCAATCGTGGGGCAGCCGGAACAGCACTTTGCGGGTCTCACAAAGCCAAAGAGGGAGTTACTTGTACGGTTCCTGCTCCCACCACTGAGGGAGAATCGTGTCCAGTATCTCTGCAGGTAAGGGTACGCCGTCAGACAAGCAGCATCTGATGGCTTCCTCTTCTTCGGTGAGTACAACCTGCCAGCAAACAGAGATAAGACCTTCGCATCATCACCAAGGTGAAATGGCCAAGCTCACAATGTTCATAAAGTGCTCATACATTTTCAAAGCTCCAAGCTTCATATCCATCACATGCAGATCATATGCAGCTCTGCAAAAAAAAATTAAAAGACCACTTTATCTTTAAAAAAAAAAATAAAAAAATCTGCATTTTAAAATCCTGGTTTATTCCCGGTTCTTCTTACAGAAGTCTATACTGCAAGGCAGGCCGCCTCCAGGTTCAAAGTTTCTAAGACAGCAGTACGCAAGAACAAGGTGAAGCAGGAGGTACTGGGAAAGACCAGAACCCAGCCAGGTAGAGGACAGAAGCAACTTTCTAATGTCAGAGATGTCCGTCAACTAATCTGGCCAAGCCTCATAGATCGGTGGATGACCTCAAATGACCTTCAAAAAGAATGGGAAACATTAAGTGATGTGATGCGCACTGCTAGGACAGTTCATAACAGGCTCCTAGAAGCAGGAGCGAAGACCTATAAAACAAAGAAGAAACCCTTCAATAATGGGAAGGAGGGAAGAACCAGGCTGGAGTTTGCAAAAAAATGTATATTTTACACAGGCAAACCCATAAACTGAGAAGTGAGTCAAACTGAAAATGCTGCTGTGGTCTTTTATTTTTTTTCCAGAGCTGTATTTATATATGAAGTATATTAATGATCTTTTACATTAAAGACCTGTGCACGGCTCTGGCTGTTCTCCCCGGTTCCTTGCACAGCCTCCAATTCAAGGTCCGCCACCCATTCGTCTGCTGGTTCCATCTCATCAGCATAGGGGACCCTCTCCACGGTCTTGCCTACAAGCAGCTCCTGGAGCCGTTCACGGAACTGAATGTGGAAGATATTGAGGCGCTTGGCTAGCCACTTGGTCTGGCTGGTTTTGCCGGAGCCACGGACGCCAAGCAGGAATATCCTAAGCGCCGGAGCCTAGGAAGCATGACGTCACTACTAAGAGACAGTAATTCACACAGCAACAGAGGTGGAAAGTTCCGGTCTAAAAAGTACAAATCCAAACCATGCCTTTGCTTCAACCAACCAGTTGAGTGACTGTGACTCTTTATACTCAGTTGGTTGGTTGAAACAAAACCTTGGTCTGGTTTTCTACTTTCTGGACTTGAATTTCCCAGCTCTGCACAGCAACATCCAAGGACAAAAAGCTGGTGTTTTTACCTGCAAACGATGGTGTTGGGAGACATACAGTTCAGGACTTTGCAGAAATTTGTCTTTTGCATCTGTGCTGGAAAAGTAATAGGTCTTCTCTCTGTACTTCACAGCATAATCGTCGGCACATGGGAAGAGGGTGCCTCTCTCCTTAAGGACAACTGGACAGAAGTGCAAGGTGTCTCCCATAATCCTCTTGGGTGAAGAGGTACCCTCCTTACCACAGCAGAAAGGGAAGAGTATGAATGATTTAGTCAAGAGGCATTAGAAAAAGGGTCAATGTGTCAGGATGAAACCTGGTTTAAAGCCACAGAGGAAGGATTCTCTCTTAGAGAATTGCCTAAATGTAAAAATCATCTGTAAAGGTCTGTGTTGTTTGCTGGTTTGATTATATAATAAATCCTATGAAGTTTCAACTGAAAGATTATTACAGTAGGACATGAAAACCAAAAAACAATGTGCGTTTAATGGTACGAGGTGTCAGCTGGTCTCACCTCCGTCTCTGTCTCCGCCTCCACGACATCCGCGTTCCTCGTGTCTGCCAAGGCCTGGGCGTCCTCCTCTTCCTCATCCAGGTCCGCGCTCGTCACCTCCCAGGCGACGTACTGGAAGGGCCCTAAAACACACAAAAGTCATAATGCGAGAGCTGAGGTTGCTTAGGGATGTCGGGGCTGAATCAAAGGATCAGAAGCATCTTCGACTACCACAGGCAAAACGGGCAAACAGACAAGGACAGAGAGTGCATGCTCACTCTCCATAATGGCCACCGCCTCCCTCAGCAAGTCCTCCGGGGTCTTCTCACGGATGTCCAGAACAGCACAGCTCCCCATGACCGACGACTCCATTGCTGCCCATTCCAGCATGAACTGCTTCACCCCCAGTCTGAAACTGTCCATCTCGGGGCAGTCTGGGTAACCCTTCTCCCATACCTGTGGCAGCTTAAGCTCTAAGAGAAAATGACAGGTCAACGAACTGCATGTTTCCATGTAAAATACACATGAGTGCATTAGAATATCCTCTGTGTGGTTAAATAGCAATTGCGTGATGAGCATTCCAATTCCTTTCCTAAGAAAACCTTAATGCAAAAACAGTTTACATCAGACTATTACAGATTACTCTATTTATTGACAGTGAGTTATGATGAAATAACACATTATTATCCATCCATCCATCCATTTTCCAAACCGCTTATCCTATTGGGTCGCGGGGGGTCCGGAGCCTATCCCGGAATCAATGGGCACGAGGCAGGGAACAACCCAGGATGGGGGGCCAGCCCATCGCAGGGCACACTCACACACCATTCACTCACACATGCACACCTACGGGCAATTCAGCAACTCCAATTAGCCTCAGCATGTTTTTGGACTGTGGGGGGAAACCGGAGTACCCGGAGGAAACCCCACGACGACATGGGGAGAACATGCAAACTCCGCACACATGTGACCCAGGCGGAGACTTGAACCCGGGTCCCAGAGGTGTGAGGCGACAGTGCTAACCACTGCACCACCATGCCGCCCAACACATTATTATTGTACTGAAAATCATTTAAAGTACTGACAAAATAATATGACAGAATCATACTGCCGGGTCCTGATGCACACCTTGAGTCTCCTCGGGAACTGAGTCCAACCCCCAGTGACTGTCTGTGAGCTGCAGCTCCTCCTCTGACCCGTCTCTGTGCTGCCTGGGGAAGCGGAACGGAATCACACATGTGAAACCTCCATTGCACCTTTTAAATAGACAACATTTCAAAGACATTTGCAGCCATTAAAATGGTACTAGGTTGTGAACAGAAGGTGGTTTCCACTTATATTTCTGTTAAATGCACCAAGACACTTGATAGACAAAAGAATGTAATGCTATTGAAACTAATGGCTGGGTTTGATTCCACCTGGTGCATGACCTCACATGCCCACGACACTCACGTTGCCTCCTGGGATTCCTGCTCCTCAAGTCTCTGCTTCTCCTGCAACCTCTTCAGGATCACGGCGTCAACCTCATCCCTGTGGGCCTCGTAGATCCTCCGCAGGAGTGTCCCAGCTTCAAAGAGTCAACACCAGCCTGTTACAACCACATACGGGTCTGACAAGACCATGCATGACGGGAGTCACAGTAGAGCCTCAGTTCTTTACTGAGAAATGTTCTCCTTCCTCTCCAAGCTTCCACTGAATACACTTCAGGGCTTCACCTCTGGCCTTTCTGTCACCTGCATGTCTTATCAAATTTCTAGCGTCCTCACTGTATGCTTTCCCTCCAGCTCCCTGATGGTGAAATGAGCTGCCCGACCGCATCCGGTCATCAGATACCTTCTCCACCTTCAAGAAACACCGCATGACCCAGCTGTTACAGAAATTCCTCTACTAGCCTGATGCCTCTTTATGTTCTTTAAATGCTCTTACTGTATGTTACACTCCTGGCCCTTGGCAGCCTTATCAAATCTTGCTTTGTTAGACATTGCTGTGTAGCTCCTGCTCCAGTCCTGCCTACACTTGCACCTGGACATTCATCGCAAGCTCAGCCTTGTCACAGTTATGCTGGTTGACTTCTTGACAGCATGAATGTTTGTAATGCGATATTTGCTTGCCTGTACGCCGCTTTGGACAAAAGCATCTGCCAAATATGTTAAACGAAATGTAAACGTATTTAAATCTAAATACAGTCACCCATAAATAACAATGGTTATACTATAATGCTACAGCAGGTAGAACATTGTGTCTCCTTTCAGATGTGAGTAGTTCACTCATTCCCAGGCGCTCCCTCACACTGTTGACTACAGCAGTCTTGGCTTCAGCTTTTGGGTGGAGCCTTCTGCGGCCGAAGGTAGGCCTACCATCCTCTGAACCGTCTTTGAGGCAGATAATCGTATCAGGTCTGATCTCCAGGTCCTGCAATGCCGCCAGCTGGTTCTGGTTCCTTGGATAGTTATCGATCACCCATCCTTTTTTAATCTGCCCTTCTGAATTAGTGGATTGGACCTGGGAAAAAAATTATAATTAAAAAATAATCAGCAGATGGCATGCCTTCAGATGTCCCAGCCGTGCTCCTTCGGCAAACGTCTTGTGATGTTTTTCAGAAATGTCATGCTACCATGCCAGGATAAGCAGCTGAGGTACTCAGAAACCCCCTGGGTATTTTAAGATTGGGTCCTCAGGGGCTACTGAGGGAGCTTAACTCTGTCAGAGGCAATTCTAGAGACTCTGGGGGCCTTAGGAAAAAAACTCCATAGGGCCCCTCCAACTTCCTCTCGCCCACCATGGTAAAATTTATTACCTTTATTATACTGTGAAGTGTAAATTAATAATATCAACAACGAGAATTTAATAAACAAAAGACTTTCATTTTCACTTTTGTGAAAAACAGAATACGCAAATAAAACATTTTTATCGTTGCAATGTGCTATGTAATCGGCCGCCCTTGGGGTCCCCCTCCCAGCTCAGGGCCCCAGGCCTGCCTGTGCTGTCTGTCCTGTCGTTGTGCCTCTGATCTCTGTTTAAGCTGAGTCTTTATATTGCTGATACCCCAGTTGATGTCTGTGAGTCAGTCTCCAGTCAAAAAGCGTAACTGCTAGCCCACTCCTCCACCCATCCGCACCGAAGGACCTTTGCTTAGGGAAGGACACCCTGGCTCACTTACCTCTTTAATGTGCTCCGTCAGTATCTCCCCATAGACATCCAAGCGAGGAGAGCTAGCGTCCCGCTCTGCCTCCTTCAGAGCCTCCATCACCAAGGCCTCCACCTCCGGGTGTTGCTCCGTCACTTCCACCTCTGCCAGTGGAGACCATCCGGATTACTTCCTCCACACAGACCACTACGGGCTACGATCTCCGGCCAAGCGGAACCACAAATTGGCATCACGTCGGGTATCGATTCTTTCATTCAAAGCGACTCAGCCAAACGACAAATTCACGCATTTGTACGACAGGATAATTTAGCAGAGAGCTTCTGGATTAATTACAGTTAATTACATTGCAAACAAGCAATTATGGCAGTTGGGCACCTCCTGCTTCTACATCAAATTAGAAAATTTGATCACTGAGAACTTAGATGGTACAAATGGTACACACTGTAATTATGGCATACTAGTCAGATTTGACAACCGATACAATAAATATATAAAATGCTTGCAGGATGCAAATAATGAGGCTGCAATGAAGACCTGAGCATGTAAATACAGACCGAAGCTACTACAGCATGTCAGTCATTCGACTGCAGGACCTAAGCTGTCACTGACAGCTTCATTGCGATTTATCACGTAAGAGCTTCTGCAGGATGGCAGCCACTCTACTCTTTACAGATTCTCTCCATTGCTGTTACTGCAGTCAAATCAGAACTTACCACAGCTTTCCATTTTTTCTGTAAGATCAGCCTCGTTCTCATCCAACTCATCCTCTTCCTCTGTCTTATAACTCGCTTTATCTGCAGTAAACACAACTGTGAAATTGCATTGTTTTGTTTCTACACACATCCAAGGTAGAGAGGGATTCTGCTTACTCGTCACGTGGGTGACTTCAGCCTTCAGTCTGGCCTTCACCCTCTGGATGGCAATGGGCGTGGCCTCTGCCCGCACCTTCTCCAGCATGGTGTCCCGCGCCTGGTTCAGCGTGGGCCTCACTAGAGCTTCCACATCCACCACGGCGGCACCATAGTGGCTGGCTATCAGGCCACAGAGCGTGCTCTTCCCCACCGATGGAGGCCCTATCACGGCCACCTTGCAGGGCGGGCGTGGCATCGGCGGGAGCAGGTAGGGGCGGGGGTTCACCATAAACTTCTGTAGGGCCTCCGATGATGAAAGTACATACATCTTATCCAGGAACCTGGGGGAGACAAACAGGGCAGGTCCTGCATTACTACAGTACAGTTTGGCAGCACATAATGTCAGGATCAGTCCCTGCCCCTGATATATGTATTTACTGTAAGTGCCTACCCTTACTGTTCCCCAGTCAGTCTTTGTGTTTGCTATTGTTTAGATGCATGTGTTGCTTTGTGTGTCTGTTCCTGTGCTGCTCCCTGCTTTAGTTCCTGTGTTCCTCTTGTTTTTCTTGCATTCAGTAAAGCTCCTTGTGTCTTGTGAGCCGCACTGTGGATCATCCCTCGTCTTTATCGCCATGATCCGCCATAACATGCAAACACATTACATTCCCCAGGACTTCCACTTTTCTTCTGTATTCTCCTATTTAAAACTGAAAATATTTCCAACAAACTGTTACCAGGTTTCTTTTTAAGCCTTGCTAATGGGGCACACAAGCGACTGGCAGACTCCATCCTCGCAGAAGTCATAAGTTCCACAGCGACCATCACCTTACCTGATGGCGAACTTAGGTTTTCCCTGGAGGATTGTGCCCTCCCTGAGGGCCACGGGACAGAAGCATCCCCAGCGACTCTGCCTCCACCGAAGCCCCGGGGCCACGGGTTTGCAGGCTGACAGATCCCTCAGCAGCTTGTCCTATGGGAGACACGATTGCTGGGCTATGAATATACTGCAGCCCCTCAATCACTGCTACACTGTTAAACACCACCTATTTGACTATTAACATGCTACAGTGGGAATGCTAAAAGTTCACCTTTAGGATTTACTTAGATTTTGAGAATTTCAGAGGATGCATTATGTATCATGGACCCAGTATACAGTCCCAGGTTTTGACAACTGCAGGACACACTGAGACTCCAACTGTAGGCCTGTCACTTTTTGTGCATCAGTCAATCCTGAAATTAAACATGGAATTTAATCCCAGATCAAATGTACAATGAATACTGTCTTTTGTGACGGCAAGGTCACGCTAAATGTATGTATCTGTGTGTCTTTGTCCTAATTTGCATCTTCTTCGTGGTGCTGTGACGCAATAAAAATTTCAGACCTGACTGATCATCGTCACTATCATCATCATCACTTCCCTTGGTGAAAATTGGGTGAGAATTAATCCTGAACAGAAAGGTGTCTGGATCCTGTTGAACTCAGGAAGGGTTTCATTTGACATTGGCTCACAGTGTCCACGCTGGCCTGCAGTATCTCCTCCTCCTCCTCTTCCTCCTGCAGGAGCTGCACGGGCACGGGAGCTCGCCTAGCCGCCATCGACTCCAGGCGCGACACCACCAACTGCACATGTGCAAACCATTGTGGAATGCATCAGCGCTCGTTCCCACATTTCCTTTAATTTTAAGGTGCGGATCAAATACTCCTATAAAATGAAGACTGCCCCCTCCAGTCCTGACCCACAACTCACCAGAAATAAGTCCTCTGAACTGTTGTTACCATCGAGCTCAAAGAGGAACAGGGGATCATGGTTGACCATGTAATCCTGGAAAAAAATGTACAATACTTTTTAATCTGAGATGCATTCAGGGATAGGGGAAAAATTAGGTTTCATAATAGATAATCCCAAGATTTAGGTAATAAATGGTTAATTAATATAATTACTGTATGTGGATCTCCTACAAAGCAAGACGTACGTTTATGGAATTAAATAATTACTTTCACATGAGTTTTTTTTTTTACATTTCTAAGATCTCACTTGTAAAGGTCTTAGCACAGTGTCTTTGTACAGAAGGATTTTTTTGTAAACATCTTCTGGGAAATCTTCCACCAGCTGAACGAGCTGTGTAATTACATCCTCTGGAAGGTCTTGTTTCTCCATCTGCAAACAAGAATTAAATCACAAACGAGAAACCTCTTCAAAGGGAATATGCCTTAATTATAAAAAATTGCTACGTTTCACAGCCTCAGATGCACAAAGAATATTATCACGCACACAAGTGCCACGCATATACACAGACATCCAGGTCACTACGACACCTCTTCCCCATCCTTTTCTGCCAGATTGTCCTCCTTCTCCTCTTCTTCTCCCAGGTCCTCCATCTCATCCCTCTCTTGTCTCCTGCCTGTCTCCTTCTTGACCACATTCCACTGCTCCCTGGGATAGACGGCTCCAGTCTCTGGGTGCAGGCGCCGGCCACTGAGCCGCTGGACCAGGTCCCTGTCGGCACACTGGCACCAAGCCATCATGCTCTCTCACTGCAGTCTGTTCTCACACTAAACTGCAAAGCCTCCCAATGGAAGATCAACTGCAAATTCTGCTTTATTTACGTCTGGCTGCGTTTCTTTGAAGTGTCTTGAATTCAGTGCCTTCTACACAGATTAATATTTCTCTTCGGATTCTCCCTTCTTTGGATGCTAACCTCCCGTCGATGCCGTTATCTTACAGCTGTCACTACATGGGGTTTTTAGTCCTTTCAAATCATCCAATATCGAAATGAACCTTAGTGCTGCAATGAATCAACACCAAGCTTCCAACAAGTATCCCTCTTACAACCCTGCTCCACTATTAATGTTGTGTCTTGAGGACATTTGTGGTTATTGTCCTGTTGCACTGAAGTGATTACAGATCTGGACCTAAATGTAGTCAGAACGGTCCTGCAGTGTGTACTTCAATTCCCTTCATGAAAATGTTAAGCTACACATATCATCCACTCAGGGCTCCAATCTACATGCAGCATGGGGCACGAGACTGGGGTGCATCCTAGATGGAACGGTAGTCTGACAAGGCACAGACATACCTACATATATATACACACAATGGGCAATTTAGAAACACTAAATTGGTGGATGGTTTTGGTCTGCAGAAAGGACCTGGAGCACTTGGAAAAAAGCTAAGCGATGCAGAAGGAGCTAGGGTCTGTGGCCTGGAGATCTGCTCTGATCTGCTAAGCATGCTGTCTCTGCCAGCATCACCACTGAGTGGTTTGGATGGATGGATGGATGGATGGATGGATGGATGGATGGATGGATGGATGGATGGATGGATGGGTGTATGCATACCATATTAATCAAAATAAATGACAGAACATTTGTAGACATTTATATATAAATAAGAAAACACTCACCTTAATGTTTATGATAAAATCAGGTGGGAATTTAAAATTTTTAATTATCTCTATCTGTTCTGGTATTTTCAGATAGTCTTCTGATATGGAGGGTAAGCAGCTTAGTACATAGCCTGTTAAAAAGATTCTCGGTGAGTTTAAATTTAATTTCTTTACACTGAACAAAAAAATCAGCGTCGAAAGGGAATTGCACTCTGCAGTGTAACTCAACATTTATCGTTATCATAATCTAACACGTAGTCATAAGAACATTGCAACATGGCTATAACGAGTAAACATAATATACATGAAATAAGCACAAATGTATTGTAGATCGATACCATGATGCTCCACCTCCGGGGATCTCAGCCTCTCCATAATCAGCTGAAAGACTGTTTCCTCTGGAATGCAGCTCCCGCTATTGAGAATGTCTCTAAGCTAAAGACACAATCAGTCAGAAACGACGTTTAAAGTAGCACTTCATCAGGGTAGATTATAGATTAAAATTACCTTTAAACCATGCTCGGTAAAATTGTTGATGTGATAAGTAAGCAGTTCCGTGTCTGTAAGATTAAAGAGACATTTAAGACATAATTATACGTATAACATATACCTATAATAAAAACTATATGATTTAATGTATTTCAGTAGTCACGTAAAATTATGATAATTATGATGATAATTACCGTCAATTAGAACACAGTTCCAAACCTGGGCTATTTTTCTTGCAAGAGTAGACTTTCCTACTCCCTATGAAAAAGGGTTGTAAGTCAGTTTTACAGACCTTGTGTATATTGTTTGCTTTCTAAGCAGAGAAAGAAATGATCGAACCGATTCGCACAAATAACTGGCAATAATGGAAGAAAAAAAATTCTGACAGGAGGTGATTTGTTCCATAATGGAAAGGTCACAGTAAAACGATTTATGATGTTAAACCGTTTTTGAAAAGAAAAAAAAATCTGAAAAAGAAGAATCCCAGGAAAGAGGTCAACTATGCAGACCGGGAAGAGGTTACCGGGCTCCCGACAATGAAGAAGCAGGTGGGTTTGGAGCGAAGCAGTTCTCGCTCGGCCTCGTCCTCCATGAGGCTGTCAATGAGCGGGGCTACATCTCGGCCATCCGCATGCACGAACGAACACATATTTTTCTATATCTAGTTAAGAAATAAAATATTTAATAATCCAATAAATTAATAATTCCATTACGATTAATTTTAGATAGATAGATAGATAGATAGATAGATAGATAGATAGATAGATAGATAGATAGATAGATAGATAGATACACTTATTAGTGCATTGGGAAGGTATTAATTAGTACTGTACCATTTAGTTCAGAATGACTAGATACACTTTACTTCAGTTAAACTACAAAGATGTGACAAATTTAATCTAAACCAATTTTACTGCCAACATGCAAAAACAGTTTTATTTACCACGACTACGGCGCTTATAAATTGGCGGTAGGGTAGCTTTCGCCTTTGCTTCTACTTCTGTTTCAGTTGTGTAGCGTAGTTACCATAGCAACTCTCCTGTACTGTCGCACTCGTCGGACTCACCTTACTTTAAGTTTAATTTTACACTGAGTTACATATATTATAATATAATCATACAATAGACATTTATTCAATGTTTTTACGTTACAATTTTGATTATGGCAGAAACGATATAAGCTACTTATATCTTAAACACATTAGCTATATTAAATCGCTTTTATCTTTCGTTAGGTGACTCGTTCTGTTTGACCTGTGAGACTTTCCGTCTCAGCCGAACCCTCCCATGACTGTCACCTGATCGGAAGAAATAGTACACACTGGTACAGTAATGTTTTGGCGGTGTGATTTTAATAGCTATATCTGCACATTTATTTTACGTTGACTACGTTTTTCATTAATGCTCTTAATTCTGTGGTTGCACAAATTCGATTCAGGACGCGTGTCTTTTTCCTGATTCATAAAATAAACAAAATAGAATGTTTTTCTTGTAATGCAGTGATAGCTAATTTTTAACACGGTTTGTGTTCCTAATCTGAAACGCTGGCATTATATACATTTATGTAAATCCTTCATGCTGCTGACCTTCATTCAAAAATTTTATCACCTCTTTCCCGTGATGTGAATGCTGTTTGTTTACATCGATACTTCTTCATCATGCCTCTGTCGGCAGCAGTCATCAGTGATGTGCAGAAGCTGGTTCTGTACGAAACTAGAGCAGTAAGTGAAATAAATTAATTAAAAAAAACATTTACAGGAAGGGAACCAATGACTAGTTATTGTTTAAGGTTAGCTGCGTTGCCATTT
Organism: Brienomyrus brachyistius; assembly: GCF_023856365.1. Taxonomy (NCBI): domain Eukaryota; kingdom Metazoa; phylum Chordata; class Actinopteri; order Osteoglossiformes; family Mormyridae; genus Brienomyrus; species Brienomyrus brachyistius. The sequence goes on from NW_026042341.1 coordinate 1,216,392, forward strand.
ACCGATGTTCATTTACAGTCATCTGCGTATTTTTCATTGTAAGTTTTAAATTGTTTGGTTACAGCTCTAAAATAAGAAGTCATTTCAACGTTTCTGAATGGGATTTACAACAAAATACTATACTTAAAGTTGCTAATTTAACCTGACGCCAGTGATCGCACGGTTTGAAAAGAAGCGCATAAGAGCAACCAGATTGTAATGGTTTCATGTAATATATATTTTTATGTGAACATTTCTTTGAGCTGTTATATTGCTGACAAATTTGTTATATACAATCTGAGAACCATGCAGTTTAGATGTACGCTGCGTCGCTGTTAAATCACTGATGCAGTCAAGCGTTTCCCATTTTGAAGCACCAGGGGGCAGTAACCCACTAACATTCGCATGTGAAATTTTATCGGTTTTGGTGCGATTCCTCAAATTACATCCTTGGCTACTGATCATTGCGGTTGCAGTACACGTTTGCAGTTGGGTCTTTAAAGTGTTTCAGTACTCTGATCAAGAAAAGTACCATACGTCGTTTTAGTTGCTTAATTGAACGTTACAAAAGCTGTGCAAGACACATTTCCTTATAAGATTGTGGAGCTGTGGTCCGATATGCCTCCAAAACCACAAAGACGCTAAGTGTCTGTATCCCATGGATGGAAATTGTCTAGAAAATATTAAGCAGGGGATACTACGAATAATTAGATATATGCTATATCAGCTATATGTAAATAATACATTGTAACACCATATAAGTGATGATATAACTGAACATCACATTATTATAGCACTGTATACCTTGTAAATTATTGCCTTATTTTTATGTAGCCTCAGACTGTTTTTGAAGCCTTTAGAGAAGCCTTCATATTCTAAAATCATTGTCAGGGAATATGTAAAATTAAGTAATTACAGTAATGCTGTACTTTTGTATGCGCAAGCTTACAGACTGTGTAAATAGACACTTTCAAGAAAATCTTTCTTTGCAATATACAGTAAGCTCTGTCATTTTGTTTTTCAGAGGTACTTTCTTGTCGGGAGTAATCAAGCGCAGACTAAGCACCGTGTTTTGAAAATTGACCGCACAGAACCTAAAGACTTGGTGATTATTGATGATAAGGTAGGTGCCCAGTGACCAGAATTCATTTGGCGAGTGGCTCTTATGTGATACACTACTAGCAGTAATATTACAATACTGTACTGTATTTCACCTTTACACGAATAGGAAGCAGACGGCAGAGTTTATTACATTATAAGTGAGGGTGTGATTACCATTATAGGTGGAGGTGACAGACATTTCTTATTATTGATATTTTTCCTTTGATGCCGTGTGTGACCAGTCTCTTCTGATTCAGCTCTGGGTGTCCGCTTTGTGTTGTAGTTCTCCCAGACCTTAATGAACAGAGCGTGCCAAATTTCCCCACAATGGTCAATTATTTGAAATGTAGGACATGGGGCTCCAGCAGGACAAATATGCCTTTATTTCACAGTTTTATGTAATTTTCACCCTGTACTGGCTGTTCATACCACTTGTTGTACTTGTACGCTGCCTGTGTTGTACAGTTTCTGGTCATACCTTTGTACTATAAGGCTGTATGATGTGTTATTACACTTGTGGTTGTACTTTTGCATTATGGGCTATACTGCTTGTCCGTCTGTCTGTCCATCCATCCATCCATCCATCCACTAGCTGCTTCTCCTGGTCAGGTTTGCAGGGGGAGACTGGATTCTCTATACTGCTTATCTGTCCATCCATCCACCCATTCATCCATCCATCCATCCATCCACTAACTGCTTCTCCTGGTCAGGTTTGCAGAGGGAGACTGGATCCTCTATTCTGCTTGTTTTAGACAGTTTTGTTCTGCCAAATAAATTACAAGCTTTTGGGAGTCAGTGCAGCTGATCCACAGCATCGACCGAACATAACCTGAAGAGAGCGTTATTGACCGCGAGGTGTTTAATTAACATCCATCTATTGGATGCCGACTTTGCGTCACAGAGACCTTGCACCAATTAATGCGCCGACGGCTAGAGGCTGGGTTATTAGGTTCTGATTTCAGGGTCAGTGAGGACATCTCCCTTCAGCTGAAAAGGGTTTTCCACTCAATAAAATGAGCCTGTAAGCAGCATTCAAGCCAGTCATAGCATTTAATATATTCAATCTTAGGGAAAATACAAAAGTCTGGTCAGGTTCAAATCAGAATTTTGTTACATGTGTAATTCCAGAAACATAATATGCTGAGGTTCTGTGATGAATTCACAAGTCCACTGACTGTGGTATTATTTTACATCCATCCGCGAAACATAACCAAAAAAGTGTTTTAGATCTGGATAAAATCTATTAATTATGCAAGGGCAATCTTTATATACGCATATAAAAACTTGGTTAATATCTTCTGATCTATACTTCTGCAGTTCAACGGCCTTCTCCAGCTGCGTGTGAAGGTTTGAGTTTGTGCTGTTAGTCACAGTCAAAGTGAACTTTATTGTCATCTCAGCCATGTACATTTATACAATGAGATGAGACGACATTACAAAGTAGTTGACATGGGGGTGTTCACACTGGTGATCTGTCCCTGGTGCTTTGGGGGCCCCTGTCAAGCTGATGAAACAGTCAGGTGGTCTTTCCTCTGTTTCCCCAGCATGTTTACAACCAGCAGGAACTGCGTGAGCTGTTGGGCCGCCTGGAACTGGGGAACCGGACCAAAATTGGCCAGAAGGGGTCCTCTGGTTTGTCCCGGGCAGTGTCGGCCTGCGGCATTGTGGGTAAGGGTTAACTCCATCTTTTATTGATCTTTTTACTCAACAGGTAAGATACTTGATGGTCGATGTATCGATAAAATGTCATATTGTGATTATGAACATTCACATCACCATCAGTCTGAATATCTTCAGCATCGTGGTGTAGCCCAAACATTTGTTTTCTTGCATAATTAACAGCTATAAAATGGAGCTTTGAGGCGAATAAATAATGACAAATTATATTGTGATACTTATCGATATTGTTTGATATGAAAAAAATTATCACGATAAAATATTTTGCCGTATCGTCCAGCCCTACACCCAGTTGATTTGCTTTAGTTGCAGTATGATTTTGGTATTTCCCCAAGCTGTTTTATACATTTATCAAGAGAATAATAATAGTTTTCCCTCTTTGCATTGAACCCAGCTATTTAACTATTCTGAACTTACATAATTCTGAGGTCCATGGTAATATAATCGGGGCTGCAGGATTTTGCATGACAATGTGGAGTTTTGGAGCAGTTTTTGGACCTGCAGGTTTTTGATCTTGGGCCAAGGAAGGTCTGAGTGTCTCTCAGATCTTAAATATCTGTTTCATTGCATTCCAGCCTTATCATTTGTAGACAAAGGAGATGTAATTGCCCAGGCTTGTCATAGATTGTTGACTGAGGTGGGTGATTTACTTGCGCAAACATGTTCTGAGGGCAGAAGGTAAAATAATTGGTTCAACTTAGGCCTGCAATATTTTGAGGATACTGTCTTTCAGCGTCCTAGCTGATGTTGGTAATTCAAAGAGGCTTGTTATGTCCTGAGATCTACCTTTGTGTCTTTCCCGCAAAGTTCCTGGTCTGGGGTTTAGCTGTCGCCATGTGTCGTCCGAAGACGGCTGGTCGCACGTCTGTGTCCCGTTCGCAGTTTCCACCCACCTTCCTACTAAGATGTTCTTCGTCCCACTGACCCAGCAATAGCGAGCTACGTGTGCGGTGTCGGCTGATGGGTGTGGGGTAGTCGTTTCCTCTCCGGAATAAGTGTAATTGTCGAAATTACATTATGAAGTCAGGTTGTTACAAGCATTGTCTGTGACCTACATACAGTGACGTTTGCATGTAGGCCTGAAATGGCCTTGGGTCAGTCACGCAGTTCTGGTTTGGTGTCACACCCTCTTGGTGATGATGTCATTGTTATTTCATTCTGCTTTGGACCCACCAATGGCATTCAGGTAGAAGGCGGAACCTGTGTTAAGTTCACCTGGGTTCAGAGTCTGTTTGATCGGTGCTGGAAAGCATTACAACCTTGTCCTGCATCCACGAGCAGCTGTGCTCTTTCTTGGTGGTTATGAAACTGGCCCAGCTTCTGGCTGAAAACAGCGGGAGGCTGCCATCTTTCTGAGAAGGTTTTAGTTGGGTGTTTAGAACTCATTCAGACCTGCTAGTGCTACCCAGCAAGAGAGCATCAGTCTGGCCTGGAAGCAGATTTTTAACGCGAGATGGGTAGTGCCATGTCAGTAATTTTATTGACATTTGTAGCTCTTATTGATCTTTCCAGGATCACTTTGTGTAACAGTATCAACGAAACGGACAGCTGATCCTCTCCTGAGCAGCTTAACCCTCATAAACAAGCGAAACTGAACTGGAGTAGCAAGAATTTTGACATTCAGTCACAATAATGTCGTCTACAGGATAGTTATCATACGACACAAGGAACAAATAAAAAGGGAAAACAATGAAAATGGACAATGGATATACCATTTTGGGATGAATATTAGACAACCCTGACTATAAGACAACTCCCCCTACTTTTTCAGCAATTGTTTTATGAAAAAAAGTTTTTGCAATACCTAATCTTATCTTTATAAAGAAAAACATTTTTACTTGACAAGAACATACAAGAAGTTTGTCATTACAACAACCACGTTAAACAGAAAACATTACGTGAAACAAATGTATTTTGGTAATAAATGAATAAAAGCTGCTTCACACTGCACTTGTGCTGTGTCCATTTCTAAATTTTAGACGGTCACGAAACAAACTTAAAAAGCAAGTAACCCCTGGAGTCGAATTCTGCATTTTCCTGTCCAGGTGGTTTCATGATCCCTCTGTCAGTGATTAAAAGAGCACAATCGTTTTAACACTTGTTCGTTTCAAAGGCTACAAAGAATTAGCCAGATGGACCTCTCAGAAGCCTATTGTTCAGGGTATAGGAGGATACCAAGACCAGCCAGGCTAATACCTGCCTTTTCTCCTCCTGAGTGGACAGGTGTTCCTACTTGATTGATTTTGGGATAATCAGCCAAAATTCCACCTTTTAATAAATAAATAATCATTCTGTATGGGAATACACACTCACCGCAATTTAGGTTTCCTCCATTTCTTGTTGCTTTATATATTATCACGTGGCGCAGCAGGTGTCGCTGTGATCAAGAAACAGGACTCATCTATAATCATATCCCACGGTGTGCTAGTCATAGGTACACTACATGGGTGTAGGTTTGGTTTCAGCATTGGTATGGCCCAAATCAGCCCCGAGCCCCGCGCCCCCTAAACACGCACAGATATCCCACAATATTGTTGAGCCTTTGGTCCACCAGACAGGATGCACAAGTCTATTTCTGGTCATAAGAGTGAGGTCTTTATCAGCCAAGATTTCATTGCCTCTGTGTTACGTTACGTTATGTGAGCACGATTCCACGATTGGCTCATGTGATCTAGAGCTTATGTACAAGGTGAACATATGGGAGTGTCCCTTTCTGCAGGTTTTGTGCGGTTCTTGGAGGGATACTACGTCATCCTCATCACCAAAAAGAGGAAGATGGCGGACATCGGGGGCCACTCCATATACAAGATCGAGGACACAAACATGATCTACATTCCCAACGACTCCGTGCGGATCACGCACCCAGACGAGGCGAGGTGAGCCCAACCTGGGTACAGAACAACAAGCCGGTGCCAGGGAATTGGTGCTATTGGGGGCTTGGGAGGCACAACGGGATAAAGGTAATTAATTCGCCAGATAATTAGAGGATTCCGTCTTGTCCGGGGGCTTAACAATCACCCTGGTGACACTGAAACAATACATTCTAAATGTCCCCTGTCCCCCCCCCCCCACCACAAACAGAGAAACACTGTATCACATGACTTGATCCTAATTACCAAGCCTGGAGGATCAGCACGGGCCCCAGTCATGCATAACCCAGCAGGACGTGGCATCCCCGGTTACGGCGACCTTGACAAGTCGCAGAGGCCTTGTGGGTGCCAGGCTTTTGTGCTCGTATTTCCAGGAGGAGCTGGGCGGCAGCCCATTGAGCGTCTACAGCATGACCAAGAAACCGAAGGCACTCATTTTCATCACAACCAGCCACTGCATAGCAAACCCTCACGGCACCAAATCCACTGTTTTCTAAGCCAGACATTTAGACATAGCATGGGCGCCCACCCAAGTATTGCGTATAAACCTTGATGTTCTTCGACGGATTTAAAAAAGAATAACAGCTGTTTTGGTCAATCCACCATTCCATTATTATAGCCCAAATGGTTTTTGCATTTATAGTTTGTCATCCACCTGACATTGGCTGAGAGTCCTCGGTTTCTGAGCTGCGCTCTTTGCTTAATTTCATAGTTTCTCACTAGTAAAAACTGATCTGTGTATTTTTACCTTATCACCTTACTCATTTTTATACGATTGACCAAAATTGCTTTAAACTGCATGAACCTCTGAGTGCTTACAGTTTTATAGTAAACAGATTAAATTTATGGCTCGCAAAGTCTGGCAAAATATTCCATGTAGGCATGTGTACAGATGGTAAAATTACAGGTTTGAACCCCTCCAGTGGGCAAAATCTACTAAGGGGGGGCAGCCTATGGTTTTTTCTAGTTATGGGCCTGATACTGTGCTGTGATCTGTGTGTTTGACAAGTATGATTTGGGGATAGCCCCATCCTGGGTTGTTCCCTGTAGCCCCATCCTGGGTTGTTCCCTGTAGCCCCATCCTGGGTTGTTCCCTGTAGCCCCATCCTGGGTTGTTCCCTGTAGCCCCATCCTGGGTTGTTCCCTGTAGCCCTATCCTGGGTTGTTCCCTGTCTTGTACCCGTAGCCTCCGGGATAGGCCCCCGGGCCCTCCTGCCACCCTGAACAGGACAAGCAGTTTCAGATAATGGATGGATTTTGGGTTAATAATATCTTTTATTTGAGCTACTTTCAAAATTGAATAATATCGTAACTTGGTCTGTTTTGGCAAAAATTGTATATTAGCTCTGATAGAAAGTCACGGTCAGCTTTACAATCCAGCAAGGGCTTCTGTAAAATGTAGATGCACTTTTTGAAAATTGTCACCATCGTTCCATCGGCTCTTTTAGCAGCTGTTTCCCTCTTTTTTCCAGATACGTGAGGATCTTCCAGAATGTGGACCTCTCCAGCAACTTCTACTTCAGGTAAATGCGTGTCGATGTGCCTCACGCCACTCTGAGGCCTGCTACCATTCTGAGATGTTCTGCTTCGAGAGGATGATCCCAGCGATATGAGTCCGATTCCGGCCGTCATTTATCATCATGCCCACTTGTAACCCGCAAATGTGTGTCGGTGAGACGGGCGCCAGATATGGGCGATTGAGTCAGTCCATTTGTGTACCATCCCATAACTTTTAAGCTACTTTTTTCTTTTTGTTTCTGCTCCAGCTACAGTTACGACCTGAGTCACTCCTTACAGTACAACCTTACCCTCCTGAAAACGATGTGCGACCTGGGCAAGACGGAGGAGCTGCTGCCTCCAAGCCGGCAGGACAGCTTTGACATTTTTGAGGACGAGGGCCTGCCGACGCAAGGTATCACCGTGTTTGTGCCGCACGTTCATTCTGCACAAACTCTCTCGCCTTCCTCCCTTTGTTCACCACCGTATGTACCACTGCTCCCCCCCCAGTCATTCACGGGATCATAAATGAGCCGTATGCAAAGTACATTTGGAACGGCAAGCTCTTTGAGAAGATCAAGGACTCAGTGCATCCCAATTGGCTCCTACACATCATCCACGGCTTCTGTGGCCAGTCAAGTATCCTTCACGTGGGGGGAGAACAAGGGCCTGGCCTGGTGGGGTGGGGTGGGGGGGGGCTCCTTTATTCCCTCAGCGGGCGCCTGGGGAGTCGGTGTGAAAGGTAGACGTCCCTGTGTTGAGCTGTTTGGTTGTATCTGCCGAAGCTTGCAGCCGCAGCACTCAGGACAGGCTTGGAAATAAGACCAGCAGGTGCTTGACACTTCCGACTCGAGGACAGTGACTCAGTGACCCAAATACCCGGGCGCACTCTGGACGTCTGCTGGGTGTTTGTCAATGTGCACACTTGACTGTACTTGTGTTCTTGTGAACCCGTTTTACATCATCTCCCATTGCCAAAGACCAGTTCCAATACTAAAAGTACAGAGGAGGGTAAAAATCCCTGGATGTCATTCTTGCTCCTCCCAAAATATCAAGGACTCATCGGTTCCATCCTTGCCAAATGAGACCAATCCATTGATTCAATGCATTAGAAGTTAAAATCGAGTGCCCATGATTGGCCGGAAATTGGTTCTGTCTAATGTAGACAGTACTCCTATATGGTTGCTGAGCTGTACTTCCACATGCAGCATAATGATTGGCTTGCAGATGTCATGTGATGATAAGCAGGCAGCCTATCCTGAGGACAGGCTGAGTTATGAGGCCCAGGTCTTGAACTGGGTTCCCCCTGACATCTACGGGGGGTGGGGGTGGGGTTGCCTTATGGCTTTGATGTCTTGTCAAGTCCATTGAAGTTTGTGGTTGCCAGGGGTGGCTGGTTTCAGTGTACGGGGGTCCACGGTGTGAAAGGTAAAACTTCGGGGAATGGTCGACTCCTTATTGGTGTGGAACCCTTGCAGACAGGCAAATGGAGGACTTGGATATGAGTGGGAAAACGTAAGAGATACTTAGAGGCAAACAGCAGTGTGAGTGAGACCTAACCCAAGCCTTGTACTCCAAAACTGTTCATGCACCTTCCTGAAATCTGGTCCTCCTTCACATAAAGCCTGTTCTTTTGTTTTTCTTTATTTACTCTCTTCTTTTTGTCCCTTTGATTTTCCATGTTGGCCCATAACCTTGGCACACATGTTGGGCATCTCCCACGCCGACGTCATTTTCCTCGCGGCCTGTAGCTCCGGCGCCTTCCATTGTGCCTGCACACGGGGCTGTTGCACGCCTCACACCGCAGAATGCCTCCTTTTGTTGGCCGTAAAAAAGGTGCTTTTACGCGCGAGTTCTCCATCCACCTTGGGAGTTACGGCCAATAATGAGCTGTTGTGAAGTCGTGAATGTATTATCTTTGCTCTTTCTGTTGCTTGATAAGTATCCATGCTTACATGTTCAGCTGCAGCATCATCATCTAATTAGTGGGACCGGAGCATTTTTATGGACATTTATGAGATTAAAAAGCAAGTCGATCAATAGAGTCGTCATCCTGGTTTGCCCGTCTGTGTGGGGTGTGGAGGCGGAGGTGGGAGGTGGAGAATGGCTTCTGGGGAAGAGGTTTTCTGAGGCTAGCAGACTTTAGTGGATTACCAAGCCTGGACATTTCTACCTTAACCCAGGTTCCTCTAAGAGCTGTTGATCTACGGACGGCCGGTTTATGTCACTCTCATCGCCCGGAGGTCCAGCCGATTTGCCGGAACCCGCTTCCTCAAGAGAGGAGCCAACTGCGAGGTCTCGCCTACATCATTTCCCTTTTTTACTGCCCTGGAGAAGACCTATTGTGCTGTTTAGGGTCTTTAAGTTCTGAGCTAAGATCAGTTGAGCACTATAGCGTACACCTCTCACTCAAGCTGCCCACAATGTTGGTGCTGATGCTGTTGCCCTCACCCTCCAAGGGCGACGTGGCCAACGAGGTCGAAACGGAGCAGATTGTCCACGATGCCTCGGTGATGTCTTTCACGGCAGGGAGCTACTCCTCGTATGTGCAGGTGCGAGGTTCCGTCCCCCTCTACTGGTCCCAGGACATCTCCACCATGATGCCCAAGCCACCAATCCGCTGTGAGTTTGCCTGCCGTGCGGCATGTTATTGCACTTTTTCCACGTATAGCTATTACGTTCATCTCTAGTGTGAATGGTTGATACCGTGCTTTGCTGCGGCATGTTTCGGCTCAGTTTAATAAAGATCAGGCCGTAGGAGATGAGATGAGGGGAGGGTCGTTTCGGGCGAAAGTGAGGAGATGAAAGACAGCAGCAGTAATCCACTGATCCACTTCTGAGGGGATGAGTGTCACTCGCAATATGAGATCTCTCAGGCTGGGATTGCAGAAAACCAGGTGCCCCACGGGCTGCATTTCTATCCACGTCCTGCCACGGCTTCCAGCAGTGTGGACCTCGTGTACCTCTCTTGGTTCATGTCCTCAGAGAACGGTCTATCCCGAGTCCACCCCATGTCCTCACATCCACCCGCTCTACATGCTGCTTCTGTTTCAGTCTTACATTTTCCCAATATCTACCCTCATATTCATCCCCAAACCCTCTCTACATCCACCCTCATATTCATCCCCAAACCCTCTCTACATCCACCCTCATCTTCATCCCCAGACTCTCTCTACATCCACCCTCATCTTCATCCCTAGACCCTCTCTATATCCACCCAGATCGTCATACCCAGGCCCCCTCTACATCCACCCTCATCTTCATCCCAAGGCTGTCTCTACATCCACCCTCATCTATATCCCCAAACCCTCTCTACAGCCACCCTCATCTTCACTCCCAGACCTTCATCCACCTTTTCTACATCCACCCTCTCTCCCACTCCGCCGTCTCTCCCCCCTTTGTACACATTCCCTCTCTTCCCCACTACTGCACCCATAGAGCCTTTGTACATTCAGCCACACTCTCACACTCTTGCGTCTCCTTTCCTGCAGCCCACATATACTCTCTCTCTTCGATTCCATGCAGAACTCACTTAATTCCATGCAGTTCCGTTTGTTTTTGATGTTTAGCATAAATTCTAGAATGGGTGGCTCTGAGCACCTTGCATATGACACAAAAACAATTTTACAAATAGATTTCGAATGGTTTAGAGCAGTTAAAACCTGGATGGAGGCTTTAGTGTGGAATGTGAAAGTCGGGGCCTTTTGGGGTCATTTTCTCCTCCCCCTTCTGAAATACTATTTAAACCTTACCTTTGTATTTCAGCATCATTTGTTTGTCTCCATTAGCTGGTAGCAGAAATGGTTTTTGAAATAATTTTTCATCAGCCGTTCACTTGTTCTTTATAAAAACCTGGGGTACTTTCTGCCATCGTGTTACCATGTCACTGTGTCATTATCTCCATGTCTGAGTTTTTCAAATCTAGAGATTGAAACAGTTTAGATGCATCATTGACACAGCCTATGGCTAACGTTTGGTTCTGGGTTTGGTTCATTTTAAGGTGATGCTAAATGCCCTGTGCTTGAGATCATGCCAAAACATTAATTCAGTCTTCAAATTATTATCTTGCTGTTAACTTAATAAACTCACTTAGATGGTTTTCAGAGAATCGGTTAGCTGTTTGCAGTTTCAGTGTTTGTTTTACTATGAAAAATGTTTTTCACTGAAAGCAGCTAAAATACAAATAATTTATTACTGTAGAGATAAGTAGGTCACTGTTATTATGTTTATCAGCAGTCTGGACCACACAGCCATTTGTCATTGCTTATGCTACATTATACGCACACAAATGGGCTCGTTATACAAGATGATTGAGTTTTATGCGTGGGATTTAGCCGTAATAACTATATGAATAAGTTAGTTAAGGTCCCGAAGGGGAGTGCTGCTTGGATGTGGTCCTTTGTGCTTTCAAACAAGCTGCGGTCCAATTACCTACGGTCCTCATTTGGCTTTTGAATAGTGGCATCATTGATGCTTTGAAAATGTTAACAAGTTCCTTCCTTTGAACACAAGGGAGCAACACGCCCTATATTTCTATGTCTTTAGTGTTACAATCTTGTGAAAAGCAAATAAAATGTTTTTAAAACTAAATCTGTAGCATTTTATTAAAGAAATAAAATATTTTGTTTAATCTTTTGGGGAGATAGTAAGTTTTAGATTTCATTTTTCATTTTGTTGATGCTGGTAAAACCAATATTTTATGTTACTCCTGCCAAACTAGTACTGCATCATTAAACTGCTTGTATTATTATTATCCTTAATATTATCATATTATTAAGACCAAGGTGTAGCCACATATGGGAAGGTAGGCAAGTGGTTAAGGCGTTGAACCGCTGATCCGATGTGCTCTGCATGTGTGGGTTTGAATCCCGTTTTCTCTGAGGGGTGGTGTGTCTCTCAGTGGGTTAGGCCTCTGATCATATTTGTACAAGTGGCAATTTAATTTCTAATTCCTTAAAACTACACCTTTACACATCTCTGATATCAGAGCAGGTCTGGACCTGCAGCCCTCTGACCCAAGCGGGTCCCGGCAGCTCACTGGGTATCACCCCTCGTGTGTCGTTTTGGCATTTCGGGGTTTTCCTCACGACTGTTTTTCTGCCTTTCCAGTGGACCAGGCGGATCCCTACGCTACCGTGGCAGCACTGCACTTCGACCAGATGCTGAAGAGGTTCGGCTCACCCATCATCATCCTCAACCTGGTCAAGGTAGCTTTTGGGGCCGAGTATCTGTAATCTGCACTGTTGGATCTTAGGGGCTAAGCATTTTACATGTTCTAAAAGTGGCGCCATGTTTACTGCAGTACCATCTTTCAGTGCGGGTTTGCCCGGCCCTTTGATACGGAGCTTTAGTTGGTTGAAAATTTAAAGGAAGCTTAGCTAAGCTAACTAGCTGTTTAGCTCACTAGCTAACACTGCCTGAATGTCACCAGTGTTCTTAAAACTACTTCTACACACTTGCTTCACACCAGTCCCAAGGACTAAGAAGGGTCTGACATGAGTGATAGGATCCGAGTCTCTTAATTATAACCGGTGAACCGAGGTGGCAATTTCAGCTTCAGGGAAAGTCCGAACATTTAGTACATCATGCTGATGAACATTCGCTGTGTTTTAATCAGATGGGGTCAGAGGCAGCTGGAGTCTCCTTTAATTATTTATTTCGTCAACTGCATTTTGGGTGCATCTGGATCTCTGGGTTTATAAAGTCAATGTTGGTTTTTTTAAAGGGAGGAATCTTGTTGTCCCTTAAATGGTTATAAGTTAATAAATCTCTACAGCTGTCGTCTGCGTCCTCAGCTGGTGGTGGGGGTTTGGGGGGGGCAGGTTTTAGGGCTGGGGCCTGTTGCCTGCATCACGTTGAAACTCACGGGTCGTGTGGAGGGGGGGGCTTCCTGACACCAGGGGGGTGTGGGCGGGGAATTCCAATCTGTCACCTGAGAGGAGGGAGGGAGACTCAAACGCAGTGACCTGTTACTCAGGGAGTGACTCCGGGGGGGGGGGGGGCAGCACGTGGCCTGCTGCATTCAAGGCACCTGTCCGAAGTCGATATGTGTAAATCGCCTCGTTAGCATTTGTAGAAGAATGTCCACATTAATCTGTGTATCTGAAGATTTACTCCCCCCCCCTCCCCCCCCCCCTCCCCCCCCCACATTGCCCCCTCCCCCAGCAGCCCAGATTACCACACAATCATCATCATTCATCCCGGAACAATTTAAATGTTAATAAGGGTCTGCGGTCCGCAGTGTGCTCACGTGTCTGCGTGTGTGCGCATGTGTCTGCGTGCGCGTGTGCGTGCGCGTGGGTGCACGTGTGTGCATGCGTGTCTGGCTGTCTGCGTACAGACTCTCTGAAACGTTTTGTTGCTCGGCAGGTGAGAAGCTGATGGCCGTGCGCAGATATGACATGTCGGGTAGCAAAATCACATCCTATCTCTAGCAGCTGCTAACGGCTGTTAAATCGCCCAAAATGAAAATGACTAAATGATATACAGTGATCCCTGCCTGTCGCGGAAGTTACGCTCCAGACTCATCAGCGATAGGTGAAAATCCACGATATAGGAATAGCATATAAATGAACATTTTTTTATAGTTTAAACCTTAAAATACCCCTCCCACACGCTTTAAACGCATATTGTAAACACTTATGATATGTGGATGTTGGGCTAAGGAAATGAGTAACATAATAATAATGATGATGATAATAAACTGTAATATATATATATATACACATATACACACACATCACTCTCTCTCTCTCTCTGTTTTCCTAATGGACTATTTAAAAATGGTCAAGGTCTTCCTCTTGTGCTTAGGCTCACTAGTAGCAGAAGGCTTTGAAGATGCAGGGCTGTCGTAGGGCTTAAAACAAAATGAAAAGTTCACAAAAAGTTTGCTCACAACAATCGGACCACAAGCAAGGTATGCGATACGCAGAGAACTATGATGCGTCAGGGAAAAATCCACGATATAGCGGGGGCGCGGCAGCTGAACCGCGATATAGCGGGGGCGCGGCAGCTGAACCGCGATATAGCGGGGGCGCGGCAGCTGAACCGCGATATAGCGGGGGCGCGGTAGCTGAACCGCGATATAGCGGGGGCGCGGTAGCTGAACCGCGATATACCGGGGGCGCGGCAGCTGAACCGCGATATCGCGGGGAATCACTGTATTGGAAAATGGAACAGAAATGAAAGTCTTACGAGTTTTGAGTCAGTTCTGTGTCAGAGTTTCCTGTGATCGGTGTGTGTAGAAGGCCACCTTCTGGGTGGGGCTTTGGGGCATGGGCATGTGGTCTTACTGTCCCCCCCCCCCCGGCGGTTTCGCCCCTAGAAGCGGGAGAAGAGGAAGCATGAGAAGATCCTGAGTGAGGAGCTGTACCCTGCCGTCATTAACCTCAACCAGTTCCTGCCTCCAGAGCACTGCATCGACTACATCGCCTGGGACATGGCCCGCTACACCAAAAGGTGGGAGGAGCTTGGAGATGGTTGGGGGGGGGTGGGGCTTACTTATGTGACTACACAGAGCCGCAGTAAGGTCCAGAGTGACTGCGCCCAGCCTCTGATACAGTCTGGAGAAATTGAGAAAGGTATGATCCTGTGGACTGTACCGAGGCTTTGCGTAGTCACCGTGGACTGTACTCAGGTTTTGCATAGTCAAAATGGACTGTACTGTGGCTTTCCATGGTAACTGCGGACTGTCCTGGGGCCTTGGATGGTCACTCTGGACTGTCCTGAGACTCCTTGTAATCACTATGGACAGTATTGAGAGTCGTTGTTGTCTGGACCATGCAAAGTTGGTTCACCCTGGATCTTATACAAGGCCTCAGTACAGTCCGTAGTTCATGGTGAATTTCCCTTTGTGTCCCTCAATTCCAGCAAACTGTGCAACGTCCTGGACCGTCTTGGCCTCATCGCTGAGAATGTGGTCAGGCGGACTGGCTTCTTTGTCAACCGTGCTGACCTGCACTGTCACACCCTGCGGCCTGATGAGAGGTGTGTTTAAACCCCCCGCCCCCACTGGCCAAAGGATGTTTTTCTTTGGGTCGCCCCCCGGGGGCTCCCCGCTTCCTCTGACATGCCATTTGAAACACAGCTCTGTTGTGTCCTGGCAGGTGGGGCGATCTTGGAGGCTACCTCACTGCCTGCGGACGCATGCAGGTGCAGTCTGCTGACGGCGGTGGGGGGGGGGGGGGGGGGCTCTCCTTTGAGGGGCAGTAACACGAGATTGGTGGGAGACTGAAATACAGTAAATATGGTATCTGGTCCTGTACATCTGTCGGTGCCCCCCCATGGGTGCAATAAGCATGTGTGTGTGTGTGTCACAGGCTTGTGGGAGTGTTAGTGGGTGGGGGGAGCTGTGTGCCAACTATCTGAATAAGCGGGATTGAGGAACTGTAGGAAGATATTACAGAAATACATACAAAATAAGAAATATGCAGTAGTCGTGTTTGTCTAGGGCTTTCCATAAAAGCTTATTGTACGTTAAGTTGGCACTGACGGCGACCTCTACTGTCCCGGGACAGACGGGTGTACTCCGGACCAACTGCGTGGACTGCCTGGACCGGACCAACACAGCCCAGTTTATGGTGGGAAAGTGTGCCTTGGCCTACCAGCTGTATGCTCTGGGAATGGTAGACAAACCCAGGCTGCAGTTTGACACAGACTGCGTCAGGTAGTGTCCCGCGGGGTGCGGGGTGGAGTGGGAGGTTCTGTTCTGTTTGGGTGACCGGGTTTCACAGCACTGTCACCTTAATAGTGGTACTTTATTGATCGCAAAGGAAATTCCAAAAATTACTGCAGCACACAGAAAAACTGTTATCACTGTACATATTCAAAAAACACAAGGCAGAATACTGTATTGCACAATTGCAGCATTTAAATACAGTTACACTCTTTTCGAGAGTTGGTGACTGAGTGGGGTGACGGGTTGGGGGGGGGGCACTTGTAGTAGCATCTGATGGCCACTGGGAGAAAAGACCTTAGATAGCAGAGCTGCGTGAGTCCTGCTGAATGTACTTCTCTATTTGACCAGGATGTGAGGTAGGCGGTGTGAGGCATTATCCAGTATGGACCAAATCTTCTTGAGTGATCTGTTTTGGATGGTGGTTTCAAAGGAATCCAGGTGGATTCCCGGAACAGAGCCAGCCTTTTTAATCAGTTAATTGAGTCCTTCTTTGTAGTACTGTACTGTTACCTCCGCCCCCCCCATGTTGGAGACCGGAGTTCCTGCCCTGCTCTGTTTGTGCAGAGTTTGTATAAAGCCTACCCCGTGTTTCCTCCAGGTGCTCCAGATTCTCTTGCTGTGCAAACAAATGCAATTAGCCTAATTCAAGTCTGTACACTGCCCATTGTGTATGTGTGTTAATGTATGCATCCAATCCAGGGTGTCCCCCAACCTCTTACCATGACCTTGCCATGATCCTGGTTAGAATATGAAGTAAGATAATGGATAGATGGATGGATATTGGCAGATACAGACCTTTTCCTGACCTATCTGGTGTAGGAATGATTGAGGTACAATTCTGTCATTGATGAATTTTGATAGCATCTATCACCTTGAAGCACAGCTGAAGTGGTATTTGGCTCAGCCTGTGATCAGAAGGTCACCGAATCCCGGGCCCAGCTGACTAATGCGGCAGTTGGGCCCTTGAGCGAGGCCCTTAATCCCCCGGCTCCAGGGGCGCTGCACACTGT
This sequence comes from Brienomyrus brachyistius, assembly GCF_023856365.1. Lineage (NCBI taxonomy): Eukaryota > Metazoa > Chordata > Actinopteri > Osteoglossiformes > Mormyridae > Brienomyrus > Brienomyrus brachyistius. Next base: position 1,233,203 of record NW_026042341.1, read on the forward strand.
GACCCCCAAGCTTGCTTGGCGCGTCTTGTGGAATGGAAGGTGCGGTAGATGAAAAGAGAACTTCTCCGCGAGGATCAATCAAGTATCACTGTTCTCTTCTGGGGGTGGGTCTTGTGTAGAATATGGCGTGGCAAGCCGTACCATGCCACAGGCTGGGGAGTGAGCCCGGTGCTGTTTAACTCCTCTCTGTCCCAGGCTCTTTGAAGAGCTCTATGAAGACCACGGGGACACGCTGTCACTGCAGTACGGCGGCTCGCAGCTGGTCCACCGGGTCAAGACCTACCGGAAGATCGCCCCCTGGACCCAGCATTCCAAGGACATCATGCAGACCCTGTCCCGTTACTACAGCAATGCCTTCTCAGGTGACACCTGCCGTGTCGCGTGTTACGCATAAAGAAATGCGTAAGGCCAGGACTCCCCGAAGCAACAGATGCTTTGCATTATGGGAAAAAAATAAACAATGCCAGCATTTGCTTTTCAGCTGTCCCCAGCGGACGAAAGACCAACGTGATCAGTAATGGAGCGAACATCGCTCTCCTGATTACAGTGTTAAATAAAACATTAAAAACAAATAAATAAGGGATAATGAGATCCACCGTGGGTTTTCCTTATTGCATTCCCGGCCCTGGAAATCGAAGGCCGCTCTGTGTTACGACAAAGCCCTCAATCGGAGCTTCATTAACTCCGTTTATGGGGAGTCTGAAAAAGCTGCATACATATGTTCTGCTGGGCCTGCGGATTATGCAGTGGGCTTCGTTACGAGAGGGCCGAGGATTGACATTTAATGCTGGCGGCCCACTGTGTGATATTTCCTGGGTATGAGAGGATGTTCCCAACTCCTCTTTATGAGGCTGAGCCGTGCTCCTGCTGCTGTAAAACCTTCACGCCACTTGGGTGTTATGGGTAGATCGTGTCCCTGTTTGCCATCGAAGCAGAGCAGTGTTGCCGCGGTTTCCGCATACAGTTCGCTGGCACATGATTGGCTGAGGGTGGTCCGAGATGGCCGCCTCTGCAGTTTTACAGTGTATGTGTGTCTGTGGATTATGTTTATATTATATTGTAGGGACCAAATATATTGAGGTCCCCACAAAGATCTGTGAATGCAATCAAAAACTAAAAATGACAAAAGTATTTTGTTTGGTTACTTATGGTTAAGGTTAGGGCTGGGTAGGGGTTAAGGTCGTCATGTTGGGATTTAGAGTTTTCCCCATAGAAATGAATGAAGAGTCCTCACAGAGATATAATTACCAGCCTGTGTGTATGTGTGAGTGTGTGTGTGTGTATGTGTGTGTGTCACACCTTCTTGCAGTGTTCTCCTAGCTGCTTTGATTAAGTAGGAAGGGGGATTTATCTGGCTCTAGCTCAATTTACAGAGAGTTTAGGAAACAGGGAGGCATTGGCTATGGGCTGTAGCTGTCTGTCGAAGTTGTCCCTGGGTGTAGCTGGCTGTGGGTGTAGCTCTCCATGGGAGCTGTCCCTGGGTGTACCTGGCTGTGGGTGTAGCGCTCCATGGGAGCTGTCCCTGGGTGTAGCTGGGTGTGGGTGTAGCTCGCCATGGGAGCTGTCCCTGGGTGTACCTGGCTGTGGGTGTAGCTCTCCATGGGAGCTGTCCCTGGGTGTAGCTGGGTGTGGGTGTATCTCTTTATGGGAGCTGTCTCTTGGTGTAGCTGGCTGTGGGTGTAGCTGTTTGCGGGAACCATCTCTGGTTGTAGCTGGCTGTGGGTGTAGCTCTCCATGGGTGCTGTCCCTGGGTGTACCTGGCTGTGGGTGTATCTCTCCATGGGAGCTGTCTCTTGGTGTAGCTGGCTGTGGGTGTAGCTCTCCAGGGGAGCTGTCCCTGGGTGTAGCTGGCTGTGGGTGTAGCTGTTCACGGGACCCATCTCTGGTCGTAGCTGGCTGTGGTTGTATCCACCCCCCGCATGCAGCCTCCCGTGCGTCTGTGACCAAAGTCTCGTCAGAACCCTGGCCAAATAACGAGGGACAATCAGGCCTAGACCTAAGCAGACATCTTCCGTCGTGCTTGAAGTGCCTAAACCGTTGCAGCTGGCCCAGCCTCCCTCTGAACCGGAGGCGGACTGAGGTGGGGCGGCACGGGGGGGTGCCAAGGCATAACCGCCCAGACAGGCCAGCATCTCCTGTCACTGTGCCCTCTGACAAGATGCTTTTCTTTGTCATGGTGGTGGTTATGTTTCCAATGCCCGGTAATTTATCTGATGGCGCGGCTGGTGCCTTTCACTCCCCCCATCACTCCCCCCATCCGTCCCCCCATCCGTCCCCCCACCCCTCCCTTCCTCCCTCCAGGATGATTTGATAATGTCTGACCTGATTCTGCATGTATTACCTTCTAATTCATTTCTTTAGAAAAGCGTGACTCTTCCTGGTTCCCGATCCCTCCTAAAGCAGAATGCTGTGTGTGTGTTTGTGTGTGTGTGTTTGTGTGTGTGTGTGTCTGTTTTTTCTCGCAGTTGTTGCATTGTGGGGACCCCATTTCCACACAGTGTAATAAAAACCTATTGTTTTGACCTTTACAATAATGTACAAATGACAGAAATCTGTGAACACAATCAGAAAACTAAAAACACTGTCGTTGTTGTATTTTGTTTGGTTACTTATGGTTAAGGTTAGAGCTGGGTAGGGTTAGGGTGATCATTGTTGGGATTTGGTGGACTCATGGTGGTGCTCTGTGTCTCACTCTCACTGGTCTACTCAGCTCAAAAGAGGTGTGGTTGTGCTGTTCTTATTTGGAAGGTGCTGGAGGGGTGCATTTTGATATGCTAAACCCCCAGACCCGGTACTGAGACCAGCTGTACGGTCATTTCCCCCACATCAGCTTCCCGATAACTTTGGGCATTACTGGGGGGGGGGGGATGTAACCCTGCTCATTTATCCAGTGGTCATATACAGCTCATAAAAATCAACTGTCCCGCAGGTGTTCAGAGACAACCCACACAACCATTTATTTCTCCACAAAAACTGCACGTCTCTAAGGACAGGAAACATTGTGATGGACATCGAAAAACGTTCCTCCAGTGAGAATAAAAAAAAAAAATAAAACAACAAAAGCTGAAGATTAAAGCCACTTTTGATGATGTGGTTTAGGAACTTTGATCTGACGCGATTTTCTTAGATTACAGTCCTTCCATTCATGATAGGGGTGGATCAGTCCATTTGCTTTTCTGAAAATTACGACCACGAGTCCGACCCCGTAACCAGAACAGGTGAAATCTGAGTCTGTCGGTTCACGCAGTCCGCCGGGCCCTCTCTGGGTCTTGCTCCGCCTCTTCCTGCAGACGCCGACAGGCAGGACGCCATCAACCTGTTCCTGCAGGTCTTCCAGCCGTCCGAGTCCTGTCCGCACCTCTGGGAGCTGCCGACCGACTTCTACCTGCACCAGAAGAACACCATGATGCTTCCACATGACCGCAGAAGGTAGCTGTGCCGCCCCCTTTCCTCTCAATTTATTGGTTTTATAACTATGCTCATTATTTTCCAAAAAGCATATATCACATTGGAAACAACCAGAAATTTTAAGTAAACCATTACTTTCTAGGTACTAATAAACTGAAACCCTGAAAGAGCTATTCTGAATTAAAAACTTAATTGACAAGTAGCCTCATTGGGTACTTTTTAATTAGGAACAGCTTTGCCACAACATAAAACACCAAATATCGGTGCTTAGTATCCCTTTGGGAGTCAACGACTACAATTGCAATTAATAGCAAAATAGCAAGAACAGAAACGAATGAGTCAGTCAAAAAAATTACGACGGTTAATAAAAAGAAAATGTCTTGCGGAAGATAGGTGCTGACAGGTGAAACATTGCTTGTGAGAGGACTTTTGTTATGAAACCGATAAATTTGCAACGTTTTGTACAGAACCAAGGAAGCGTGCGAAGACTTTCTGTGAACACTGTAGGTACCAGTTAAGATGTCTGCTTAAATCACTGTGGCTACTACCATCCACACATATTGCCACACCACCCTGAAAGACTCATACTTTGATTTTATTATTATTTTTTATATCAGACGACCATTTTTGTCGCATTTATTTCACTGATCATGGTCACACTACGGTGTGGCAGCACCGGGTTCCATCGCCCTCTAGAGGTGGCAGCCTGTAATGACCCAGCATGGTGGTACCTGCACCCAGTCAAATTCAGGGTGTCCGTGACTCGGCTGTGTAGTCGTCCCCCGGCCCCCCTATGCTGTTATTCTCAACCCCGCCTTTTAAAATGTTTTTAAAATGTTCCTTCCTCATTATTTACAATGTTTACTGCCCCCCCCACACACACACACACACACACACAACGTCTGCAAATCAGTTAATGGTGCGGCAGGTCGATCTCATGCTCTTGCCCAGACGGGGCACTTTCAAGGTCTCCGTGAGTCGCTTGCATAATGGGTTTAGGTTTAATCAAGCAAATTGCTTGAAACTACCATTGAGTGATGATGAAAGCATCACCATTATGATAAAAATAAATAAACAAATAAGAATTGGGCTGCAGGTTCAATCGAACAATTTTCCCGGCACCGGATTTGCTCCCCCGGTATTACTGTATGAAGGGTGACAAAAGATAGACTAACGTCACAGCTCAAGGAATAAAAAAAAATAAATCAAACTGCAGGGGCCACCTACCTCTACCACCACCCCATCGTCTGCACTGAAATGAAATTACAGTTACTTGCCAACCCGGTTTGTATGATCTCTCGATGTGTCTCATTGTCTCCCCACCTGCATGTATATATGTATTTTAACCCCCAAAAATGAGCTAAATATGTATTTGAGAATTTATCACGGCTAATCACTGAAGAAGCAAGAATGCTCACTCAGTTCTTTGTACAAATTTTTTTTTAACAGTGTTTTACAAGCATACTAATTATACTAATCTATACTAATATATAACTATACTAATCATATAAAGTCTCCCTTATGTCCATTCACATCGCAGTGTGGTAAACGGGTATTAATCTGCTGCTATTCTCACCAGCCAACTTGTCTCCTCAGCTACACGTTTTGGTGGTCGGAGGATTTGCTGAAGTACCTGCCGCTACCCTACGATGAAGGTATTCATCTCTATGCGTCATTTTTGTGACAATACCATTTCCTCACCGTTCGGTATTTATTGCAGTTTTGGGGTCACGGTATATTATCTAAACATTCAAACATTCAGTATGCAGTCTGCTCTTGTATAATGACGTCTAAATTCTAGTCCTCGAAAATAAGATGACCCCAGTTTTTTGGATGTATTTTTTTGGGGTAAAATCTCTGTCTTATATTTGCGCCAGTGCCTATAGAAAAATGTCAGCCATCATAATACCGCGGTTCACGTGTACATATCGAATCGTCGGGGGCGTACCCAGCTATTTGATAATGTATTTTGTTACACGGTTAAGTAAACATGTTGTGGCCAAGGTAAATATGTGGTTATTTGGAAAAATAAAGAATTCACTGTTTAATTAAAGGGTGATATGTTTTTTTTCTTAAATATTAGGATACAGAATCTTTACTCCAAAACCACGATAAATACTGAACCATGAGCAAACGATATCATTACATCCCTAGGAGACCCAAGGGAGATCCCAAGTTTTCCTTAATTTCTTAATCTTAAAAATTTTATTGTCAAATTAAAATTATAAAATTATTTTTTTTGACGCCTCAGGAATGGGAGTGGATTTTCAGGGGAACATATGAAGGTCTGTGGGGTGGGGGGGGGGTTGGGGTGATAGAATGTTCTGGAGTCTGAGTGGGGTGGGGTCTACTGAGGGCTCCGGCATTCGCGTAGACGTCATGTGACCTGTGTTTCTGCAGCGCCCTGCGAGGAGAACAAGCGGCGGGTGCGCGGTAGGCGGATGAACCACTACGACGAAGGCACCGACATCTACCACGAGTTCTTCCGGCCTTATGAGCTCTCCTGCTTTGATGACAGCTACTGCGTGGCTATGACCAACTCTGCCAGGTGCGACCCCTCGGTCGTGGGGCCTCCGGGGTCCGACTTGCCAGCTCTAATGCGATGGGCACCAGGGCTTCCTGAATAAGATATGCAGCACTGTTTAGAAATGTCTAAAACAGTTTGTCTAGGCAGTAAAGTACATACAAGGTGGGTGGTGTAGCAGATACTGATCTAGCAGCAGAGAGGCTACAACGGGCCTTCAGCTCTCTGTCCCCTGAGCTGGTATCTCCCATCCGGCTGTGTCCTGCTGTCAATGGCCGTGCCTGTAACCCTCTGATAAATCTTGTCAGCTTTTAGTCACTCACAGGTGCCTAATGGTGGCGGTGAAGGATACTGACCAATCACCTGGATTGTGGTCTTTAGAATGTGACCCTATTCCAAAGTGCCAATGTAGGCGCCGAGTCTTTGGAAAGGTTGCAGTCTACAAGGACTAGCACCCGCCTCCGCGACTGGTGATGTCACCCTCCCAACCCTCAAACCCCGCCCCCTCCCAGTTCTGCCCAGGCTGAGCCTATTCATAGACCATCTGCAGCCCCTTGCAGGCTGAGCTGCATGGGCCTCCATTAGATTTACATGAGCTGCTGGTGTCCGAGCCCCTTCTCCTGTGTGAAGCAGGAACAGCAGGAAGTGTAAGCAGAAGACTACAGTGGGCTGCGCATAGACAGTGTATATAGACACCTGTGAATAGAGACACCCACTCACACTCAACCAGTCAGTATCTGTTGACAAAGAAAGTACAAATCGAAACCAAGGATTTATTTCAACCAGCCAGTTGAATATAAAGAGTCACAGAGTACTCAAGTGGTTGGTTGTAACAAAATCTTGGACTGGATTTTTGTACTTTCTGGACCTGAACTTTCCACCTCCATCTGTAAAGGCTTACTTTTGTGAGTAACTTCCCCAAAACTGCTTTACAGTCGTCTTTTGAATGCAGGCGTTTCACTCCCTGGGCTTTTTTGCTTCAGCACAGCTCATCTCTAAGGCTTTTTCTTAATTTTTTTGTGTTTTTTTTGTGTCTCGTAGGGAGTTCATGCCGAAGACCGTGGGGGTCGACCCGAGCCCCTTCACAGTCCGCAAGCCTGAGGAGACAGGGAAGTCTGTGCTGGGGTGAGGCTCCGGCACCTGATTAGACATGCGCTCCGTCGGTCACAGTCTTTTACAGCCTCCTGCGTTCCCATTATCTATATACTGGAGGCTAGTCCTGGAAACGCCTATGGATGGGTCACCTTTTGCCTCAGTCTTGCCTGTGTGGAATTTGCATGTTTTCCCAGTGTGGCACAAGCCTCCTCTGGGTACCCAGGTTACCATCTGTAGTCCAAAGATATGCAGTTAGTCTCTAAATTGCTAGTAGAATATGATTGATTGCATGTGTCCTGTGATGTATTGGCATCTCGTCCATGGTGTCCCCCATCCTTGTGCCGTGTTCTTCCTGGGACTGGCTCCAGACCTCACCTCCTGTGACCCTAAACAGGATAAGGGCTTAGAAGACTGACAGATGGATGTTCTTTTCCACCTTTGAAGTTCTCCATCTTTCCCCTGACATGTGTCCAAGTTTTGCTACACCGGCCTTCATTTTAAAATCTGTTTTGATTAAGTCTTTTATTACTTCGTTTTGGTCCTGGATCTTAATGGCATCGAAATGGCTTCTGAAATCCTTCCCAGCAAACCTTAATTGTTCTTTTGAGGTTCCAGTGCCATGTTAATTTCTATGGATTTTAACACCGTGCGTAAGAAGTGCGCTGGGGCCCGATTCATAAGAAAAATGCTAATATCTCGGCCCCTTAAGTGGAGCTGCTTCCTGCATAATGGAAATGAGGCCACCTTCATGCTCCGTCACAGCGCCGGCCACTTTTGGGCTGCTTCTCGCTGTTGGAGTATTTTTTTACTAGATAGCTTTGTCAAGATATTTATTTGCTTTTATTGTTAATCTGTAAATGTATTATATATATTTATTATATAAATTTATTATATATGAGATATATATCCAATTTTATCTGTTTCATTTCTCTATATGAATTCTTACTGACTGAACGTAGTTCTTGCCATAAATGCTGACATGGCATTAAGTATTGAAGTATCTCCCTACCTCCAGTGGATAACTTGAGGGTACAGCCCCCCCTTCAAAAGAAACTATGTATAGCTGTACGGTTGTTCTTGCTACCCCTAATAGGACTGTCCTTATTTATTTTTTATTGAATGGGGTAAAACCGTTTTGTCCAAACCCCCACCTGAAGAGGCTTTAGCGTTTGGTCACGGTCGCCCCTTCCTCTCTAACTCTGTTCGCCTGCCCCCCCACCCCCTATTCCCACCAGCAGCAAGAGCAGCAGGGAGGAGGCAATGCTCCAGCGTAAGACTGCCGCCAGCGCTCCGCCCCCCCACAGCGAGGAGGTGGTGTCGAGCAGCTCCGAAGATGACTCCGAAGAAGAGCGGGAGGACGAGGGTGCAGCCTCGCAGCGCTCCACGCCCATCAAGCTGGCCGAGGTCATGGAGAGCACGCGCATGCAGGAGGTGGGCACGGCCCCCATGCTGCTCCTCCCGTTACTTAGCTCAGCGTTATTCTCACACTGCTTTTTCTTTCTTTGCTGATCTCCTGATTTGACCAGAGCCCCTGCCTCGTGATTCAGAAGATTTTTCCGTCTTCTGTGGATTTAGCCCTTAACGTGTTCACCCCCGCCCCCACGAGTCGCGTCCCAGGGAAAGCGGGGGCTCCCATCTGCCTCCCCCCCCCCCCCACCCTCAGACACTTGCCACATTAATTGGGTTTAAGGGAATCCCAGCACATTAATCCGAGGGAATCAGGGAACTGTGAGGATTTCCAAGCAGGATGCGGTGAAGAAGTTTGATAGTCCTGTCTCCCTTTAAGGGGCCTGCTACCCCAGGCACACAAGCATGTTTTTCTTTGCAAAGACTTTCAAAAATGAATGCAAGAGGCAGATCTCAGTGCTGTCATGCTGGGTTAAAGCTGGGATAATGCGGACGGAATCCATGCTGAAGTAAGCAGTTAGTTTCTTGGCTTGTTAGCTTAGTGTCATGAATGCAGATCAAAGTCAGACATCTCGCATGTTGCTTTGGGCTTTCATTGCCAAACCTCTGGCACTTAATAATGCTCATTATTCCATCCTCTGAGGTGGGAGCTGTCCTCCCTGTCATGTTTTGGCCCTTGCCTCCGTGCGGAGAGTAGGCTTGGTGCCTGCCTGCGATTAAAACCTGGACGTTCCCATCTGAAGATGATTCATATGTTCAGATCGTCATTTAATAGCAAAGTGAGTTTTCCCATAGCGGGGGGTGGTGTGTAGCCCAGTAGGATATGGATCCCTGGCTGTGTCCATAAGGTTGTGGGTTTGAATCACATGACTGGCATAGTAAGCAAATCACTTTTGGGCCCGTAAGCACGATCCCAGGGACGCAGGATGCTCGTATTTTGCTCTGTCGCTATGGACAATAGCGTCTGCTAATTACACGAACTCTACGGAGCACACCAGCACGCCGTCTCCCCGTGGAAAAGCTTTCCATGTCTGAAGCTGCATTCGCTTGTGAAATTTTAGTTCTGACCCTTTTTAAGTGGTCATCAAAAACCGCGTTCCCCTTTGTACCCCTGCTACTTAAATCTTACCTTAGATCTTGACTGCTAAACTGGGTCCCTTCAGTAAACATCAAATACAAAAGTATCACTCTAAGAAATAATAGTTACTTTGGATACTGGCCTTTCTACGCTGGTTCATAGTGTGTATTTTGTGTGCGTCGCTGAAAGCCACCTGTGCATCTGTGAGGGAAACATACCGACATTTCCCAAGAGCTTGGTAGCGAACACCAATCACACTGGACTCCGAGCCACCCCTGCTGTCCGCTCTTCTGTTATGGAAATACTTTACAGTATCCTTGTCTCTCTATGACTCAAGAAGGTCTCCAGAAGTTGCTATGGCAACAAGCGTGTGAAAGACAGGCAGCATTTTCCACAAAGAGCATGAGGCCTTTAATGATCCTCCCTGAAGGAGAGCCCAGCGTAGACACAGCTCACCCCAAGAAGATGCCTTTGGTCGCAAACGTATTTGTCACTCTAGGGTGTCATGATCCTCTTCCAATTCCGAGGGATGTTTCTGTGGGCTCGCCGTTAGGAATATTCAGATCTTGTTCAAACATCAGCATGAAACCTGAACCTGAGTACAATCCATGCCTGATGGTACGCTATCAGAAAAAAGTAGCAGTTTGTTGGTAAATGTACCTTTTAAGGTACAGAATAGGACTCTCAGGAACATTTTCGTGCCATTGGGTGTACATCAATGCTGTTTGTGTCTTGGGGTACAAAACTGTACCAGAGCTGTGTCTTTTTCCTGACAGTGTAAAGGTTGTAGTAGTTAACGAGTCATTGTGATAATTTTTTTAATCAGGGTCGACAATCAGGAACATCGGAATGCTTAGTCCTGTACACCGTGTTATGAGGACTGTGTTATTCCTAATGATATTTTTCAGCAGAGTGATCAAAGTGAATTCATAATTCATAATGATAAAAGTAAATTTATTTGGAGAGAAAATGTTACATTAGTCGGTCGCAGACAGAAATAAAAGAAAAACACTTGATTATCAGTGTGCACAATTATTAAGTAAGTGGATTTCTCTCTTCAAAATCAGCAGAAGTACTAAAAGATGGTGTCCTTCCTCTGGCCTGTCCACTGAGACGTGATCATTCCCATTCATGACATTTGAGCTTGTGTGCCTTGTTGATTGGAAGCTGTTTGAACCTTTGTGACCTTAGCAAACTGCACATACCACACAACACCCTGCATATACCACACTGTGCATAGCACAGTACACATAACACACAGAACATACCACACTGCACATTGCACTCAACAATATGCACATGCCCTATTGTACATAGCACACTGCACATAGCACACTGCACATACCACACAAAACTCTGCACATACCACACTGTACAGAGCACATAACACACTGTACATAACACACAGCATGTAGCACACTGCACATAGCACATAGCACATACCACACAGCACACTGTACATAGCGCACAGCACATGCCACATATTCTGCACATAGCACACTGTACATAGCACGCAGGACATACCACGTAGCACACTGTATACAACATACGGCACATAGCACACTGTACATAGCACACAGCACATAGCACTCTGCACATAGCACACAGCATACTACACATAGCACGCAGCACATAGCACGCAGCACATAGCACGCAGCATATAGCACGCAGCACATAGTACGTTGCACATAGCACACTGCACATAGCACACTGCACATAGCACACTGCACATAGCACACTGCACATAGCACACTGCACATAGCACACTGCACATAGCACATTAATATTCAGTTCAGAATACAGTTTTGAAAAATGGCGGCACTTGATGCTAAAGGGTTCCCCGTTCATTTGACACAAATCAGTTAATTTGTTTCTTATTTTGTCTACATACTTATTCTGTCCTTTTTGGCTGTTGGCCACAGAGTACTTGATTGTACAGTGATGACATTTTAAGTCTGGTTTTAAATAAAAAAAAAAAATCTCTTTGAGGTCCTTTTTGGCCCATTTTAATAGTAATAACAATTTGCCTAATAATGCTCCACAGGCACGTATCTATGGGTTCCTGTTTTACTCCGGACAGAGAGTACTCACACTAAATACTCAGCATGCTCTGTTTTTAAACAGTCCATTGTTAATTGGAGATTCATCTGGACTAAAAATATTGGTTTGGTTGTATTTAAAACACACACTTGCCTAATAATTTTACACCCAGCGTATACCAGTGGTTCTCAGTCCTGGTACTGGTGCCCTTCCCCCCCACCCCAAATTGTTTTCATTCCAACCCTACCTTAACCAGGCTTATGTGGTCCTTAATAGGCTAATAATGAATGTGGCAGGATGAAAGCAGTGTGGGTTAGAATGAAAACAATATGGGGGTGGGGGAACTACCAGGAACATGATTGAGAGTCACTGGGATACTAGTAGCTCAAAAGACGGAGTGACTCCAAGCTCAATAGAGACCTTAAAAATGCTTGACAAAGACTTTACATGTTTAACAAAGATTTTACTGTATTTATTGAAAGTAACTGTGGAGGAAAGGTGTTTTTGTGCAGTGTGCGCTTACGATAAAATCATTATCCGACCCTTATTGTTTCAGTTCATGTTCCCGGATGCAAACCGCGCGTTTTCTTATTAGACTGTTTACAGAAAGCGAATTACCCCACCGATTACCAGGAGCAGGCAGTGTAGTTATTTCCAGTGTAGGTCCCAGGAGGTCCCCTGCGGGGACATCCATTCCAGGAGATGCTATAGCTAGCCTGCACCTGCCCCATAGATATACTAAAATAGTGATTTCAGAGAAAGACCTAAATGCACTTAGAGGGGGTGGGTATGGAAAGCGGGGCTGACTTTTGGGGGACGGCTGACACGAAGACCCCCATTAGCGGGGTTCTGTGGGCGGGACTCCCGTCGGCCAATGGGCTCGGGGCGCGTTCGCTTATTAGCGGTGTTTTCACATGCCGCGGATGAGCAGTTACATTAGCTGCACCTGGGCTTTCAAACACTTCACTTGCAGCCTCCAGTCACTGTGCGCCTAAACGACGGTGAGAGAGAAGGGTGATAAGAGACCCCCTCCTATTTAATGTCTATACATATCCACCGATGCCTTTATTTGAACTGATGTGTCATTACCAGCATATTACTGTTAGAATTCTCAAACTATTAAAAGCCCAGTGTTTTTTTTCCCCCTTTCTGTTTGGGTGGTATAGTCTTCTGCTTTGGGTTTAAATGTTTTCGGGGGTGTATCGCACGTGCACTCCCCTGCACGTGGGCCTTCGACTTGGAGGGGGCCGATTAAACATTTAAAAGGCCCACCTTTGATCATGACCTGGCCTCCTGTGTAATTATACATGGAGGCACATGTACGTGGGTCCATTTCAATCCGGCAGGATTCGCCACAGTCACGGACACCCTAATGCAGTCCCTATATCGCAGACTCCGGCCTGGGGGGCTGGGGTTGGGGGGGGGGGGGGCACCAAATCGCATTCACCTTGGTTACGTAACGCTTTTGTAGTACAGTGTCAGCGGACAACACAGAAAGAAAAGTGTTTCCATTCATGTAGTAATGTTTAAAATTTCAGCCTGCCGAGTCCTGCAGGGGTGAAGGAGGTTTCGGAAGGGGGGGGTCCGTTCTGAAATGTTTCTGGGAGTGCCCCCAGGGACCCTCGATGCCCATTTCAAGTAGAAACACTTGTAGTGTTGTGTTATTTTTAAAATGTATTAATAGCCAGTTGTCATGCATCTACAATATATAAGACCAATTTTGCTGCAGATTCTGAACTGTATGTGTATGGTTACCATGGCAACACTCAAAGTCTTGCCAGTGGTAATTTTATGTTTGAATAGGCCTATGGTGTGTGTGACAAAAAATGCCAAAAGGCTGGTATTTCTTGTATTACTTATGGTTAAGGTCAGGGCTGGGTGGGGGTTAAGGGTGTCATTGCTGGGATTAGGGTTTTGCCCACAGAAATGAATGGATGGTCCCCACAAATATATGAGTACAAACGTATGTGTGGTGCTTGTGTGAGCGGGTATACCTATCCTTATGGGGACACAATGTCCCCATAACGTGATAAATGTCTGTTTTTTTTCCCTTATGGGGACCGGTCTCCTGGTCCCCATAAGAGAAAACTCTATTTTATAAAAATCAGTGACTGCTATGAAAAAACTAAAAATGCAAAAACTCTTTACTACTGGTTACTTATGGTTATGGTTAGGGCAGGGTGGGGCTTAAGGTTGTCATAGTTAGCGTTAGCATTTTTCCCATAGAAGTGAGTGAGCGGGCCCCATAAGGATAGGTATACCCTACGTGTGTGTGTGTGTGTGTGTGTGTGTGTGTGTGTGTGTGTACACACACATCTGCATGGTCTTGCCAGGAGGCCGCTGGTTCGGCCCGCAGCTGCCCATCTGCCATCACTATGGCAGCCATAAGCAACCACACCTGCTCCCACATCCATCCATTCCGCTCTTCCCAAAGTGGCCATGACTGCAGTCATGGGGAAACCGAACACCGGGAGCCTGGCCCCAGTCACAGGCATATGCATGACTAATATTTTTAGAGCTTGCATTTATCAGTTTCGCCATGGCAACAGCGGTCTCGTGGCTGGGTAGGCCTGAGACTCGATTGGGGCGGGCAGGGGGGTGTTTTTTTTTACCCGCACGTGCCGCAAACTGTGGCTCTAATGGAATAAGGACTTTTTATCTGCCTCAGCCTCTTCAGGCAATTAAAATAATGACTGGGGGCCACAGCTGGTGCAAATGCAGGTGTTAAACATTAATCAGAATTGGTGCGACCAGGATGGCTTCTGCCTGTCTGCCTGCATGCATGTCTGTCTGTCTGCATGTCTGTCTCTGTATTTCAGTCTTTCTCTCTGCCTGTCAGTCTGCTTGCGTGCATGTCTGTCTCTGTCTGCCTGTTTATCTCTGTCTGTCTGCCTGTTTATCTCTGTCTGTCTGCCTGACTGACTGTCTCCATGTCTGCTCACATGTCTGTACGTTGGTCTGTCTGTCTGTATATGTTTGTCTGTCTGTCTGTCTGTCTATATACGTCTGCCTGTCAGTCTGCCTATGGACAGGACCATGTGTTGAAATCCACAGAGTTACCCCTGGTTCCAGATTTGCCGTAGTGTTTATCATGTCATGGGTTGAAATTAAGCGTTTGTATTAGTGCTAATAAGTGACAGAAGCTTGTGTTTGTTGATGTGTGTGGTAATGTTTACTCGTAACTGGTGGTCAGATTTACGCAGTGTTTTACTGATTACTGTGACTGTTTACCCATGACACAGACTGAACCTCTCTCCATGCGTGTAACGTGTGTCTGCCACGTGTTTCCTGCAGGACGGTGCGCGGCTGGCGGCCAGGGAGATCTACGGACTCTGCCCGTGTGAATCCCCAGGGGAGGACGACATCCAGATCTACCAGAAGTGAGGCCCGCTCCATCGCTCTGCTCTGCTTTATGAAAAATGGCGGGGGGGGAGGGGGGGGGCTCGAAGGGGTGGCCGTCCTTAAGGCTGGTTTGGCCGTTTCTGCTCCTCTTCGTTCCTCTTCATTCCTCTTCATTTCTTCTTTTAATGGTTTAAAACAACATTAACTCTCGCCCTTTGACCGATGCTTTTATTCACCTGGGAACTGGAGCAGAAAAAGGTACAGGCCTGGCTGAAGTGCTGTAACTGGAGGTCCAATCAGTTCACCCAGCAACATTACTGGTCGCCAGTTCAGTTCCATAACCGCAATATTAATGGGAAGGGCTCCGTTTTTGCTTGGCAGCTGGCTGGTCTTGACGGTGAGCAGAGGTTACGAACATCAGCCTGTCGTGTCTGTGACGGCTGTGTGACTTATACGCTGCACAGCGTTCAGCGGCCACCGTAAACGATCCCATGTGCTGCCTCATACCGAAACTCTTTACATTTTTCACAGTCGATGTGGGCACTTTGACTGGCCTGCCGCTACGTAGCCCCATACGCAACAGGGCTACACGCCCTGTCAGTCGTGATATGATCGTCTGCCATTTGCACCAGTGCAGCCATTCTGTTGGTTTCTGCCGAATTTGATATCCATTGTTCAAACCCCGCATTGACGAGTTCTGTCCGCCCGACACCCTGTCGAGGTTCCTGGTTCTTCCCTCCTCAGGTCACTCTCAGTAGATACTCACCATGGCTGACCACGAGCACCCCCACAAGACTCCTTTGACCCAGTCGTCTGGCCATAATGATTTTGCCCTTGTGAAAGTCATTTACATCTTTATTCCTGTCCATTTCTTCTGCATTAAACATGTCAACTACGAGCATTGAATGTTACCTTAACATGTAATATATCCCAGACCTTGACAGCCATTGTTTTGGCACGTCAGCGTTATTCACCTCACATAGGGGTGATCATAATGTTTTGGCCCTTTGGCATATAATCCGCTGTCCTCCACCAAACCTAGACATCCGACACTATTATTTTCTTGATTTTAAAGACAACCCCCCCCCCCACAAAAATTAATTTGAACTAAATTTTGTATTATATTTTTATTAGTGTTCTTAAACAGTACTGGTCTCCACACAATACCTCTCCCCGCTTGCGTAGCACCTTAAGGTGCAGTGTTTTAAGCGTCCGGCGCTGTCTTTCGGGATTATTACCCTGTCAGCTTTGAAGGGGTCGGGTCTTCGGTTATTTTCAATTTGCCCTCTTTTCACCGGCTGGGTTATTTGGTTTTCGGACCTCTTCTGGAAAATCTGCCGTAAGGACTTCCTGCAAAAGACTGGGGAAAAAATGGCTGTTATGTAACATTTGATTGGCTGCCCTACCCGTGTTCCTCTGACTCGATTAACTCGCACGCAGACGCCGCCTGGAAGCCTCTGGCTCGCTGTGCCGCACGTTCTTTCCGGCTCTATGTCACACTCAGGCTCCCACTGATGACAGAAGCAGCCTTTGACCATAGCCTGACCAACACAACAGGCACCGGCATCTTTTGAATTACTGACACGTCGCTACCTTTACCTTTAGCCAGCACTGTGATTAGTTCTACCCATCTAGGTGTCTTATCGCTTATGTAGCGCTAGGGTACAACAGCCGGGCCCTCGTGATGCTTGTGTACCTCTGTGACATGAGTCTATGTAGCCAGTATGCTACCCTTGAGGCGCTTACTGTCTCATTGCTAATTCGTTAAGTAAAATGGGGGCTGATTCACACCCTCCTCTCTGGGTGCTTGGTCAATTGGCATGATTAACGCAGTTATAGCGCCGGCCCGATGGAAGGTCTGCCATGATCGGACCCGTGATGGGCCCACAGATGGGCCCGGACTGGCATCTCTCTCCGCCCCGCTCACCAAGGGCATTGTAGCAGGCGAGTGAATGCATCTCAGGGCCTTTCAGTGCTACGGATCTAGTGATCTCCATGGTAACGTCGTCAGCTTCTCTTCCCGGCCCACACCAGGGCTGTACATTGTCAGCTGTGATTTACATTTTTAAATGAATCTTTTGTTTATCTGGTTAAGCGCAGATGCTGAACCGTGAGGGTCAGCATTTGGGTAGGACTTTTGGGAAATTGCCATTCAGTTGATTCTTAGAAAGGAACTTCCAATTAATGTTACTTATTAATAATAATGGGTAATAACAAAATTTACGTCTGATGGAAAGCCTGTGTTTTTGGTGGTCATTGTTAATAACAACTGCGATGGGCTGGCCCCCCATCCTGGGTTGTTCCCTGCCTCGTGCCCATTGCTTCTGGGATAGGCTGCGGACCCCCCGCGACCCAGAAGGATAAGCGGTTTGGAAAATGGATGGATGGATGTTAATAACATTTATGATGATGACGTGAAGTTCTTTGAAATGAGAAGAAATGATGAGGAAGCCCCTGGATTTGGGCTCCAGTCTGTGGGAAGACGGAGGTAGAAGGGAAAGATTGCAGCCAGCTGTCTAGAAGGGGTATGAGGCTTTGCTCGTTTTCAGAGTTCGGAAATTCGTGAACCGTGCTCCCAGTCGTTGCCTTTTGCCTTCTAGCAGATGCTTGAAGGCCTTCCTGAATATTCTGCCCAATAATAATGCAGTTTCATTAGCAAATTGCCATTTGTGTCTCTGTAGTGTTGTAAAAAAAAAAAAATGTGTGGGTGTTTTTTTTTGGACTTTCTCTTGATGGGGGGGGGGGTTCTCAGCTGCCATCTACAGAGCTATTGTGTATATCAGTATTATTCCACCCAGTCCTCAGGGACCCCCAGACAGTCCACTTTTTACTTGGAGTCGGGAGGAAGCAGGAATGTGGACTGTCTGGCAGGGATCTGTGAGGGAGCGAAAACATGGACTGTCCAGGGGTGCCTGAGGGGACCGGATGGAGGAGGAGCGGAAACATAGCCCACATCTCAAAGAATCATCTCTTGTTTCCTGGATAACCATCGCCAGTCTCGTCTATATGTTGGTCCCCAGTTTTCTGGAAGGTTCTCCTCTGGATAAGATCTGACTGGAGAAGTGACCCCTCCACCAACAGGGCGGGTAGCGGAGAGGGGGGGTTACCTTGTGGGTGGGAGATCGCAGCCTGAAGCCCCGGTTCTACGTGTCTGTCCTCTAAGGCCGACAACGTGAGCGCTGTGGCCTGTAACTGTCACCACCCCCAGTGTATCTAACAAGTCTACATGTCCACAGGTTTGCACATCTGGGTCAGAACCAGCACAAAGTGGAGTGGATGGGCCAGGTCGCCGAACCCGAGCAGCGGGAAAGTGTCATAAACCTGTGAGTAATCGCAGTTAACTATTACGACTTTAACTGCTTTGTCTTTGTGCGCTTTGAACGTTTGGGATGGCAGAGAAACCGGGGCGTTCAGGTGCTGGCCGGCCCAGACCCCGCTAATCCAGTGAACGTTTGGGATGGCAGTGAAACTGCTGCTACTCCTTTTGGAGTTTTCTGAAGTTAAATGGCCTCCCTGGAGAATTCATCATTACATCAGTGCATTTCTAGTTGCTTCAGTTCATTAACCACTAAGTCACCTGCGTGCCTGTTTCTGCCGTGCACATGATGTAAGGAATGTGGATTCTGGCTGTAACGTCTCAGAGGTGGATGGCCGAGGGTGGAGGTGTCTGCTCCTCCCAATCAAATGTAAACCTTTCGGCCACATGGTGTCACAGAGCTGGGCTGCTTTCCTGGCTGTGTGTATGTGTGCAGGTGATATATATGTATATATTACACTGTGGGGACCAAATATCCCCACAATGTGATAAAAACCTGTTTCTTTGATATTGTGGGGACCATATTTTCCTTCCCCACAAGGGAATGAAGCTGGGATGATGCGAGAGCCTGGCTATGGCTGACACAGAGACACATTTGTGGGTGGCGGGCACTTGTGTGCTGTGTAGACATGGCCCTCCTTTATCACCATCTCACTTGAGGAGGGAGGCTACGTTTTTCCTCATCCTGCCTAAAGACCATAACCCTTTGGAAGAGAGGGGGGCATTCACTTGCAGTCCAGTGGGACGAATTCTCCATCTTTCTGGAACACTGCCGCTCGCCTTGGAGCCTTTGTCCTGCAGCCGTCCCTCCCCCTCCCTCAAGTGGGCATGGATCTGTCCCCAAGGCTGTGCTGCTGCAGTAGTAGTTGGCGGCCTCTGGAGGGCGATGCAGACCTCAGTCTTCTGTAGCCCCTGAGGTGATGATAGGTCACTTAGGTGCTCAGCGGCTTGACCCCTGTATCACATTTTTGCTCCAGTTGGCTAATGGTCAGCCCCCACCCTAGCTGGGAGAAGGAACCTCATTAACCCTGTGTGACAACGACCGTGGACTGGCACACAAAACAAAACCTTCACATTGTGCGCCATGGCAACGCAAAGCCTATCTGGAGATGCCGGTTTCCGTGGTTTCGGGTGATTGAGGTCCGGTTTTTGTGTTTTGCTTACAGCCGAAGCTGTTGGCTTCTGAAACTCAGACACACGCACATGCAATGTGTTTTATACACACGAGCCTGATGTTTTCTACTTAATAAAAATGTCCATCAAATGACTTTACTGCAAGTGAAAAGGACCTATAAGGGGTTATAATGTGTGAAGAAATGTTTGAAAAAAGGGGAGAAAAGCCTTTTTCTTCCTCATCTGTGTCACGGGGTCTGTTTAAAGGGTATTTTTAGAAGCCACGTGTATGTGGCACTAGGCCCTGATCACCGGCCTGTGAGCTCCAATAGCACCTGTCAGTCTGGCCCCCAGTTTGAAACTGGAGCTGCTTATGATGTGAGCCGCAATGCCAGCCAGTTTGAAGAGAAACCTTCAGTGTTTCATCTGCTAGTTTTAATATCCGTAGGTTCAGGTACTTTTTGAACAGACTGGCTGGCAGGCAGTGGAACTGTACAGTTCATACCGCTGGGTATTTTTATGTAGATTTTTGTGGTTCGGTGTTTTTTTTGTTTCTCAGAAATACACCCCCTCCCCCCCCCCCCTGTTACCGATGCCTGATTTTGCATATTTCAGGTTTTTTTAAGTTGATTGACCTGCACAGAGGAGCAGCTGCCGTCCAAACGCACCCCACCCCCGCCAATCTGCACATGGCTGCTGTGATTAATGTGGTGGTGGGGGGGGGGGGGGGGGGTGGATGACAACCACAAGGTGGAGCCACCACTTGCCTCTACGGTACATAACAATCGGGCCACAGGGCTCACACACATCAGGCGCTTTGCTGTTCGGTTCATGGGAGAACCGGCTGTGTAAGGGGTTAGGATTATGAAGCCGGGTGTCTCTTTTTCCTCAGACCGAAGCACGGAAATGTAAATGACTATCGGGAGAAAGAGAGGAGGCTCATTATTGCGGTTATGTAAGCCAACACCTCCGCGCTGCCTTGTTTTAATGCAAAATGGCAACAATGCAGAGCCTCTCAGTGCTGTGTCAGGGGCGGCCGTGTGGTCGCTGTGTGAAAGGGCATGGCTCCATCCAGCAGACAAACACACACACACACACATACACGTGTGCATGCACACAAGCAGGGTCTGTCTACCTGCTTATGCCTGTTGTCTTCACTATAAACACTTATTTTATTTGCATCCTTGTAATTTCCAAAGGAAAATGATGGTTTTAGCGTCCAGATCCATTTATGTGTTTGAGGATCCAGTCTGTTTTAACTGGTCTCTTTCTTAGTGCCATAGTCTCCTCGGTGTCATTCTTTGCTGCTGCAAACAGGGATGATAAACAGGTGGTACTGCAGACTTACCTTTGGATAAGGTATTTCTGTCCTTGGGAGAGCAGAGAGAAGGGCAGACAGTAAGTTCTATCTTGGGGGGGACGCTCATTATCCCCCGCCAAGGAGGGTCTGTGAGTCCCTGCCCCCCCCCAGTATAGTCCCACTATGGCAGGAACGGCATGTTAGTTTCACGACCCATCAAATCCTCCTCTTTCTATGCCAGCGAGTGGGTAGCGAAGCTGCATCCTGTTGTGTCGGCACCTGAGAGGCATCGCACAAACATTAGAGAGCACACCAGTGCTGCCTGTGCTGAAGCATTGGGGGGGGGACAATCACAGCTCACAGTACCTGGGGGCTGGGGGGGGGGGGGGGCACAGCACTGTGGCTTTCAGCCGAGACTGAAACTGAACAGATTCCGGCGCATATCTGGACGGGACGGAAATGAAGAGCTGCGATGTCCCCATATCCTCATCACTCAGAGCTGTCGTTAAATATTTAAATCTGTTTGGTTATTCACCCTCCGACTGTGGTTCTGCACAGTCCGTTGGCCACGGTAATTCCAGGCTTTGTCATTCCTTATTTGACTCGTCGTCACGGCCGGACATTTCTACGGAAGCCATTGAGCGTAAGCTCCTTCTCAGCGGTAGCAGCTGAACTGATTTTTTTTCCCTTATAACTTAAGCCGAACCCTCTGATCTCCGCTCAGGCTGAAGCCAGTGGGCGGCATTCAGGACTCAAGACTCGAGATCCATGTACACAGTGCACAGTGCGTTGAAATGCCATTTTCCTTGAGCCCCCTATGGTGCTGTACATAAATACAAAGACAATAAACAGAAGTGCTGGGGATGTCATGCAGTACAGCAAATATAAGTAGTGTGTGTGCGGTGTAGTGCAAGTAAAGAATATACAAATGTTATTTTGAATAAGGCAAACAGACAACGGACAGCAGCATCATTGGAGGGTAGTTGGGGGGTGTGATGAGGATAGTGGCAGACTTTGAAGTTGGGGGGGTGACTACTAGTGACTGTGTCGGTCCTCTGGGGGCAGCAGGGAATTAAGAAGCCCGACTGCTTGGGGAAGAAGCTGCCTTGGTGTCGGACAGTGACAGTTCAGATGTTCCAGAACCTTCTGCCAGATGGCAGGGGATGAACAGTCTGCGCGTTGGTGTGGGAGGGGTTTGCCGTCATGCTGTTCGCGTGGGAGGCAGGAAGCCACTTCCGCACTTAAACTTGAGAAATACATTTAAAAAAAAAAAAAGGTCTATGCCCCCTGTGACCTGTGCAGCTCAGACTGCCCCCCCTACGCCAGGTGAGAATGACGGCGACTGTGATCCCTCATTTTCGGCTTGTGGGTCTGCCGGGCGCGGGTAGCGATTGAGGGATAGCCATGACTACACAGTGTTAAAGCTCAGTTTAGTTGTATGTTCATTCTGTTAAATTAGACCACCTTTACATTTTTATTAATACAGATGCTCCTTACTTACTAGGATGGTTTGACTTGACGATGCCGCCCTGGGTGTCCCCTGCCTTATGCCCTGTGATGGGTTGGCATGCCACCCTGGGTGTCCCTATGCCTCGTGCCCTATGATGGGTTGGCATGCCGCCCTGGGTGTCCCCTGCCTCATGCCCTGTGATGGGTTGGCATGCCACCCTGGGTGTACCTGTGCCTCGTGCCCTAAGATGGGTTGGCATGCCACCCTGGGTGTCCCTATGCCTCATGCCCTATGATGGGTTGGCATGCCGCCCTGGGTGTCCCCTGCTTCATGCCCTGTGATGGGTTGGCATCCCGCCCTGGGTGTCCCTATGCCTCATGCCCTGTGATGAGTTGGCATCCTGCCCTGGGTGTCCCCTGCCTCGTGCCCTGTGATAGGCCAGCATCCCGCCCTGGGTTTCCTCTGCCTCGTGCCCTGTGATAGGCCAGCATCCCGCCCTGGGTGTCCCCTGCCTCGTGCCCTGTGATAGGCCAGCATCCCGCCCTGGGTGTCCTCTGCCTCGTGCCCTGTGATGGGTTGGCATCCCGCCCTGGGTGTCCCCTGCCTCGTGCCCTGTGATAGGCTGGCATCCTGCCCTGGGTGTCCCCTACCTTATGCCCTGTGATAGGTTGGCATCCTGCCCTGGGTGTCCCCTACCTTATGCCCTGTGATAGGTTGGCATCCTGCCCCACACTTCCTGGAAGGGGCTCCAGACTCCCCATTACCCTGCCTGTCCAGTCCTGTCCTGGATAAGCGGTTATGATAGCTGAATTGAGGTTCCACCTCCACAGATGTGCTCAAAGTGCACTGGAGCTGATTTCAGTCCCCGCTAAATGCTGGATAGACTGGCGCTTTCCAGGAACTCAGGCAAGGGCTGCACCCGCAGGGAGACACTTCAGACCTCCCACAGTGCTCAGCTGGGGCTTCTAGGCTCTCTCACTACTTATAGAACCTGTGTCATTCATCACTGACTATGGGTCCATTTATTAAAATCTAGATTACTGGCCTGAAAATTCATATTATATTGTTGTAATTGGATGCAAAGTGTCACAGTCTGGAGTCCGTGGCTGTATGCAGGGGGTCACTGGTTTAAATCACGCGGTCAGCAGATTAATCACATCTCCAGTGGGTCCTTGAGGAAGGCCCAGAATGCCACCAGCTCCTAGGGCGGCAGGGTAAAGGACCATACTCTCTGATCCAGGGACGTGACTGGGGGTGCCCCCTGACCAAATATAACCTTAGACCCCCCCAGCCCAATTTTACATACAATATTATGTATTTGACGGCCCCTATCAGGTGCTGCCCCTCCTCCACCTCGAATCTCCTGCCACTCTGACCCCATTTTCTGTGTGTGTCTCAATAGCAAGATGGTATATATCAAAACTGAATGTTTTATTAGTATGACAATAACATCATTAATTTATGTTCCAGTTACAACTTTTTGATATTTTTTACAAGTTCAAAGCTTTTATCAGGTGATGGTATTTTAATCCTATTCTATACCCCCCCCTTCCCCAGGACTCCCGTATCCCAATTCTCCCAAGACAGCATCTACGCAGTGCAACCCCCCAACGTGGACAAGGCCAGTCGGGAGGTGTTTGAAAGGCACATCCAGACGGGTCGAGGCCTGGTGGGGGCCCTGCACCGGGGGGACGTCCTCATGTACCGGGAGTATATCAAGAACCGCTACATGTAGACAAGCTGCGCATCAGCATGGGGAGAGGGCTGGGGGCAGGAGCTGGAGCTCAAGCTATGTGGGGGCGGGGCTTCTGGGTGAGACAGTCTCAAAGGGAATGGGTGAGATGATAAACTGCTACTTCTAAGACAGAGGGCTGAGTTCGCTGGAGCATGGACCTGCAAGAGGGGAATTATTCAACAGGTGTGCAGTGACCTGGAGAAGTTTGGTCATGTGACTGCTTAGGATTGCTGGCCATGTCATGAACAAAGTGCATGAATATTTGATCCCGGTGTTGATATGAATTAGCATGTTTAATAAATGCATAGCCTGCTTAGCATAGAGAGGAGGTCTGCCTCACAGCCCCTCACTTACTGTGCCGCCTGCACTGAATGTTTTCTCCGTGTCATGTTCTGTCATCATATCAGACTGCATATTGATTCTGGATGTTTTTAACATTAATGTTATTAATATAAATAAATGAGTTATGGCCTTTTTTATGGCAGTAGAAGTTTTAATATGTTCAAAATAAATACAGGATTGCGACACTTTTGAAATCCGTCTTTCCATGTCGAAGCAGCCAATGGGCGTCGGTGAATCATTACACCCTGACAGTGTAACCGTTGGCGATGGGCGTGCTAACAGAGAAGGCTAACCAGCACTGCATCCCAGGGAAACATCAAGGCATCACTGGAGACATGAGGCAAATCTGAGAGCCTGGATCCTGTTCCCTCCCTCGCCGGTTCCCGAGCACAGCTGACATAAATGTACCGAACAGAACCCAGACCGTGGAAACAAAAGGGCCGACCGAACGCAAAAGCCCCCCCCCCGATGTCCTCCATTGGGCTGCCACACTCACTGGAACAAAGATCTGGTAAAACATAACGGTCATTACAGCCAAAGGGGAGGGATTGTTTTAGAGGCCATGTCCACATTCGCTTTGAGTTTTGGAGGTGATCCCCTATCGAGGGCCCCACCAGGGGCGGGGGACTGATTATTTGCTCTAATCGTGGTTATGGCTGACGGCACGGAGCTGTGCCGAAACGTGGGCTCCGCTCAGCGTGATCCCACGCTTCACGTGCGCTGTGGCCGCACAGAGCCAAAGAGTCGGCGCTCATTCCGCGCTAATTACCCGACGGCAGCGTTAATCACCACCGCATGTGGTAATGACGACGGCCCTCTCTGAGCACGTGTACCTCAGGCTCAGGGATGCAAGAACGCCACGATCGCCGGAGAGAGGGTACAGTGAGTCAACGGAAGGCAGTGCAGAGCCTAGGAGCGTGTAAGTAAAACACACGTATGGAAAAGGGGCCGTGCCCTTAGTATATTGTGGTTTGCAGTGGGGGGAAACTCCCTCCTCCCATGTGTGTTACTGGTGTTACTGCAGACGGTATCGCAGGTGTCTGTCAGTGTGAGACCATGCCTTGTGAGATCCATGTGACACAAAAGCCTGCCAGTCCCAGTGCACATGTTTGTTAAAACTGGCCCTCAGCCGCTCCCTATTAATTATTATTAACCTTTCCGGGGGTGGAGGGTGGTGCACAGCTGAGGAGATTAACCCCTCGTTAAATATCACAAGGAAAAGGTAATATCATGTTTAATCGAATATGCAGTTCAGGGATCTCAATAGCATTGCTTCCGGATGCTCTGCACGGTGCAGCACAAAAGGTAATAATATCTGGATGCTGTATTATGAAAAGTGCGGTAATAACCTATAGTAACGGAAAAATTAGGTTATGATCAAAAGGCGAGTATCAGTCGTCTGAATGATGTAATGGAACAGGGAAGTCATCTAGTCACACAGAAACAGCTTTTGTTATGAAATGGTGTCTAAGATTAAAATAAACGACAGATGCAAATCCAACGAGAAGGTGATGTGAATTACGGGAGGACCATGGAGCAAAATGAGTCTCAGGTAACATGCAGATGACCTGTGAAAGTGACCCTGAAGTCCAGTCAATAGGTCACAGTCGACAAGTGGAAGCTTCTCCTGTTGTGGCCAGAAGGTAAACTGCCCCTTACACAAAGACAAATGCATCCTCTGCGGTATAATTAGCAAGAATTACTACAATTTGTTCATTTTCAAGTAAAAATAACCTCTGCCCAGGAACCTGGTGAGTAACACCAATTCCAGTCATTACTCTTCTTCAAAACAACAGCAGCACACAACGTCACACCGTAAGTCAAGCCGCTAATGTTTGTTTTTAGGCCCAGACTGATCTGATGGGGGGGGGGGGGGTTGGTTTTAAGGCCCCTCATTCTGTTCCTCTGTGGTTTGCTTGTCAACTTGTGGTTGTGAGGGGTCAGGGATACCTTAATGAGCTTTCCTGCCATTCTGTGTTGGCGAACAGAGCGTGAGTTATGGCCAGAGATGTAGGATGTTTAAGTTAGCAGGAGGTGTACAGGTAGTGGGACAAAAACTGGTGTCAGCAAATGAGAGCTTGCGCGAGTGTGGAGGCTGGTCAGGACAGGCGTGCCTTAGTCCGAAGCATTACTCTAAGGTTTACTTTTTCAGGGTTTTCTGTGAGCAAGTAATAATTACAGACCCGATCAGACGGCGTCTTTCTGGCTCATAATAAATAAAAATGAAGACGGAGAATTCATTTAGATGGACTTGGATTTAAAATTTTCTCTTTTCGGAAGAAGATTGAAGTAACAAACAGGGTTGCTAGGATACCAAGGAGACGGCTCTCTCCGCATTCTCTTGCCGAAACATTTTTCTAATAAACTCGGACGGCATAATCAGCCTGAACTCGGATGCGTGTGCTACTCCCACCTTAGCCTGTATTCACACGCGTTTTAGGACATTTTCCCATGGAATACTTCATTTTGTGTAGCGCACGACCGCCCTCGTTACCCGGTACAGACTGAAAGTGTTCCATTGTGAAGGCGAACACCAGCGGGGCTGCTCTTAACCGCAAACCCATTGGCCTATTTTGCATGCGTGCTTTGCGGCCGACAGCTGTTAGGTGGCTAACAGTGTTATGGCTGGAAACGGAGAAGAACGATATGGGAACGTTTATGTGGGTACGCCCTAATAAAAGGATATACAAGGTGTACGTGCTTGTCTATAGTAGGCTATTTGATTAATATGGCCCTAACGTGATGACAGAGAGAAAACATTTGATTTGGCAGTCATACACTGGTAAATCGGACTGGTAGTTATTTTGCTATCTTTAATTGAATTTTATAACGGGGATGTTCCAAAACTTAAAATTTTTAACTGCGATGTAGCAAAGGAGAGTTTTATTGTTATTGTACATATTTCTTTTGGTATATGTTTTTGTTGGGAGGTTTGGCAGCGTTTAATTGAGGGTTAATTCAGAGATCTACCCATGCAACCTGACCAGCTATCTGATTGGTCATTGACCTGTCAATTAAATGTGATATAATTGTTTTTGCCACCCCCGGATGTGTCGCCCTGTCACAGAATTACCTGGATTCTTCTCGCTGACCACAGAAAAGACACCCCCCCCCCCCCCCCAAAAAAAAAAAAAAAAAAAAAAAAAAAAACAGCCGGGCTTTGAGGTGGAGTCGCTCTAGGAGCCGCCTGGAACTCGTTTGCTGTGTTTGATTGCTTAAAGTGATAAAGTGGTCCGCTCGATTTACTTTCAAGAGGTGGTATGCATCAAGGCTGACCTACATACAGATATGTGACCTAGATGCCATTGTGTCAGCAGAGAAACCCCTGCTTACTTCTTAACACTGATGTCAAAATGAAGATTTTTCTTTGGGGGGGGGGGGGAGAAAGAGCGATCTGCATATCTTCTGAAGCAGATATATACACTAAACAGTACGTCACTGATCGAAGCCTCCGTCCTCACATTCGCACTTGAGAGCAGTCCGATGCAGGTTAATTTATGTCTATAAAATAAACCAGTAGTTAGAGTCAATAGTTAATGTATCGGTGTAATAATGTTTTAATCTGACCAGTCAGTGTACTTAAAATCAATAAATCTATATTCACCCCCGACAACCCTAATGTCTGTATTACCCACGTGTTCTCTGTTTTCAACATAGAATTAACAGCTTTGTAGTACTTTTGCACAATGGCTACCAAAAGAAGTACGTGTAAACAAGATCATGTGGTGGTTCTTAATATAAACCCGACGCTTCGGATGACGACAAATGTAAACATAAAATCGACCCTCCTTATTGCATCAATATAATACAACCTTAACACACAAATTCCAGTCTGCATTTTGCTGAGAGCGCCTTGCATCTTGGATCCCATCCTTTGTAGCCTAGAACGGTATAACTGCACTCGTTTCATATTATTGGTCATTCTCCGTAGATGTTTTGCATAAGATGAAAATATATTGTGAACAGCTTTATGTCGACGACCGCCCATAAGGCAATCCATCCGCGGCTTGTCAGTCGCTTGCGATTCTTCCCAGCAAATGGATGGGATGTGAAGCGGGGGGGGGGGGTTGGTTTTTGTACATGCCTCTTGACGTCATTTGGGTTTATTAACAGTCAGTCCACAGTCGTCAACATCACTTACACTCCGCTCTCCTCAGCACCAGCAAATGCTCCTGGACGCGCTCCTCAGCCGCACCGCTCTCATGAGAGTGAAGCGTAGTCGGACTAAAGGCTTCACCTGAGCTTTAAAAATTACATTTGGACGCCTCCATTTAACTTATATTGAAATCCATGTGCAAACAAAGGTAAGAACTACTCTGCCACAACACAATACAGTGGAAAAGAAACGAAAGCATTCATGATCGTTTTAAAATTTCGGATCGATTTAGTGTATTGTCCAAAAGTTCTTGCGAATGTTGATATTTAATACATTTAAACTACTTTAACTTTATTGCGGAATTCAGGACCACGGACAGCGGTTTTCTTCTAACATTTGTAGTCATTGATTCTGTCTTGCACACATATGTAAAATTCCGTCAGTGAATATAATCAACTTTGAAAAGCTATTTGATGAAGGGGTCGTTTCTGTTTCAGTGTGCACAAGCAATTCATATGCACTCTGGTGTAAAAAATACGAATTTTATTTCTCTTCTGTAGGCGGGTGTTAACGGGGGAGAAATGAACGAAAGCCTGGAGACAAATGAAACGACGGCGCCTGTCCCATGGATCGAGCCCGGGGATGGCAACCACAGTTTGGGGCTGTCCTCCTGGCTTTTGGACTTTCCCGTTAACCCCTGGCACGTCATGCTGTGCATGTCGGGCACCGTGATCGCCTGCGAAAACGCCATCGTAGTGGCCATCATATTTTACACGCCGACCCTGCGAACGCCCATGTTCGTATTAATCGGCAGTTTGGCCACCGCGGATCTTTTGGCCGGTATGGGATTAATCTTGAATTTTGTATTCCAGTACTTGATCTCCTCCGAGACCATCAGTCTTGTGACTGTAGGTTTCCTGGTGGCGTCTTTCACCGCCTCCATCGGCAGCCTGTTGGCGATCACGGTCGATCGCTACTTCTCGCTGTACAACGCGCTGACTTACTTCTCGGAGAAGACGCTCTACTACATCCACACCATGCTGGTGGTGACCTGGGGAGTCTCGCTCTGCCTCGGACTGCTGCCCATCCTGGGATGGAACTGCCTCAAGGAGCCGTCCTCCTGCAGCATCGTCAAGCCATTAATCAAGAGCAACGTGGTCCTTTTGGCGGTGTCCTTTTTTGTCATCTTCATGATGATGTTAACGCTGTACTTTAAGATCTGCAAGATCGTGTGCCGGCACGCCCATCAGATCGCTCTCCAGCAACACTTCTTCGCGACCTCGCACTACGCGGCCACCAAGAAAGGTGTGTCGACCTTGGCCATCATTTTGGGGACCTTTGGGGCCAGTTGGCTCCCCTTCGCCATTTATTGCTTAGTGGGTAAGCAGGACTCTCCTCCCGTGTATACGTACGCTACCCTTTTGCCAGCCACCTATAACTCCATGATCAATCCTATAATCTATGCCTACAGGAACACGGAAATCCAGCGATCCCTTTACGTCCTCTTTTGTGGTTGTTTTCAAACTAACGTGTCTTATCGTTCGAGATCCCCCAGTGAGGTCTAAGTAACGTTTTAGCAATTTAATTTATTTATATTCATGCATTTGTATATTATGTTTTGTACGTTTTGCACAGTGACAATCTGCTTTTGGTTGGTTGTATTTGAAAGCATTTCCGTGGTAAATGTTTGTACAGCATCGGCACTTTACTGAGTCGTTGGATAACTCCGGCCTATTTTTAAATACTGTGAACATACGTTCTTTGGATATAAAATCTACATCATGAATGTATTTATATCTAAAAAGCACTTTATTCGGTGCATCCATATGCCAAAGCAGTGTCTCATAGGCCTAGAAGTTTTCAAGTTAACGACCACTTGTAGCTACTTGTGACTACTGTTGGTGATTTTCTATTTTGTATGTCTGTATACGTTTTATAATCACGTGATGACTATGAAATAAAACTAAAGTATCTAAACCGGCTCACGTGTTTCTTTGCCACATTCGTAATGCCTGTGTGAACTATTAATTACGTACTATAAATTAATTAGCGGGATCACAAGTGTCTCCTCCCCAGAGCTGAGTGGTAAGTGAATCGCCACTTGAGGATGATTGTATAACTAATTTAAATGCTCGGAGATTCACTGCAACACATAAAAGAGAAGAAAAAAAGTTGATGTAAGCATATGTCGCCGATTGCGTTTGAGGTTCAGTCATTAAAATAATCTGAGACTTCACTGGCATATGAAATCTCGTCGGAGTCTTTTATATATTATTAAAAGATTAAATATTAAGATAACATTTCATACCCCATACTTGTTATTCCTGCCATCACTTTTCAATCGTGGAAAAAAAAGTTCAACAGATGGATACAATGATTTCACATTTAGGTTTTATTTTGTAGAACGTAGTATACTGACGTTGATTCTCTTCCGAGGAGGGGGGCAATCCTATAATACAACAGTGAAATATCCTTCTATCACTCTTCTTTACCCCCCTATCATCTTTTGCTCCGGTGAGTCCTATGTACAAGAGAATTTAGCTGGCTATGGACGTTAAGGCGTGGCGCCATCTGTTTCTGATGTAACATTATTGG
This sequence comes from Brienomyrus brachyistius, assembly GCF_023856365.1. Taxonomy (NCBI): domain Eukaryota; kingdom Metazoa; phylum Chordata; class Actinopteri; order Osteoglossiformes; family Mormyridae; genus Brienomyrus; species Brienomyrus brachyistius. The sequence continues at coordinate 1,264,044 of NW_026042341.1, forward strand.
TGTCACGTACAAATCTTTTTGCTTTGTTTAACTGAAATGTGGCTTTGACTGTGTGCTGGAGTTCCGAAGGTTTTTGTGGCTGCGGTAAATGACCCTACCAGCTCTGGCTACATATCCTGCCTTTAAATGTCCCCGTATTTTAATTTTACCGGGCTGCCAGGATTAAGTCTCCCCCCACAAAGCCTGGGAAGGCAGCTGGGGCTTTTCTTTCCCAGCGGACCTCACTCGCTCCTTTTAATGTGCTTATTTCACATGAATCAGATGCTTATCAGTAACCGTTGTTTAATGAAGCTTACATATTACACCTTAGTTTATTTTTCTATACACTCTCAGAAAAATGTGAAAATTTGTACCTTTGTTTGTCACCAGGGTTGTACCCTTGTAATTGTACCTTTAAGGTACAGAAATAGACTCTGAGGAGCATCCCAAAGGTACAAACAGCATTAATGTACCATCAATGGTACAGAAACGTTCCTCAGAATTATTTTGTGTATCTTAAAAGGTACAAATACCCACAACTAAGGGTACAATTGGCAGACCCTGAGCATACAGCCCCAGTCACAAGCAAATGTATCAATTTTTTAACCATTTTTTTCTGAGCGTAGTTTCCACAATTTTACATTTCAACATTTTAAAAAGTAAGTGCTTTGCATACTTACCTGAAGATGCCCCCCCCTCCTGGCACTTCTATAGGTTCCCCGCCATAATCCTCCTCACACGTGGTGCAGTGGAATATCCAAAGAACCATGGCTTCAGGCTGCCTCAGCATTTTTACTCACGCAATTAAAATATGAAATATTTTATGGTTTTGTAACGTCTGTGGTGGTTAGCATTCAAACACAATCCAACATTCCGTATTCAGAACGTTAATCCCGGTAGTGGGGGGCAGGGAGGTTTGGAAACATCTTCAGAAGCATCAGGCAGAAGGTCAGAGTACACCTGGTTGGCCTGTAGCCAGAAATCAATTTAGAGGGGAGTGATTGGGTCCATCTCAGTAGATTTCACCGACTGGGGGGTAGCAAGCGAACTCAAATGAGGGCTAAACCCCGCAATATTAGTGGATGACTACATGCCTTGATGACTGCGTGAACTACACACACACACACACACACACACACACACACACACACACACACACACACACACACACACAGAGCAGAAATGGGACTGAAGCTCCCAGCCCTGCGAGAAGCAGCGCAATAAAACCATACACTGAGTCACTGAGCAGCCCTATTTTAAAACCATTGTTGGATGTTTCTTTAAATAATTGAACTTTCACAAGGTTAGGTGAATTGGTGTCTCTAAATGGCCCGTAGCGTCTGTTTGTGGGAGGAGGCACGTGAGTACTGCGGCATCATGGGAAATGTAGTGTTTGTGCGCTGATGAATCCGTGCGGTCCAAGAGTTTGTGTTTAACTCAACAGTCAAGATCAAAAAATGTAATAATAATAATACTAATAAAGAATAATCATAAATAATACTTGGTATACCTATAAATAAATATATGTTTTGCATTTTTATGGTCATTTTGGCTTGGTCATTTATAAGCAGTTAGCAAGTTGAAAATGTGTGCCCCCCCCCGCCTTAGACCATTGTTTCCCAATCTAAACCTGTCCAGCCGGGAGCTCAGAGGGAGTAAAAACATGGATCGACTGCGGGACCCTGAGCATCGGATCGGGAGTCACTGCCGTCGACGGATGGCAGCTGATGGACAAAGTTATTCTAGTGCACAGCTGTGATCTTCCTCACTGCCGAACGCATATGGAGAAGCACATTAGCAGAGCCTTGAATTGTGCATGTTTATAGACGCTATTTTTAAAGTCGGGATGAACATTTATAAGGAATCTATTATCCCGAGACCTTGCCGCCTAATGGTTTCCACGGCAACATGTCTAGGTTTATTTGTCACTGTTTATATTTGAACAGTTTTGACATGAGACTGCTGAACATTCCACAACTCCTGACTCTGTCGTTCCCAATTCAGGGTAGCTAGCTGGAATAAAATTTTGGTTATATCCAGTGGTCGAGTTGTAGAAATATTTCAAGGGGGATGTTGGTCATTACCAAAGGAAAATAAATAATGAATCTTTAAATTAGCACAAAAACTCTCAATGGAAATAATATGCAATACTGGTTGAAGCTGATTGAAGGTCTGATCTTCCAAATGGTATGGTGTAAGAGAGCATCTGTTTAAGAGATACCCCATAACTGGTCATCTGCTGGTACTGCGTTGGGATATGTGTGCTTACTCGGATATTCCAGATCTGTCTTTTGTCGCTTATAGTTTTCTTCATGTATGTCAGAAAGCTGGGCTAAGCTCAGAAATGGTTTGTCTGCTGCTGTGTTGGTGTTGGATGTGTGCATTTCAGTTGCTGCCCCTGTTCCGCGGTGTCTTTCCCTTTAAGCGTGGCGGTAGAGGATTGTGTGTGTGGCCTGGCTGTGGTCGTAGCACGTGCGGCTTCTGTGAAGCTAGGGTTTCAGCCTCTGGATCTCCCTGCGCTGCCCCCCTCCCCCCATGCATCACATGATGCACAGCGGCTGATCTCCACCACTTTCACCTGCTCTTCAGCTCCTCCCCTGCAGCTGCTGTGGCGGCTTGTCCAGTGACAGCTCGGCCACGTCGTCTACCCAGAATGCTCTTACGCCCTGCTTTAGGGATAAACAGGCAAGTTGCCGTGGTCGGGTTGGTGTCCTCAGGTGTGACACTGTCGATAGTTCTGTGAAGCGTCTGTGGAATGATATCCATTATGAATATTGGCAGGAGACTGACTTCCTTTGTTCTACTTTATCACTTTTATCAGAGGAAAGCTGCTCATGTCATTACAGAATATCTACATTACTTAGAGTGACAACTCAGGGTCAGAGAGTATTCAGAACCCCCAAGCAGTGGGGGGGGGGGGGTGTTAGGGCCTTGTCCTAAGACTGAATGACTGAATGATTTCTAGCCACAAAACTTAAACCCATGACCTTCCAGACATGGGGATAGATCCCCAGAACCTACTAAAGCAGATGCCTCCATGCCTGCTCCTGGAGATCTGGAGAGCTTAGGCACAGCGCTCATTAAACACACCTGATACAGATAATCAGGTCCTTCAGTAGCGTCTCAGTATTAATGTCAGCTATGCTGAAGCTAAGCTGGCTCTGAAGGGCTTGATTGTCAGATGTGTTTCATTGTTTAATTAGGGCTGCAGCTAAGCTCTGTAGGGGGGTAGATCTCCAGGGTCCAGTTGGGAACAGCACCCCATCCTGGGCTGTTCCTTGCCTTGCCCCCATAGTCTGGGGCTCCACACCCTCCACAACCCTGAACAAGACAAGCAGCTGCAGAAAATGAACGGATGCATGGATTTTATCATGGGCAATGTACTTTCAGTACATTATTCAATAAATTACACGAGATATTCAACATTTTATTATAAAATAAGCTTTGTTTTAATGATTTTGTGCAACTGTAGGCTAATGTAAGTGTTCTAAGCATGTTTTTATGGTAGGATAGGCTAGACTATGATGTTTGTGAGGTTTGGTGTACTGTATTAAAATGCATTTTCACCTTACGATATTTTCACCTTATGATACATTTATCAGAAGATAATGGTAACCTGGGGAGAGGTTGTATATATTTCATGGCTAATATACCAGCACCTGAGGTTACACTCCTTTGGACTTCCACCCTTAGCCTTGTTGCTTCGGTTATTTTGTGTCAAATTGTTTGGCTCAGCTTGCCAAGTTCATCATTATCGAGCTCTGCACCGATGCAATTCACATTTTTAATTAAAACTTTCTGGCACTTTATTCGTTCTGCGACCTGCAGTCAAAGCTCATCTGCTGACTGCTTCACTTTTTTCGTTTAGTGGTTCCTCAAGTTATCCTGCCTGTTGTTTGGGTGCTTTTCAAATTTTGAAAATGGATTTTCTACAGAATAATGGCTTTCTCTTGTGTTATAGCATACTTGTACAGCCGCGGAAACCTGCTCCTACTTCAGCTCCCATCTTTAATTTTGTGTTGGGAGAGTGGCTCAGTTCCTCAGTGCCTAGTGCTCCTATATCACATCTGCAAGTCCCATCTCTGCTCTGTATGTGGATTTTTCATGCCCTTCCCATGTAGTGTGGATTTTTTTTTTCCTGAAGTTAGGTGGTTTCTGAAGTGCTTCCTGGGAGAGGCTCCTCCCTCTCACCCCATGACCCTAATCGGGACAATTGATTGGACGAAGGACGAATCCCAGGTTGGTACCAAAATGGTTCAGTTTTTTGTGGCCCTCACTGTCCTGTCAGTATTGAACATGTGAGGCGGTCGCTTAGCGTGTATAATGTTGCTGTTTTTTTTAAAAAAAAAACATCATAATTCTTAGTGTCCTGGTTATGACAAGCCATCTCCCTCATCGCTTGTTTGAAATGTCCTTTGATGTTGTCATTTGTGATCCCGCTGAGCTGTAAATGAAATATGAGCAGAATTTGATGCCCCCGCTGTCCGAACCTTGTTGTGATTTTGTTCAGGTTGTTTATGTAGGTAATGGGAAAGAGCGAGACCGTCGTCCATGAGTGAAAAGAAATATCAAACGTGTGCAGTGCAGAGGCAGCAGTCAGTAGCTTGAGATTAAACGCATAAAGCGCTTTTTTGTGTTGAATCCTGGAATAAATCGTTGTTTGGAAATCATTTTAAAAGTGCCTGCAGAGCGGCTGGCAGAAAAGGAGTTGAAATGGGAACACCATAAAGTGTGGATGCTGGAGAAAAAGCTGAATTAAGCACTAAGCCGTGCATGAGGGAAAAATACAAACACCGCTCTCCTTCTTAGAACTTCAGCCAGAGGTGTTTCAAATCAGGGCCTCCTGTCTAGCTTGATGCATTTTTAACAGCTTGTTTGATGTACTATTCAGCCAACATATATATATATAAAAAAAAAAAACTTTCTTCGTGTGTGTGTGTGTGTGTGTGTGGAACTGACTTTTCACTATATTCCCCAATAAGATCCAGTAAAATGAGCTGATTGCACAAACTGATTTGATTAATAACATAATAATCTCTTGATAGATGTGCAAAACACCAGAAGCTAGTCAGGAACAAATAACATTATACAATATGGTAATTACATCCAGAGGAGGCCTTTAACGTAACGCCAAATGCGAGCATATCATAAATTACTCACTGATTAAATTTTTAAATGTTCCTTATGAGGTTTGAGTATAATTAATGGCCTATTGAACTTGGGTGTAACTTAAAAAAAGAGGTATAATTGCAATATATAGGGAGTTAGGGAGTGTTTGAAGTTAATGAAAGTAATAAATATTTCATATGATTTATATATTGAGCTTCAAAATGGGGTATTGAGGTCATTGTAATATATCATGTGTTTGACTAACTCTGCTGACTGATCCACATATTGTTACTAGTGTCCTCTCCTGTACAATTATCAATAATTGGAGGTGGGGGGGGGGGGGGCAGAGGGAAGATTTCTACCTGAATTTTGTACCTAATGTAACATCCACTCCACACTGGATAAACAATGAACAGGCACATTACATAACACTGGGAAACATGGAGGACTGTAGGCTTTTGTTACAGCAGGTGCAAAGTGAGAGCAGAGCCAGTCATTGGTTACAGGCTACGCCAAACTGAGTTACACATGTAAATTAATTTTAAAGAATGTAAATACAGTTGCAATAAATTATGCATTGATATGATTAACAAGCCACATTTTCACATATTTATGCGTAACATTCATAAGCAGCATGTAAATGTACCTTAACATCCTAACATACTTTAACAGCTTAAATTCACATTTATAAGAACCGTTATATGAGTATAATGTTTGTAATTATCATATAATTGTCATCATGCCAAGTGGCAGCTTCGAGTAGTGGGGGAAACCCCCCCTTAGGAGACTTTATTAGGGCAAACACACAGGAACAGAGGCACATGAGGACTGGCAAACGGGAAGCGCTTAAATACAAACTAACGAAGGGGCAAATGAGAGGCAGCTTTGAATGGTTAGGCTGAGCCCAGGAACAAGAGGTAAGACGAACGAGCACCAGGTGAAGCTTGTTAGGGCCATGCGGGAGGATCAGGCACACGGAGTGAGCAGGGCGTGACAGTAATGTTTGGTATTAATGTATTTTACAGCTGTTGTTAGGATGTAAAGGTATACTTGCATGCTGCTTATGAAGGCGCAGTAAATGTAAAGCATCACTATAAAATTAACGTTTATTGAAGCATGTGGAGAAGATGGATGGATGGATGGATGGATGGATGGATGGATGATATGTTCAAATAGCATTTTCATCTGGCCATTGCACGCCCTGCTGGGAAATGAGTTTATGAAAGTACTGTTCAGGGGTGTAGAATCCGGGGTGGGCAGAGGGAACATGTACTTCACGATATTTAATTTGGCTCAACACCCCCCATATAGAGACCTTTGCATTTCAATTATTACGTTGTGTTCCCACCCCCTCCTCCACTATTAAATAATACCCTACGTCGCTGGTGCTGTCCATGCGGCAGATGTAAGCGGTATACGGATATATACGGATGTAAGCAGTGTTATTTCAGTACTACAGCAGAAGGGGGCAGCATGGTATTCAGACGTCTGACAGCAGTTGGGAAGTTTGGCCACTGTATACTTAAAGCAGGGGTGGCGTCATTTCTGCTGGTAATTTCTGCAGAGATAGGTGCTCTACGTTAGTAGTTCTTAATTCTGTTTTGTGTGTGTGTGTGTGTGTGCGTGCGTGCGTGCGCGGGCGTGAGCGTGCGCTCGCGCTCTCATTTACAGGTTGTGTTTAGACCAAACTGTTAATTAATGAAGCTTCATGTGGTGAATCTAGAAGTGGTCTCTACTTAGCATCATTATCTTTAATAAGCATGTTATTAGAACACTTGACCTGATTATCTTGTTTAGAACCAGTATAAATCAGCATTAAACCTAATTAAACTGAGCAACTGATTTCTTTTATCATGCACACGAGCAGCCCCCTTTTTCCCTTGGCTGTGCAACAGCCCCCTTGCCACTCACACCAATATGCTGAATGCACGAAATATTGCTGACCCCTTATAGCCTATATACTTTGATGTCGTTGTTGTATCTCCTTAAGGTAATATTGCGCACCTGGCCCCGTGCATCCGGATAACCCACCATATGGTAAATTTTGTCCCATCTTTATTATCATTGAGACCTTCATATTTGCAATTTCCCGTTGACTTCTTCATTTCCTTGTGGCTCTAACCGTGCCTATGCATTATTTAGGAATTGCGGAATCATGGAATTTTGATTATAGTGATGTTTGGTTTTGTGTCTGTATACGTTGTTGCCATCTAGTGGCCAGCGACGTAAATTTCAGTTTTTCGCTCATTGCCTTCTTGGAAGTTCATAAATTCACGAAATGTACAACAATGATGCTTTAAAATGCATAGTTAGGGGCATAAGAACACAAATTTACAGACGAGAGGAGGCCATTCGGCCCATCAAGCTCGTTTGGGGAGAACTTAACTAATTGCTCAGAGTTGTTAATCTTATCTAGCTCTTTTTTAAAGGAACCCAGGGTTTTAGCTTGCGCTACACTAGCAGGAAGATTCCATATTCAAACTATACGCTGTGTAAAGAAGTCCATTTTAAAATGTTCTCCCGCTAATTTCCACCTTTGGCCACGAGTTCTAATATTGAAACTGATATTGAAATATCCATTTGGCTAAACAGCATCCAGACCTGTTAGAATCTTATATACCCGGGTCATGTCCACCCTTCGTCTCCTAATCTTGCGTAGTTCCATAACTGATTTTAGATATATATTTTTACCATGGCCGATCTATTTGGGGAAAAAAAAGGAAAAAATGAAGAGAAATTGCGGGTAGGCTTGGGTAATGTCTAATTTTTCTAACCACCTTACCGTCCAGACATTGTACCGTGGTATACCGTGTTTTAACGGTATTTTCAAAAGCAAGGAGAGTTGATGTGTGTATTTAAGTCTCTAATGAGTTGGGCAGCTGTGGTTTTATGCCTTTTGGATACAATGCGGGTTAGTGCCCAGGCATTCGTTTCAGACAGTTTCCTCTTGTTACTACTGATGGAAGTGGTCCATCTGTCATGGTCGTATGCTGACATTACCCTGGATACCGTGGCTCTCAGTACACCACAAAGACTTGCTGTCCTGGTCACAGATGCAGTAGCAAGATGCCAACACCACCAACAATTTGTCCTCTTTTCAACTCCGATGTGTCTCCCATTATTTTGTATGGTTTGCGATATTTTACACTCCGCTTTTACAGATGGAATGTGCGATCAGTGAAGACTGGCTGCCAGGCCACAGATATATATATATAGGCGTGAAAATTCAAACACTCCATTAGCCAATGTTTTAGTTTCATTGTCCAACAGCAGTAACTGGCCCCTGGTGACCTGGTGGGGAAACAAGCAGTAGCTGGGAAGTCAGATGTTGGTAGACCTAGTGGGACTACAAGCACTGGAGGCACAGGACCTGGCGAGGTGTCTGCCCAGGGGACCACAGGCAAGGCAGCTCGGGACACAGGCACTGCTGGTGAAGGACTAAGGGAGATGGCTACTACCGATCCTATGGCCGGGGAGCCGGACGCTAGCTGTGTACCGGCTGCAGATACAGTTGTGTTTAAAATAATAACAGTCCGACATCACTAACCTGATCCATCACTGGTTTTGGTAGAAATTCATTTCTACATGGCAAATAATTTGCTAGTAGGTGTAGTAGAATAATAGAAAACCAATAGACATGACATGCATGCTGCTGGTTCTGTGTAATTGAACCATTAATTGAAAGGGGCGTGTTCAGATTAATAGCAGTGTGAAGTTAAATTGGTAAGGTAATTCATTCTGTGCAAAAACAGGTGTCAATTACAGCCCTTATTTAAGGAAGGAAGGCAGCAAATGTTGTACATGCTGGTTATAGTGCATTTCTCTCAGAAAACCTCAGTAAAATGGGTCGTTCCAGACATTGTTCAGAAGAGCAGCGTACGTTGATTAAAAAGTTGATTGGAGAGGAGAAAACATATAAAGAAGTACAGGTATTGATAGGCTGTTCAGCTAAAATGATCTCTAATGCTTTAAAATGACAACCAAACCTGAAAGATGTGGAAGAAAAAGGAAAACTAAAATTCGGATGGATCGGAGAAAAGCCAAGATGGCAAAGATCTACAGTTATCTGTGAACACTGTGAGTATTAGAAAAGGTCTATGTGAAGCCAAGCTACTGGCAAGAAGCCCTCGCAAAGTCCCATTGCTGAAAGAAAGACACGTGCTGAAGAGGTTACGATTTGCTAAAGAACACATTTACTGGCCTAAGGAGAAATGGCGCAACATTTTGTGGTCTGATGAAAGCAAGATTGTTCTTTTTGGGTGTAGGGGCTGCGGACGGTTTGTCAGACGTCCCTCAAACACTGAATTCAAGCCACAGTACACTGTGAAGACAGTGAAGCATGGTGGCGCATGCATCATGATATGGGGATGTTTCTCAAATTATAGTGTTGGGCCTATTTATCACATACCAGGGATCATGGATCAATTTGAGTGCATTAAAATACTTGAAGAGGTCATGTTGCCGTATGCTGAAGAGGAAGTACCCTTGAAATGGGTGTTTCAGCAAGACAACAATCCCGAACAAACTAGTAAAAGAGCAACATCTTGGTTCCAGACCAACAAGATTGACGTTACGGAGTGACCAGCCCAATCCCCGGACCTTAATCCAATAGAAAACTTGTGGGGTGACATGCTGTGTCTGAGGCAAAACCAAGAAATGCTGAAGAATTGTAGATCATCCTGGGCAGGAATACCTGTTCACTGATGCCAGAAGTTTGTCGACTCCATGCAAGACAGATATGTAGCAGTTCTCAGAAACCATGGTTATACAACTAAATATTAGTTCTGTGATTCAAAGGGAAGCTAAATCTTGCGTTTTTTCCAGTTTACACAGTGAATGTTTGAGCTTGTAAAGAAGAATGCAGACACTGCTATTTTTTTGAACAGCCTAATATTCCCTTTTCTTACATTTTTCTAAAGGATTAACACAAATTTGATCATTTTTCTTCATGTTATGAATATAATGTACAGTGTTCCCAATGAATTTACCTGCATAGAAATAAAAGCTATTATAAGGATTTTGGGCTTTATTCACTTTTTTATACACACTGCTATTATTCTGAACACAACTGTAAGTCAGACACTGATCGTGGAGCAGCTTCTTCTGAGGCTAAGACAGGAGACACAGATTCAGGCTCTCCAGGGACGATCCTTAGAGCTGAGGTTAGCCTGGAGGCTTGATGGGGGCTCAAGCTGCGGGATCGTTGAGGAAGCTTGGTCATTCTCTCATGTATGAAAGACGGATGATTCATGCGCAGCACCAAAGGGGACTTTATTATATACAAAAACACACAAAATTACAATCCAATGGACCATTAGGGGTCAAAAGTAAAGACAAAGAAGATCCAAATGGATGGGACTAGGGCTAATCTGGGGAAAAACTAGGACAAATGGCAACAATGAACTCGTAACACTCGAACTCAACCACAAACACAGAAAACATCTACAGCCACACTAATGACCGAGCTGGGAAGCATGCCAAGGACAAGCACATATACACATAGAAAACAAGTCATTAACAAGAGACAGGTGCAAGTAATTGACACATTAGGGGACTAAGGGATGGCCAGCGACATCTGCTGGCCAAACAGGAACATGACAGGGCTGACAGGGACATTCTGACAGCAGCATAATAGCAGATTGACTGGAGTAGTTCTACTGCTTAAGGGAGTAGCATGGAGAAACTCACTCACCTGCCTATTTTGGGGAATAAAACATGAATGAATGTTTTCAATCATTGTCAGTCCCAGAGAAAACCAACTCATTTACATATTTATGTTCTGCCTTTCATCTCTTGACACCTGCTAGGGACACTTATTCTACTCCGTCATATATTAAAAATTCAAACCCCAAAATAATTCACTTGACTCTGCAAGCACATCCACATAATTACTCAAAATGGACTGGTAATTAACATGAACAGGCTGCTGTAATATTTTCAGACGTTCACCCGTCCAGCAATGTATATGCAAATCGTTCTGGAAAACAAAGTATTTGAAAAGCATCACCCCTCGCCCCTTTCCGAGAACGCCATCTTCTGTGGTCAGAAGTTTTCATGCCGTTTGTAATAGAATTAATGCTTAGATCCCAGGACCGAATCTCTAGAAGTAAGACTGTGACCCTCACACCTCCAGGGTTATGAGTTCAAGTTCTAATTTGCGACGTTTTTTACGTTTCCTCCATGTTACTGTAGGTTTCCTCTGCTTAATCCGGTTTCCTCCCACAGTCCCCAAACATGTAGTCATGCAATTTCGTATCATATAGTTGCCCTTGGTGTGTGTGCCTCTGCCCCGAGACGGCACATGATATGCAGTCTTTGTCTCATGCCATGTACCCTGTGATTTCTGGGACAGGCCCCAGGCTGAACATTACCCTGCTTTGACTAGGTGGTTATGAAAGATCGATGGATAGATCCCACGACAGAACCTATAGTTCTGGCTCTACATAAGTAGGCTGTTAAATTCAGGGTAGGTACACAGTAGGGACCGCAGTGACCCCACTGCAAACACCCACTGCAGGAACGTGAATTCTGGCAATTGGGGAAACATTACATTAGCTTTTATTAATCCAAGCAAACTGTTACAATCAACAGTTACATAAGTTACCAGGTATACAGTATTTTGAAATAAGATCTTTTCACGTGGAAACAACTAATGTTTAAAAGCGCAGGCAAGGTAGCACAGCACAATACATTCATGAACTGAACAATATGTATAATACAAAGAATAAGGCGGAGCGATGTGTGATTGGACCACAGGCCACTGAGAAGCCGGGCTGTCCGAGGGCCACATGGCGACAAGCGGGACGCCATGACACAGCAGAATCGCTTCGCTCCGCAATGCGCCGTTTCCAGCTCTCGTGAAACGTGCACGATGCGTCACGCCAGCTCACTACAGTGGTTCACTGAGGACAAACCCGGATTAAAAAAAAAAAAAATACATAAATGTCAGATTTGAACTGACCCCCCCTAGTACAGGTGAAGTCAAACTGGTCCAGATGCTTACAGCACAGCACCAACAGGTTAGATTGCTTCACTTTCATAAATCTTTTACTAATTTAAAGATGGACAGTTCTGGTCTTTAATGGCCGTATCAACCACAACACTTGGTAAATCACTAGTTTACCTGTGAATGTGAATTAGGTGTCCAAATCTCCCCTGCTAATCTGCTCCTACCTGTTCCTTCAAAGAAAACCTTTTTTTTTAAAAAAAAAAAAAAACTGTGATTCTTATAATTTTTTTTATGATATATACAAAGATAATCAGCTCCTTCAGAAACCATCAGTATTAGTACTTGGAGGTGTTAATTCGCTTAGTTTGCTCCAGCAATTACTGGCCCTTCACAGCTGGGTAGTGCTGGGGGAAAAAAAAGGATGTTTTTCATTAATTCCATTTGCATCCAGAAGGTGGCAGGATTGTACCAGAAAAGAGGATGGTGTCCTGACATTATTACACATAATGCTCGACAGCAAATGAACGTCCCTCTCTTTTAGCATAGTAGGAAAACAAAGATGCAATGTAGTTATTTCACTGTGAATTGTACAATAGGAGTATTTCCGAGGACTAGGAAAAAAGATGTAGAAAATGAGTACAAAACATTCGCGAAAACACTTTGGGGTGGGGGGGGGGAACTTGTCTGCAACTTCCCTCCAAAACTGGAACCACAAATGAAGATCGAACTCGGTAACTGAAAGAAAATGATGTAACACAGGGGGGGACGAAGGATGAACTGGGCAGGCTCATTCCATCCAGTCCACTTCGTCGAACTCGGAGTCGTCCTCGGAATCGCTGTACTCCACAGCTATGCGGCGCGACAGGATGGTGGCCACGTCGTTCCCCACGCGCTCGTGCTTGGCTTCCTGCTCCCGCTGCTCTTCCACCTTGCGGAGTTGGATCCCTGCAGGGGGGGGAAGCGGGTGTCACACACAGGGTGGCCGAAAAATAACTCCCAAACGCAGGTTCCATCTCAGATTACTATAGTCCCATAACCCACAAGCCACGAACCCTCCTGGTAATACACCAACAGACAGTCTACATTTATCCAGCAGGGTGAATTCTTGTTGATTTTCTACTACTTTTGCTCCTGGGCCCAGGTGTTTTTTTTTTCATTTTCAGGCAGAACTCAGCTAGAGGAAACTCAAGAGTACAATAGCAATAGTCTATAGCTGACAGCTTTTCATCAGTGCGCCACCATGTGGCGTGGAGGTCCCAGGCATTGCAGGCTTAGATGCTGAGAAGGGTGGCTCACCTTTGCGAATAGCTTCCAGGAGCACGCTGCGGGCGTCGCTGATGGGCGGCAGGCTGGATGGGTAGCGCTTCACCTCGTGCACAGCATGGGCCGACGGAGAGGACATAGCCCCCGACAGAAAGGAAGGCACCGGGGGTGGGCCTGGAGGAGGGGGTGTGGGGCAGGGGGAGGAGGTCCTTGCTCCCGGAAGGGGTAGCGGTGGTGGTGGGGGTGGCGGAGGGAGGATGGTCCCTCCGTCCGGCTGGGAGGGGAGCTGGCTTTTGTCCACAACCTGGTGAAGGCGTGCTGGAGAGGCAGGGTGAAGGGGTGGGGCAATGGGGGGAGGGGCAGGGTGCAGGACCCCGGGGGCGATCTGGAGCGGAGCGGGGGCTGGCGGAATGGCGGGAAGCTGGACAGGGAGGGGTGGCACAGGTGGAGGGGGAGTGCCACGAGCACCAGACCCGGGCACCGCGGATGGCAGGGGAGGTGGGGGCGGGGGCAAGGGGGGCGGGGGTGGGGGCGGGGCATTGGGATTGAGGAATACTGGCGTCCTGGCGGGAGACTGGGGGCGGCTGTCGGTGTAGCCAGAGCTGGAGCTGCGGAAAATAGGGAATGCAGGCGTGAGACGTACAAATCCTACAGGAACTGGGGGGAAAGACTCAGGAAGCAGAGGAGGAGAAAGGCAGCAACAAAGAGAGTGGGCAACCGCCCCCCCCCAGCTCCCCCCCCGCCTACAGGCGAGTCACACAGCAGCTTCTCTCTCTGGTGATATGGACGATGTTTCCAGCCGCCCACTGAATGCCGAACCTGCCTCATAGAGGCGTGGCCCAGGTACCTGTCAATGTGGGCCATACATTCTTCTGCATTGTTTTTATCTTTCCGGGGGGGGGGGGGGGGGGTGCCCGTTTGCATTTCGGCTTACATGATGACCTCAGGATTTCCGGTCATCTCAGCGCTGCGCCGTTAGGAAAACCGACTGATTATCGGCATTTGAATTCCCGGGGCCGCTTGAAGTTTTCCGGCCGTCCGCCGACGTACCTGATGACGGAGGCTTCTTTTGAGTCTCCAGCGGAGTGCACGGGCGGCGGCGGCGGCGGGGGCTCGTGGGGGCGTACGTATATCCTGTCGCCAGTCCTGTTCAGCAGCTCATTCATCTGGCAATACGGGAGGGCGGCCAGGGAGAAGGGCCCATCCATGTGGTCCATGTACAAAGGCTGCCTGAAGGGGGCGCACACACACCATCACTGAGCGTCTCACTGCAGCAAACATACCAGCATGCATGTTTATCTTCTGTCCTGCTAACGTATTATAAATGTATGATGGATGTGCGTCCTTCTGGGGGCGTGAGTGACTTTTTTTTCCCACCACCCTGTGCAAGCGCACTCCCTCCTTTTCACGTGCAGGACCTGGCGAGTCGTCTTTAACTGTTTGGTTTGAGGGAAGCAAAGCCTTGATCTGGCTGGAGGGGGCTGAGTACAAAGCTGCAGCAGGTAGTGAGGAGGGGTGTGTAGAGTGAGGGATGTGATCTCACACACACACAGACATAAATGCGCAGAGAGTGGGGAATACAGGCAGGAAGAAACACAGAGACAAGCTCAGTGGGTTTACATGCTGTGGTTGTGATCAGAAGTTCAGCAGTTCAAATCTCATGGCTGGCAAAGTGATTTCACTGTTGGGCCCTTAAACTAGGCCCTTAACTCCCAGTTCCTCCAGTGACTGTCTAACCCTGCTTGGATAAAGGCCTCTACAGAATATATATTCTGAGAATCAGACACACTGTCACAGTGTTCCCCAATCCAGCCCCCGCTCCCAGCAAACCTGGACTGTCTGTGCGTCCCCATGAATTGGATTGGGAAACAACTGCACTATTATATAAATACAGATACGGTCAGAGCCTGGGGCATGAACACACACGCACCTGGCGTCATGATGCGGCGCGGAGCCGTTGGCCTCCTTGTGCTTGTGGACCTCATTGATGTTGTCCTCAGCCAGCTCCGGCCCGAGTGCCCTCTTCTGCCACTCCTTGCGTCTGTCCGGTGGGGGGCGTGGCACCTTCTCCGGCTCCTGGGGGCGCTCGATGTTCTTCAGCTGGAACACAAAGGGGTGGCCGATCAGGGGCAGAGACGTGACCAGACTGTGGCAACAGGGCAGCCTCTTGATTGGCTGTGTGATTCAAATTGTTTCAATCTCTGCTTCACAATTGGATGGAGGGATTGAGCAAGGTGGGGGGAGGGGGGGGGCGTCATACAGATTAGGGTATGAGGCATAATTAAAATGCTGGAGGTTAAAATTCCCAGAGAGACATCACGGCTGTACCCTTGAGCAAACTGTTAGTGAATATCCAGCAATATAAGTGAATAAAGTGCAAAATCTCTTAATTAACTTTGCATCGACCTGCTGGATGAATTCATCAACGTGAACGTAATGACATTACCATTAAACGGCCCCATTACACCCGAGGACAGAGGTGATACCCCAATGCGACACTGCCCGGTGGCCTTGTCACGGCAATGCCCCCCCCCATCCCGCAGCACCCAGGAGAGGTGTTTAATGCCCTGGAAAGCGGGCTATGCCGAGGAGAGGAATCGTGCTAAAATGAACGAGATACCTGAACTGTCAATGGGGAGAGAGAAGTGGGAAGATAACTGGGTAAAATGTCTGCTAAGCAAAGGTATAATGAAGAGCTGAAGTGATACTTTAATCCCACTGACTAAGTAGTGGGCTATTGGCTTAACCCTTTAAACGGCGAAATGTTTCTCCTGCACGCTTCAAGAGTACAACAGCCAAATCTCTCTGCTGATCACTATGGTGCCTGCGAGACCAAGTAACCGTAAACATACAGTTTTCTGGTCACAGGCCTGGCTGCCGTGGTCTGGATAGGGGCGCCGGGATGGTCTATCCTAAA
The DNA here is from genome assembly GCF_023856365.1 of Brienomyrus brachyistius. Taxonomy (NCBI): domain Eukaryota; kingdom Metazoa; phylum Chordata; class Actinopteri; order Osteoglossiformes; family Mormyridae; genus Brienomyrus; species Brienomyrus brachyistius. The sequence goes on from NW_026042341.1 coordinate 1,280,261, forward strand.
GCTAACTAGCCCATCATTGTCGCCCCCTAGCTGCAGAGCTCCTCTACTGACCTCACCTTGAGAGATTGTCAAGCAGCAGCCCACAGCCAAAGAAACTGCATTCCGCCATCATATACCGAGAGCGCATTACATGCTCACACGTGGGTTAATGGCAAATAAAAGAAGCGGAAAATCACACAAGGTATGGGAGACAGCCGTGGCGATCTGGGGATCAGCTAGAGGGATGGAGGCCGGCGCAGTGGGACGCGCCGATGGGGCCCTCGCGGCCCCCCCCGACCGCACTCGCAACCGCACAGCCAACCCAATCCCCCTAAGCTATGGATCCGCAAGCAAAAGCGGCTCAAACTGCAGGCGTATGTTATGACACATAAAGAGAAACGACGAGAAAAAAAAACAACTAACACCAGTTACGCAACGGGATAAAATCGCCGTGCGTTTAAGTTACTAAAAACAGCAGCAGCAAACGGATTGGTAAAGCGGAACGCCTCAGTCTCCTCGTCCCCATATCTTTGTGCTGGAAATGCAGGCAGCCTTTTTAGAAATGCTGAGCTATTATTTACGTAACAAAATAAAAAACAGAGCATTCCGCCGGTCAGGTCTCATTCATCCCAATACACGTACCTGGCTTGAGAGGTCTAAATATCTATAGACCTGATCGTACCTGATGTGGTCCAGCAACTAGTAAAACAGAAAGAAGAAGACAAGAACATGGTACTAAGACCTCTTTCCTTTCTTTTCTTCCCAGCAGGTCACAGCATGCATGGCAACACCTCCCATCCACGCACCCCCAGGTGGTCATCCATGGAATTGCAAGCAGCCAGGACTTCCTGTCTGGAACGCGAGGCCTTGCCAGCCCCCCCCCACCATGTTAATCAGGTCTGATGCTGATCTGGGTGTCACACTAACGGGGATGAGCGAGGGGTCCGTTAGGAGCATTTATGCTGATAGCTAAACATGGCTGCTCTTTGTTGCACTGGTGCCCGTCAAAGTAGTTCAAATTAGTATTAAACTAGATATTAAATTGTTTACATAATTAAAATGGACACCAGGGAGGCGCAGTGGTTCAAAGGCAGGTTTTTTCATCCCATATTCTCGATTGCAGGTTTGACTCCAGCCCTGGCCATGTGTGTGTGTGTGTGTGTGTCTGGCGTACATTACATGATTTTAAACCTGTCATTTTCACATTGTGGGGATCACAAAAATCTGTGAATGCAATCGAAAGGCTAAAAAATGCCAAAAGTCTTGTATTTCTTGTATTACTTATGGTTAAGGTCAGGGCTGGGTGGGGGTTAAGGTCGTCGTTGCTGGGATTAAGGTTTTCCCCATAGAAATGAAGGGATGGTCCCCACAAACGGGTGTGAGTGTGTGTGTGTTGGTTTCCGTCTGGGTATTAAAGTGCCCCTCCCACCATCCAGACACACGCTGTTCAGATGTACTGGTGACACTGAATCATCACAGTAACAGCATCCTGTCCTGCCCCATGCTACATGGAAGACTCCAGAACACCTTAGGCATGGATGGATGGATGGATGGATGGATGATAGGCGCACAAACAAAAAAAGAAACAGCTTTTAAATTAGTGCCCATGAACCAGAAGAAAATGAAAATTCCCCAGTGCACTGGAAGCTGCATAGATGCAGCATGGTCAGAATTGAGCCACACCTAATTAATAACGTCCTCAGCTGGAACCAAAGGCAGAACATGGTTCATCTCAAGCTGTCGGTACGGAATCTAAAAATGCACTTTCGCCGTCACTATTAAAATTATTCGTCACAAATAATTACGTCGGTTAATCTGAACATGCTGAGCTGGCGTTGAGCGCTTGCCCTGAGCATCTGTGTTTACCATGTGGCAGCGGGGAATTCTGGGAAAAGCACAGCACCTCTCCGGTCCCTTTTCCCAGAATGCCACATGCAGAACACGGACAACCATCAGGGTCGCAGTGGATGCAAGTACGCTAGGTCAGGCTCGCTCTTTCTCTCTCTGCCAAGTTCACACCAGTTCCACAGACAAAGCTTGGGCATTACCAACAATGGGATGGTCAGCGCCAACAATGGCAAACATGAACAATAGCGCATGTTAATTACGCAGCACATTAACGTTCTGGCGATGCAGCTTATTTAAAAATCAAAGCAAAGAAACAATAATCAATCAGCCTATTCAGAGCAAGGTTCACCGTGCTTGTTTATGAAGGTCACTAATGGCTGATACACCCCTGATGAATTCCAGCAGCAGCCAGGCTGGATTAGTGTTGATTAGGTGCGACTCATTACGCTGATTAAGCGCTGATGAATACACACATGCGTACTTTCCTGTTAAATAAAAGAGGTGGGGGCTGCCTTGGGTAGCGCAGTCCTCTGAAACCGGCCGATCGGGGGTGAAGAAAACCACACTCAGCTGCCCATTAAAAAACATCAGTGTTTCTATCGCAAAACTGTTTCTACTCTGGGCTGTGATTTCTTTCAGCAATGTAAAGCATATTTTAGTGTCTTTTCTTATTAGGTATAGGGTGGATATTGGATAATTTTACTTTCTTACTTTTAAAAATATAATTAAAAATATTAAAAGTATTATTGAAAAGTCAAGAACTTATCGTAAATAAATAGACTGCAGAGGTATAAAGATGTAGAGTACGCATAGCTCCTAGTTTACTCTTTGTCCCACTTAACCAATACTCATCCTATGTAGTTACTCTGAAGGAGGGTGGAACTGATTTTTTTTTTTGGTGTGGGGCATCCCAGCCGCATCCTGGTCAACTCTGCTGTGTAATGGCGTACAGACACAGTGACGTGGTTCATGTTTAATTTCCATCTGTGGTAAATCCGGAAATACTTCATTACCACCCGGGAAGCACATTTCTCCGGAAAGGCTGCTTTCCTCTGACATCCACAAAACAGGAGACTTTCATGCAGTAACTGTTAAAATATGCTGACTCCCATAAAGACCAGGGAAGGGCTGCATTTTTTGCTGGGGTTACACATAAGACACTAACAAGCAACAAATAAATGAAATGAATAATCTGTACATTACAAGGATAAGTTAAACCACTAAACAAACAAACAAAATATGGGTCATTGTCACAACATTTTTTTTGGTAAAAAAAATGTTTTGGTGAAAGTGTTTTTTTTTTAGTAAAACAACTAACATAACCTTAACTTTTAGGTATATTAACATTATGTGTTTTGTTGCTGCGATTTGTTCATATTTTTAACCATTTCCCCCAAATAGTTACTGAAAGTAACACAAAATTATACAAAATGTATTTTAAACCTTTCAACTTTATTTGTGTTAATTTGTGTTAATTCTGCATTACGTTTGGGGGATTCAATGTATAAATATTTATGATTATAAGTCCTAATATTAGCTTATGATTAATTGTGATTAATCACAGAAATGTGCTATTAATTAATTAATTTTTAATCGATTCACAGCCCCACTTAGGCCTAATATATTTTATATTATGAACGGGCCAGTCATATGTGTCCATAACGATGGAAGAACGACCAAGAATAATGCAGATAATAAAATGTGATTGACATATTTTAATCCATTAATTTTAAGTGCTTCTGTGAGGCATGTATAGTGTAAACAGTGGATGAGTGAGTTTCCGGTTATAGCACTAAAAGCCCAATAGAAAAGAGGACTGATGTGTATAGATGTAGAAATCTGTCCATTATCGTTTCTTGCGTATAATATTCTGCATGCTGAGTAGTACACGGTTATTTTTTTTTTTTTTGGGGGGGGGGGGGATCAAGCATAAGAACAGTGCAGGGTTTTATATAACGGAAAAAAAAATCCTTAAATCATGCATCTATATGCATTTAAAGTAATACAAATTCTGAAATGGACATTGCTGCAACAGTGTTTACAGTTCATTGTGTGTGCAGAAATCTCAAAGCCAATGATCAGTCTGGCATTTGCAAACCACTTTGGTGTTAGTGGCGGTGAGCGAGCGACAAACAGCATTACGGTCATCCGCTGCGGCGAAGGGACATCAGGCCCGGTCTTACCTCCGGGGCCAAGTGGCCGGGGGGGCTATGGCGACACAGTTAGAGCCGTCTGAAGACACGCGAATAGATATTTCCAGCTGGAGTTAAAAACATCAGAGAGCCGGTAAAACAAGGGTAGGGAGGAGGACGGGCGTAAGGAGAGACATCTGGAGCGTTGCTCCCCGTGTAAGAGTCCAAGCCTCCGTGTCCCCACACCCAGCGATGTCGGGAAACAGGGCTTTAAATGCATTTGTATGGGTAGCGACAACTGCTGCCTGAAGCTAGCTTTCTCCACGCCTACGGCTCGAGCTCAGAATAGGAAACACCACATTAAGTTCGGGGTCATATCTGCTCTTCTGTAGAAAGGTGTTATCACCTCCGTAACGACATTGCCAAATGAAGAAAATTAAATAGATTTATCTTCATGACAGCTGAGGAATCCCAGTTTTAAAAAGCTTACTGTGCATAAGCCTGTTTCGATAAATATGAAATATTTTATTTTCTGTATGTGAGGCTCTTCATCACGTAGACCTTTAGTGGCCAAGTCCAATCCCCCTACATAACTAACCAGTTTTCCACTGAATTAAACACAGATAGTACGTCAATTAATTTTCCAGATCATCGCAAGGTGTAAATTTTCGACATGCGTGCTCACGCTCAGGGTAGCAGGCATACAAATGGGGAGAGATTTTTTTTCCATCCATAATGACTAAAATAAGCATGGAAGAAATCACCTGCTAGAACTTGTTTTACAGAAAAGCTGTAATTAATTAAATCATAAGTGCGCTATTTTGAGGTACAGAAACCATTTACCTCTTCGCTGTTAATGCTCCAAGGAAACGTAGTTTTTAGAACCACGGATGAAGATGAAATGGAAAAGAAGAACATTTTTAATGCAGGGATATTAGTGTGGGTTAATCCAGTATTTTACAAGAAGTAGTAATTTTAAAAGGACATTTGCAGTACAAAACAGCCAAACTATTCCTGAGTTTGAGCCGGAGAGGACTGCTTTGCTACAGGCACCTAACTGGATGATGTTAATGTTTCATCGCCCATGTGCAGGACACATGGGCACGATGAGCTGAAGGATTATTAATAACTTTGACTACACTGAAATTGATGATTAAAAAATGGAAACATCACAGCCGGATCTGACTGTCACCTTCCCGCTGGGGTCATTTCCTACCTGGGAGACACTGCGGACTGTGGTATGTCTGTTGCCATGGCAACAGGCTGAGTAACCCCACCCCATACCTGGGGCAGTAGGGCGGTGATGTGGGGGGGGGGGGGCGTTGTCAGGACTACAGCTGCATAGCATTTTAAGCCCAGGTTTTGTTTGCAGCCTGACAGGAAGTGATGCACTGCGCACTTTCATTCAAATCTTTGAGCAACACTACATTTTTATTATGGCTGCTCTTGGCATAATTCCGCAAAATTAGGGTTCGCGTTCAGGGCCTTGGCCGTGGGACACAGCCTCATTCTCAGAGCTCCGACCAAGGATCTAATGGTTTATAGCTTTTCAACAAAAAATTTAGATTTGAAAAAATAATTTCAGAGATGCACGTCATTTTAACACACCATCAGTTTCTCGACAAATTTAGTCCCTAGCTGTGTGATTAAATTAACAACTTAAGCAAAGCTAAAATGAACACAATCTAAATAGGCATATTTTGTTTTAAAAAACATAACGTTTTAGAGAAAAATAGGTTTACAGTTAAATACAGCTTTATAGTGTGTGAAGAAAAATGCTGAATCTGTCCCAGACAGGAAAATCCCCCTACACTAATTAGTATATATAAATAAAAGTTGTAGATATGCAACATCAAAATCGGTGAAAGTTCGATGAGTTCGAATTCGAAAATCGATGAGTGAAACTTAAGCACTGGCTGATGGTTTTTTTTGTCATTTAATTAATGTACCGCATCAGTCTCTTGATTACTTACAACCTTTACAAAGGGAGAAATGAGTGGAAATGAAACCCAACATAACAGAATGATGGGCTGGACAGGGAAGCGCGAGCAGATTTTCAGCTTGTGGCCAATCTGAAACCCGCAGAGATTTTGAAGACAAAAGAAAATCCGTCCCTCAGGCTTCCTCGCCGTTATCTCCGAGCAGCCACCTCCGCAGTGGATACCAGTCTCTGTAGGCCGAGGCTATCGGAACGTGGCTGACGGGCCCCAGCAAACCAGTCGGCCACAACCGTATATATGGTACATTTTCAGAACCACCCACTGGAAAGCAACCTGGGTGCCAAGGTCAGAATCAGGATCCGACTCTTCTCTGCCACTAGCGGGCGAAGATAACCCCCCCAAAGGCACACGATGGACTGGTTACATGGTAGATAGTGGATGAATTTACTGTCCGCCTGGGCAAAATATACCTCAAGCTGCTGGGCCTGTTTCCATATTGTATCACTTGCTTGACAGTCATTTGGAAATAAATTATTCTGTGTACAATTTGCTTCTATCCATTTATGCCACTGAACGCGTTACTTAGTCTTTCAGGGTAAATGGATGCGTTAGATCAGCGTTTCCCAATCCAGTCCTTGGGGACCCCCAGCTGGTCGACATTTTTGTTCCCTCCCAGGACTGGGACTGGTTTGCCAAACACTGCTTTAAGTCACTGTAGGTTGACCCTCTGAATGTGAATGCAAAAAAAAAAAAGTTTTTTTTAAAAACTTATAATCAGACTACACTTCAGTAAAATGCCCCATTTCCCTACATAAAATGGAGGTGAAGCAACGTGGGAAGCCCTCGAGCCGATTTTCTGTCCCTAATGATTGCAACAGTAATTCACAGCCCCTGTGTCATACAGCCAAATTACGTGAGATAAGAGAGGATGCTGCATTACTCACCGTGGTAACTAGACTTCTGGATACTGACAGCACAGTGCATTAGATGGGAAAATAATAATAAAAAAATGCCTCCCAGTCTCACTACATTAAGTCAGAAAATTTCATGTGGGTGGGGTGATACAGCATTCCAACATCCATGGTCATCCTATGGCCCCGCCCATTCAGAAGACAACTCCGCCCCCGCTGACTATCAACCCTGCCTATTCAGACTAGAGCCCTGCCCCCTCAGACCATCAACCATGCCCATTCTGACAACTCCGCCCCTACTGACCATCAACCCCACCCCTGCTGATCATCAACTCCGCCCAATCTAAAATCAGCCCCACCCCCACTCATCCCCGCCCATTCTGATCACAGCAACACCCCTGCTGTGTATCCATCCATCCATCCATCCATTTTCTAAACCGCTTATTCTCCTGGGTCGCTGGGGGTCCGGAGCCTATCCCGGAAGCAATGGGCACGAGGCAGGGAACAACCCAGGATGGGGGGCCAGCCCATCGCAGGGCACACTCACACACCATTCACTCACACATGCACTCCTATGGGCAATTTAGTAACTCCAATTAGCCTCAAACCGGAGTACCCGGAGGAAACCCCACGACGACATGGGGAGAACATGCAAACTCCACACACATGCGACTCAGGCGGAGACTCGAACCCGGGTCCCAGAGGTGCGAGGCGACAGTGCTAACCACTGCACCACCATGCCACCCTCCTGCTGTGTATCAATCCTGTCATATTCTGGTGGTGTACAGCCAAGATAACTAACCACTGATGTTTTCATTAGCTGTCTCACCTTAGTGTCACGGTACATTATGTACCACAGAAACCCAATACAACTTTTCAGACAGTAATTTCCCAGGTGACTTATATGGGCTTTTGGGCCCAACCAGAAGTACGGAACATAGAAAATGTGTGGGGACACCAGTCTGTGTCACGCTCCGTGCTCATGGAAGCCAGTCAGGCCAATTCTATTCGTTCTGTCCTGGGGGGAGTGAATTCTAACCTCCTGCCATTTTCCCTACCCTGTAACAGCAACTCCCAGGAGAGCTCTCTCTCACATGGGCTGACCCACCAGATCAGAATCTCAGTCTTGTTGGAGCGCGGCGCCGAGAGCAGGGACCGGTCCACCACTGACTGCTCTCGAATTGGCTGGTGGGGGCCCCGGGCCTGTGAAGCGAGCCCTCGCTATTAGCGACGGTTAGCTAATTGTAACCAGTTGCAGTTGAAAGTCTTCAATTTGCGTCAGTTCTAAATGAGCCCAGCCGTTAATTACCAATAACAAGCCTGTAGCTCACGGTCGGCTCTGCGTCAGAACTGTGCGAAAAAGCAGAAAGGCAGAAGGGGCGGGTAGTCGCACCACAGCGAGGGTTTCTCTGCAATTTTCATCTGACAGACGGCACTAATTTCTGAGTCTTTAACGGCCCCCCAGCAGGCAAAGTATGCTGCAGAGATACAGCCCTGAAAACAAAGAGTATCCCCCCCCCCCCCCCCCCCCCCCAAGTCCATGCCGCAGCCGCTCCAATGCTCTGCATTGGTATGCAGTCAGTAAATGAGATGACAGTCTCCAGCCTGCTGTGGTTTTATTTAGTTTACAAGCCAACATGACCGTGTGGGAGACTGATTGAGGGCTGAGCTGAGACAGGAACGACAGCAGACATGACTGACTTCCATGGGGAAGTCACAAACGTAGCAGGGTCAGCGCTCATGTGACTGGCTTGCTGGGGTTAGAAACTATGATCGGTGCCAGTTAATGAGATGATTGCCCCTCCACCTGATCCCCTGGGTCTGGTGCAGAATCAGCCCTTTGCCCCCCTCCATCCCACTGCCCCACCCAGAAGACCCATCTGGGGCCTGATTCTCCGCACTCACCCTCTGCTTCCGCTTCTCTTTCCTCTTGTCCTCCGTGTCCTGGAGCATCTTCTCCCTCCAAAGGTCAAAGAAGTAGGACGGGTTTGTGTAGAACTTCAGTCCCTCCTTGCCGTCATCCCTGGGGGGGGGGGGGGGGGTTGGGGTGTAGCCATCAGACAGCGCTCCTACAAGCCTCCCATCACCCTGAGCTGCTTTTCCTTCTCCGCTTTAAGGCTCTGAGACACAGACCCCTAAATATATTCCGGTCAAAGGTTTATTCCAACTCATTCAGGTGCCCAAGCATGGATTGGGAGCAGTGAAGGGTCACGTTTCAGAGGAATCTGCTCTGATAGGCCGAGCAGAGAAATGGTGAGCAGGTATGGATGCTCCCATAAAGAAACGGACCTGAAACATGTTCCTGGTATGACCTCGCTCTAGCCGCCAGTGAACAACGTCGCTCGCCCATGCCTTCACGTCAGATCCTTCATGTTTCGGTTGTATAATATTTTTCCCACCATCCGATGACTAATGTCTATGAGTCATATTTGATGCACTACAAAAAAACTGATATATATACATTTGTTTACTTATATATGTTTGGGGAAACGTACCAGCACATTTCCAAAACATCTTGTCTCTTAGTAACAGCTAGATCCCCAACATACCTTTTAAGATTCATCGCTGCATGTCTGAAAAAGCAGTTGCCTTACCCCCCTCCTACTCTGTATAACCTCGCCAACCCCCCTCTCGATGAGGGAATCAATTAAAATCTGCTGGGCTCTGTGGAGGCGTCTCCTGGGGCGAATGGGTGCAGGTCGAGCAGCTGATTGCCTCCCTGTTTGTCAAAGTCGCTCATTAACACGAGTTTTTCGTCTGAATGAAAGCCTAATGAAATGTAAAAAACTGAGATTCCTTGCTTTAATTACTAATTAAATGTCTGACTGTGAATTGTTTAAAGTTTATAAATGAATGATTATATATCACTTACAAATGTATTTTTAGAAATGACCAAATCGTGGCTCTGAGCAAACAAAACAAAACAATAACTCTGATTGGTCGAGTTGACGGATAACGGACCCTATAAGGGGATACTTTGGGTATTTAAATGAAGGTCCTTGAATGGTGCTCCAAGAGCAGGTCATATTTGTTTTATTTATCCCTCTTGGTCCACGTTGATGTTAATTGGGCAAATCTCTGGCTCAGCTGTGTGCTTAAGCTCTCAAGCAGAACAAAGATCGGGACATAGAGGCACCCTGAGGATTAACGTGAAACGTCGACGCCGTCGACTCCCTGCTCCATGTCGTGGGGAGGAGCCGCACGCCTGTCATTGGTGATTTCCAAAAATGGGCAGGTAACTGGGCCAATGATGGTGAGTCCCGCCCACCATGCCCACACGGCTTGGTCCGTCCATAAACTCATAATGCAGCAGTTTGGTACATCTGCCCTGGTATGGATCTTCATGTAACATGTAAGTTTCCATCAATCCATCCATTCATCTTCTAGGCTATTTTTGCTCCTTACGAATGGAATCCCATGGTAACCTGGCGAGCATCTGTGTGTGTGTGTGTGTGTGTGTGTGTGTATGTATATATAAAATTCATTTCTCACGAGAGTGAAGTGGGGTGTCTGACCTATACGGCGTGAGGATATTGAGGGGTGGTGGCTTTTCACACAGCTCGAAGGTCTCCTTCAGGGGCATGGGCAGCGTCCGCCTGTCAAACAGCTGCTGGTCCTGGATGGTGGAGCTCCGGAAAGCTTTCCTCATGGTGATGTCCTGCAGGGACACTGGAGGGTGGGGGAGGGGGAGAGGGAGCACACATCAGGCCCGGCCGCAACGGCTGCTGTCGGTCCACGCTGGTTCTGCGCCGCCGCCGGTTTTACAGAGATGACACACCGGGTCCCCGTCACCGCGACGTGGCGTGACATGATCATCGCCGGCTCCTCGTTATTCCTGCGAGCCAAGTGCTGCCAGGACGGAAATAACATCCGCAGCACGTCTATGCCTGCCTGCCTGAGCTGGATGGAATGTATATGCAGCCAGTAGCTGAAAACAAACTGATTAACAACACGGAGGCTCGTAAAGTGGGAGGAGTCAGGTGGGAGGGGCCTAAATGGGGCCATGGTGGTCCAGTTGCACAATGCCTTCAGTGAATACCTTTAATGCGTTTTAAGTCTTAGTAAACTTAAAAAAACACTAATTGCTTTTAGCATTTTAAATCGGAGATAGTTGGTCTTCATCGTAATCACGGTTGGGAAACCCATCCATCCATCCATTTTCCAGACCGCTTATCCTACTGGGTCGCGGGGGGTCCGGAGCCTATCCCGGAAGCAATGGGCATGAGGCAGAGAACAACCCAGGATGGGGGGGCCAGCCCATCACAGGGCACACTCACACACCATTCACTCACACATACACACCTACGGGCAATTTAGCAACTCCAATTAGCCTCAGCATGTTTTTGGACTGTGGGGGGAAACCGGAGTACGGTTGGGAAACGTTTCTGATTAATAGTCTTTGTCTTTCCAACATGTGGTTTGAACTGCAACAAATTTACAGTAATAATTATTTTTAAATACACTCGACAGTCATCAGAGACAGACCCGGTCGCTGTCCAGTGCGTCTGTCGAGAGTAATTGCTTTTCGATCAGCCTGACATTTGAAGACGTGTGGAAAAAAAAAAATCAATGATTTTTTCTGGAATGGCTGCTTTAAAAAATAGCCATGAAGGCGAAGAAGGGAAAGTGGAGAGAGAGAGAAATCAGTCAGAGGGAAAAAAAACATCCTCAGAGAAGGCCTTGAAAGAATAAAAAAAAATTGTAAAAAACCAGCAGTTCTCTGCCCTCAATAATTTATAAGAAGCCGACTGCAATCGCTTCATAGGGACAAAAAGCAGAGCTGGAACCCGTGAGCTTGCGATCCTTCAGTCGGCACGACTCCTCATCGATCCGCGCGTCGCTTATTATAACTACTTCATAGAGCAAATCTGGCCCCGGCCCGGAGGACCGAGGTGACCAGTAAGTGACTTTAGGGGAACTTTAAGGATTACTGGGCTCACCATCACTTCCACACCAGATACCCGCAAATTGGCAGCATTAACCAGCTTGACATGTACATTAATATACTTAATGAAAAGTTTACTTTCTTTTAATTTGCTCTGGAAATTCTTTTTCATAGTGCAAAGAGTACACTGCACTACTTTAACATTAACTGTGAGGTGTCCCAGGCACAGAGGCGTTACTAGAAATCCTGGGCCCCCCCGACAAAATGTCACCTTCAATGTCACCCCTGCCCCCCCCTTGGCTTGGCACTTTCAATCTGGACTTAAATTGAATATAATTTGCCTACCTGGGGGAAGAGGGTGCTTATAAAATGGGTAGGTTTGGGGCCCCTATAAAGCGGGCCCTTTATATGTTTGTGGCCCCTATAAAGCAGACCCCTTATGGTAGGTTTGGGGCCACTATAAATCGGGCCCCTTATGGTAGGTTTAGGGGTCCTTATAAAGCGGGCCCATTATGGTAGGTTTGGGGCCCCTATAAAGCATTGGGTCCCTTGAATGTCCCCGGTTTATATGAATGTGAGGGGGTTTCAAGGGAAGTGGGCTAAAGACCACAATGTACAAGCTACTCTGAAGTTTTCTGGCTTCCAGGCACGTTACACCTATCACCCTCCTTAATGGAGGGGTCACCGCCAGCCTGCCCACCTGCAGTTAAAAAGGTGCTTAATGACTAAGTGCAATGGGGTTTCTCCTGCTCAGGCTGCATTAAGAGGCCCTTAGAAACGCCCGTTTGGTCAAGCAACTGCCACACGCCGGCTAACAGACTGAGGAGTCGGTGAAAACTGAAAGCAAATGTCAGCAGCACATAACAACCAGCAGGGCAATGCACAGAGGAATCTGATAGGGTATCTGGGAAGGATCACATGACTTGGGTTTTACCCCTGATGAGTAACAGCCCTGCCCACTGATTAGTTCCACAGCCTCCAGCTTGGTCATTTTGGACTCTGGCATCTACAGGGTGACCACAGTTACATCACTACAAGGAGGGCAGTCTCAGCTAGAAGTCCATCCACGGCATCTCATCCAAGGATCAGCCAATTCACAGAGAGACCTTCCTGTTGGACTCCATTCCAAACGGGGCCATGTTACATTTAATTCATTGATCTGACTCTTTTATCCAAAGCCACTTATAGTAAAGGCTAGTGCTACAATTTTTGTGCAGTCCCTGGGATTAGAACCCACAACCTTTGCAACGTTTGCACAATGCGCCACTTGTACAGCTACAGGGACGCGTTACACTCATCGCGTAAAAACCATGGTCATGGGTGATGGTGATGGCGGCTCTTCAAATGTAGAAAGGCTGAACGAGGATGCGGGTAAAAGCAGACCCCGCCATACTGACTCACACCACACCCCCATGGCTCTCTGAAAATGCAGAAAGGTCAGGGCCCGTACTTTCTGAACCCCCCCCAGGAGGAGATCCAATGCACACAGCTGGCCAGGTGAGTGTGCTGAATCAATGCACAGCGCTGTACTCCTACATATCAACACCCCATTTATTCAAATACCAATACTGAATAGTAATGGGTTCGGCTCTTAGCAACGATGGCAAGCTAGCAAGATTTTTATTTGTACTTAATTATTTTGCATGCCTTCTCGCAGGAATTGAAGAATCAGCTTTCAAACAAGAAGCCAGGTGCTCTATTTTTAAACAGCGTCAGTGCGAACGCGTCAGGTGCTCACGTGGGAGCTGAATCACGGCGCTGCATTCAGGTTTGCCGCTATAAAACTCTTTTCCTGGAGTTTTATTTTCATCATGCCATGTCATCTGCCTTCACACGCGTCTGTTCTTGGCGTACGCCACTTCTCGGGATCGTGTGAGATTCCTGCTTATTATAGTTCGACCTGCTTTTCGAGAGACCCCCAGTACAATACCGCACAGCCTCCCAGCACCATCTCCTGGGTCCCAGGCGTGGGGGGGGGGGGGGCGGGGTCTCAGTCTCAGTTAAATGTAAGGTGAGACCAGCATTTTTTGAGGATAATGTGCCTCCATCAAGCTGATCCAAGGAGGTCTTCCCTCCCTCCTCTCTCCAATCCTTTCACCTGTCTCTCCTCATCCGTCTGTCTCTCATTGTGTTCTCCTCTGCCCGTCTGTCTCTCTCCTGTCTCTTTCCCTCCATTTCTCTCTCTCTCCCCCAGTATTTCCTGAGGCATTCCTAAAGGCATTCACCTGCTTTGAGTGGCTCAGCTGAATTCCCAAACAAATGCCCCCCCCCCCCCCCCCCCCCCACCACACACACACGGAAATCTTATCTTCTTCCCCGGTCCACGAGAAACTGCTCTGACTACCTAAGCATCAATTTAATGCAAAGTCAAAACAAAGCGTAATATGCAAAACAAACTGGCATATGGGGGACAGGATATGAGACAGTCAAACAGGGGGCCCAGATGGCGTCAGAGGAGGTCTGGGCAGCCCAGAGATGCCTCAGAATGGAGCGCTAACCTTGACAGGCCGCATCGGCAATGCTCAAATTGCTTTTGCTTCACCTCGCACCCCCTAAATGTTTTTCAGGACCTACCCCCCTCCCCTCAGGGGCAACACTGAACCCCTGACCTCACCCAGTGGTGCCCAGATGTAACGTGAAGCTTTCCGGTCCAGTAAAGAAGGACCGGTTCCATATTTTGGTGAAAAAACAGCAATGACTTTTTTTTCATTAAGAAAGCGCATTCTGGCCCATCTGTTGTCACAATCTTTTGTTCTTTCTTTTTAAAATGAATTTGCTTCACGGATTTCAGCAGCTTTGCGTGCTGGAAAGCACTGAGTCAGCCGGCAGCCTAACAGCCGGCAAACACGGAAAAAACAGGGGGGGGGAAACAACCCAAACCCGAAACCCCGGGGGCAGAATGGGATCTGGGCCAACGATCTGAAAGGCCTTTGAGAAAGAGCTTCCCTGCGCAACTCCACCCGAGCCTCCCCAGGTGGCGCTGTTGGGATCGCCGGGTCGTTGGGCGGTGAAACGACAGAACAAGGAAACCGATTGGCAGACCCGCAGTTTCACAATCCCCCTAATTCTTAACAGCTGTCCATTGCTAAATGGAAAAATCGCTTCGTAGTTAAACATCACCGCACTGAGGCAAGGGCTGCAGTTTAATTAAAAAGGACCTTTGGGGTCTTCACTGGTGACATCAAGCATTATTTTTACAGCGGAGGACCGAGGCGATATAATATGGAGATTAACTGTGGTATATGGGCCATTAGGTCATGTGGGGAGACGGATGCTGCATCCTGATAGGACAGGAGCGCTGGAAACGGAGTTTGGTGGGGAGGGAGAGAATGGAGCCATCCATCAGAGGGAAGGGTGGCTTTAAAAGTCTTAAGAAATACCCCAGGCCGACAAACGAACCCAGCAGACATAGACGCCAGGCTCTGCCCCATAACTTAAAGCCATACGGCAGCAAGGTGACTTCTGTCTGAGGGTGGGGGCTGCTGTCCTGCCTGTGACATTTCATCACAGCACAGCACTGCGCACATTCCCCCAGTTCCACCCTCTAGTTGCTTTCTCACTGTGCTTTACTGCTGTTATAAACAGCCCCCCCAAAAGCCTAATTCGGCGGAATCAAAGGAGCGGATCCCTGTCTATCCTGATCCGGCTATCCCTGTATACGGGTCTCCGGTTCAGTCCTGTCACTGCTGAGAAAGGGGTCCACAAACTTCTACATGGAACAGGACCGGGACCAGTGCTGACTAAGCACGTTTAAACCCCTTCCAGTACAGAAATCCTTTTGAGGAACATCCTTTACCTCCATGTACATTCGCTTTTTTTTCTTCACCCTGATCTTACGTTTGATTCAGGGTTTTTATGAGTTGGGGGTCAGATATATAAGATAGTTGATCTTCCTATCTAAATGGGGACCCTAACCCTAACTCTGACACCCTTCACCCCTAGCCAGCCATAACCTTAACCATAAGTAACCAATCTAAGTATGAGACTTAGGTTTTGATTGCAGTCACAAATTTTTATAAAACGTAAGTTATCCTAGTGGAGCCTGAAAGTTACAAGTTTTTGTTACATTGTGGAGAAATCTGCTCCCCCCCCCCAGTGTAATAATCACAAGCACATACATCAGTTCAAAAACACCCACTTTTTTACACTCAAATAAAATCACATCACCACCCGATTCAGGACCAGCTTCCCCCCCCAGGCCGTCAGCTCCCTAAACAATCGGTGACCTGCGTCTCCCCCCACCATTGCACTGTATTACACATTGTTAAAATTCTACTTCTACGTTACCCTGCGCATCCTTATCTGCTCTGCACGTATTTGTTACTTAATCATTGTTTACTTGTTCTTACTGCACTGCTGTTTGTCCTGTCCTCTCCCCTGTGACCTTGGCATAAGGATTCCACCGTGTTCCCTCGGGGGGTACGGCACGCAGTGGAGGCTGGGCCTCGGCTGAACCCCAGGGACCCGCAAACCCAGGACTGTTGGCACGCCGTGGTACGTGGTACGACAGGTGGTCACTCTTCACGGGAAACGCAGTCAGTCTCATTCACAGGCCCTTTCAGACCTTTCAATTACCCGACAGGATGAGATAAGCTATTAGCACGAGAATGACCCATGAAAATGGCGTCTTCTTAATCCCCCGCCAGCGGGGGGCTCCTGTCAGTATTATCACTCCCGAGGAAAGGTACAGTATCACTCCCCCACCCTTCCTCTGGCGATGAAACAAAAAGCCATTTGAAGCAGGCTATTAAATCAATGACTCCCCAAAACTCCCACTTGCTATAATAGCTGTGCATCACACTGGCAAAAAAAATATATCCCAGATTGAAAAGCAGGCAGGAAAATGAAGAGCGACAACCTCCTTATGCGGCCGGCTCACTGAGCGGGGCTCACTTTTACGCATTGGTGCCGTTTCAGAACAAAATGGAGCCTGCAGATTGACGAGGCACTCAAGAACTCAACAGCTTGGTAGACCAGGAGGAGCTGCCATCCAGATTAAAGAGGAATTCCACCCCAAGAGTAATGAAAATGACGCTTTATTCGCCATATGAACAAGTGCAAGTGCATTGGAATGTGTTTTTTTCATATATCCCATCATGCTCTGCTTTATTAAGATGCACACACATACAGGTGAGAGCAAAGCGTAGGGTCTGACTGCAGGGTCAGCTGTTCATCCAGCACCCCATAGACATTTTTTTGAGTAAGGACCTTGCTGAAGGGGCCAATGGAAATTTGGCTACTGAGCCAAACACAGGTCTCAAACCAACAACCTTCCGATCACAAGCATAGAGGCATAACACACCAACTCCCAAAGTTGGTTAGCAGTAACCTAAAGTAGGTGGCAATGCCTTAACCACATGCGTTGAAGGTTACTAGGACCCCTTCCATCCTTGTGGTCCTTGAAGTAAAGTCATGCTTCTGTTCTTCATCCATCTATCTTCCAAGCGTCTACCGGCTGGTGTCCGGGATGTTCCCTTCTCCCCTGTCCTGTGCTGCCTGGAATAGGCTCCAGTCCCCCCCAAAGTCGAAACCCCATACGCTTCCTTTTCTTCATCATCGCACAAACGTCCCACTTATCCAAGGAACACAGTGCCACGAGATCCAGCTCTTTTGTTTTCCAAAAATAACCCCCCCTCTGACAGCGGGGGGGAAACACTCCTGCTAGGGTGTGAGCTGCAAATCTGCTGAGATGCTCCATAAAATTGAAGCAGCTTTCTAAGTGGCTTCAACATCCACCACCTCTGCTCCTGACAGCCTTGTTGCAAATGATGCGACTTTTACATAAAAAAAAATGACACTGTGATATTTATATTAATGGGAAGCATGCATGCTACCCATTCCGGAGTATGACTCTTCAGTGCAAGTTATTTAGTCTAGCTTTCTACACGAGGTACAGTTTGATTTCCAGTGGGTTTCCCAGCATGTTAAAGCAACTTCTCTTATTTCCAAAGTGTGATGGGTTTTTACAGGCCCAGCATGATATAGTGGTTTCGGCATAGTGGTTGAGTGGTTTAGGTTCTGTAACTGGCTCAAACCAGCACAGGCAGACTCTTCAAAGCCGTGGGAGGAGGCCAGAAAAACCTCATCACCTCACACAAACCCTTACTATTCCTGGGTAAGTTTTTTAAATGTCTAACTGCCTCAGTATCTGTCTGTAAATAAATAAAAGTGCATCATCAAAGTCACTCAACTGCTCACCCGCATTTAAATTAAAATGAATCAAATATTTAAAAATACCGAGAGTCTCACTGCAGCACTGCAAACCCATATCAGAAATGGGCTTTACGAAACAATTTTGAATATCAAGACATGAATCCCTGATAAATGGTGGTATTTCTTATCGAATCTGACATCTGAACACGAAAATTTTATTCAGATTATTATCATTAATCTTCCGGCACATCAAAAAATATCCGACCGGACAACCACAGTTATTGCGTGTTCGGGTGAGGGCCAGTATCTGTGGAAATAGAGCGATTCCATCCATTAAAAACGTGTTACTTTTATATATTGCGCTGGGTGGATAATGAGTGCAATAAGGGTCTAAATTATTGACCTTGCTTGTGAACAAGAAGAGAAATCCAGAATAGCAGCTGTTCGGGTGACTGGTTTAAGTCTCAGGCCAACATCTTTTCAGCGGAAGCATTCAGCTGCCGCTTTATACGGCGCATCTAGCTGTGACCCACTTTTGCCTCCAGAGTCGCTTCAAGGGTAGATGAGTTATACATTCAGAGGAGTCACTCTGTCCATCGCCGCTGTACTGAGCTGTTATTTTTGCACTTATGGTCTTCCTGTTGGCTTTAACAAGTCTGGCTGTTCTCCTCTAACCTCTCTCATTAACTCGGCAGATCTGGAACCCGAGCTGCCCTCCGTCTGGTCGGACTTCATTTGTTTATTTCGCCATTCTCTGTGAATTCTAGACACTACCGTGTGTGAAGATCCAGAGGGGGGCGCCGTTTCTGACATTCTGGAACTACCAGGTCCGGCATTCCACGATGACGCCACTTTTAAAGTCACACGTCTTAGCCATTCTAATACTTAGCCAAACGGAAAGTGAACTTCGACCTTGTCTGCATGCTCTTTGTATTCACTGTTTTGAAGAGCAGTCTGTCTGCGTTATGAAGCAGGCATGCCCTGTGTGTACATCCACCCACATCTGAGAGAAATTGTATATTTTTGAGAGTATAGTCCATAACTGAACTGAGACCTACCCAGAGACACATTTATCACAGACCTCTCATCTTCCTTAACCTCCTTAGGTTTTTGGTCACATGGTCAAGGTCATGTGATGTCTAATCTTCCAACTTACAAAGGGGATTCTGGAATTTCCATTTAAAGAATTTAGAGTGGAGATGCACCGATGGTTAAAAAAGATCTGACATTTACTATCAATAACTCCCTTTGAAATGGTGACCCACACAGCTCTGCACACCCCCAAAGTCAAACTGTGTGGAATTATTTTAACATCGTTAGCGATACATCGCTCTGCTAAAATTTCACGAGGAGGATCTGCTGATAAACTTTTCAACACAACAAATTTGATCGCTCACCATAAGGCGAGACAGTGAAGAGTATGAAGAGTTTCTGGAAAATAAATCTGTTCCAGTAAAGGCTGCAGTAGTGCCAAGTGACGCTAGTGTATGAAGGCGAGCGTTTCATAGCAAAGTGCAGACACAGCGAAATCAAAAGATATTACTCAGAAAATTGAGTTTATCACACTTGTCAGACGAACAGCCCTTCTCTGTTATAAAAAAAAGGGATGGACATAACTGGTATGCAAGTACGCATTCACGATACGGCAGTCGATTGTTTGTAAAATCGATTGTTGCACGCATCATTTTTAAAGGTGAATGTGTACTTGCGTACTAGTTGAATCCATCTCTGGTTGTAAATATATAAGATATATACAGTTATAAAATATAGTGTTCTGGGACTTATTTTCTGCCAGAATTGGCATTTTCTTACCAAAAATAAATCCTTTTTCATACTTTTGGAATGCAATTATTTAAAAATTTATTTAATCAGCTATCGGTATCGGCCAGATATTTCCTTATCAGTACATCAGTAATTTAAAGGAGCTACAGAGGAGCCTAATATATGCAGGAGAGGGGTCTGAATGCCTAGAAATGGCATGTCAGTGGATGTAGGGTGGGATGGGGGCGTCCATGGACACTTACACTCCTCCTCCTTCGGATCGAGCTGGGTGACACTGATGGACAGTCGGTCCACTCGCTCCTGGAGGGAGTTCACCCGGAACGAGAAGGAGTGCGCCTCGTTGAACAGCTCCCCAAACAGATCCTCTGCATATTTACCTGTACAAAAAAAAAGCAGGAAGCAAACCTCGGGTCACTTCCTGTCTGCTCCGTGTAAAACTGTGCTTCATTGTGAGTGCATCTCCAAGTGTACGTCACAAGCCTTTTAGGGCGATTACTGAAATCACAAACATCCGGAGAGAGCTGCACTTTAACACAATATTTTCGTTTTCCCCCCAGAAAACGAATGCAAGAAATCGTCTCGTTTCTCTCTGTTGTTCTGGTGGAAAAACATCCCAACATCACTGAAAAAAAATCTCATGTAGATTTAAAATGAAAAAAATTCTAATAAAACCAAAGAAAAATAAGATCTGCATGGAGCGCTGGTGGGTATTCAGCAGCCCAGTGAAAAGGCAGGAGGAAGACAGGCACTATCACTGCCTCTTCCATGTAATTTATATTCTTATATTTCATATTTTATTGATACTTTACATTCTTGTTTATTTCTTTATGTAACTTAATCTAATTCATTTTCTTTTCATTAATATTCACCTGTACCAAAAAGCATTGCTGGGTGGGGAGTCACACGCATTGAATTTCATTGTGACTTGTTACAATGACGATAAAGATATTCTATTCTATTCTATTCTATTCTATTCTATTCTATTCTATTCTATTCTACTCTATTCTACAGTTGTGATTGGATGAGGCTGAACATGTGACTGGGTGGCAGACTGTTTCCTGTAAACAGACGCTGGCTCACTGAGGCTGCTGAGCTGGCGGATGACGTTGGCCAGGGACACGTTGGTCATGCACTCCAGCTCGTTCTTGATGCCCCGGGGCAGTGCCGTGTGGCACAGGTACCGGGGCTCGATGTTCCTCTTTACCAGCGGCATTCTGGGTCACTTCGAGGGCGGAGGAACCTGGGGGAAAAGACGAGCATGTTAAGCGAAGGAGCGACTCAGTGTCAGCGGCCTGCCAGGCCACTGATCCTTCAGAAGGACCCAGTGAAACGGCAGCCAGCCAGGGCCCCTCTGCCCGCCCAGAGAAACACCTTCAGCACCACCTGGAGAAAGTCCATCATCAATAAGGAAGCTCTCCCAATCTTACGCGCTCACAAGCAGTCTAAACGGCTCAGGTCATTACTGTCACGCTGCCCAAATTAACCCAGGACAACTGACAGATCAACATGCTAATCGAAATATACTAATGAAGCCCTAACCTGTTGGCCACTCTGGCATTCTGATCCTCGGCGCTTTGTAAATCGCTGCGCGGCTGACCGTGTAGCTGTGAGGCCCTGGGGGAGTGGCATATTATTGCTGTTTACCAAGGCTCGCGTTTCTGTACAGACTCTTACACACCATCACCCCTGACAGCCTCACACAAAGCAGTGTTCAGTTACCTCTCCCCCAAGCCGCTGTGCTGCCTGCGCACCTCGGGCCCTTTTCACCCGACAGAAGCTCATTCTGTCCTCGCCTGTCCTGAAAGTCCACAGATTTCTGCATCCAGATTTAAATCTTAATAGATGCAGCGCTGGCTAGTAAAACAGGTCCGGTCACTGGGAGACGACCTAGAGCAAGTCAGTAATGTACAGTACTGTGCAAAAGTTAGACCAGCGCTTGAAGCCACCATCCAATATATTCATGCATTTTTGACTCAACCACTAGTGCACTTTGTATGGCTTATCAATTTGTCATTGATCTTTTTAAACTAATTTAATTAAATAAGCTGGCTGAGAAATTGAACAAATACAAAAAATAGTTGAGGAAAGGTTTGGGAAGCATGCATTGATCTTCAAGCCATCCAACAGCACAGAAGAAATTCCTGTTTTTTTATTGTGTTACTCTTAATTTGCATATGTTGTGTTTTTCTGAGCACACTTATTATTCAGATAAATAGCCTTAAACATTTCCTTTGACTGCTTAAGATTACAACATTACACACTGTAATGTCTGCAGAAACTGCCAATTTCAATCAGGCAGACGAAGGACGCCGCTGGTGACAGGACCCTGATTGATGGAAACAGCTTAGTCTGAGGGGCCACTTGACCTATTTTGAGGTGTGTGTCTGGAAAAGATGCCAGAGGAGTCTGTACTGTGGAGCTTCAGTGTCCAACTACAGAGCAACCAAGCCAGACACTCCATGGGGGGGCAGCGCCTGTCCTCTCCTAGCTAACTAACGCACCATAACAAAAAACTATTATTGCTGTACTGGAGAACATTCTTTTTTTTTAAAACCCAGCTGTATTCTTAGATCCTGTCATATTTTCACCGGTTGGAAACAGAAGCGAAGAGCAGTAAATAAGGGTGTCGAGCCGGGGGGGGGGGGGGGTATCTGAATTCTGAGAGTCTGAAGAATTAAAAGAAACACCCAGCTGCTTTTGTGTCTCCAAACTGTAAAATAAATCGGGAAAACCATTCTGTAGAACACACAGAAAAGGTGGTGGTGGGGGTGGGGGGGTCAATAACATCTGCAGCAGCTCACACTGTTTCCAAAATGCAGGAGGAAGACAGGACTGGAGCAGGGATGTAGTTCCACTCAAAAGCGGCGTAAATCTCGCCTTACTCTCTCTTTTTATACTGAGTGGAGCTTTGAGGTCAAGTGTTGGTCATGGAGCTCGGTGCAGGTGGATGAGGGGGTCACAAGAGTAGGAAGCCCAAGCAAACCTGAGCACCCGCCCCCCTCCTAGAGTAAAATTTCTAGCTCATCAGGATGGAGAAATTGGGCCGGACTGCATGCAAATCAGTCCCGTCACATCAAATGGGCTTCCAACGGAGGAGGTCTTGCTGTCTGTTTTCTGGCTAACTCACTGCAATAAATGTCCCTCTCCTCAATTTTTCAACAGCTAATTTCAGTTTACCCCAGAACACAGCATGGATGTTGACCCCACAGCAGTCCTACACCCACCTGGCCCTGAGGGGTTGCCCTATGCACCCTGACCTTCTCCCTTCTGATTGGCCGCCTCTTGATTCAGGGAGGTCCTCAGTGGCCTCTTACACATGGCCGACAGACAGACACATACATACACAGCTCTATGCTATGGCTAATAGCTAGCTGCTCCTGCCAAGCCGCAGGCCGGAGTAGGGAGACCTCTTTGTTACACTGCTGCCTGTGCAGGAGTCACTGAACCCTAGCGCACATTTTCTTTTTGAGCGTGGTCACATCGCTTATCTCTCTGCCAAAGGTTTTTTATTGCAGCCGCATCCACGGCTTTCTCACTTCCATTTCCACGCCAGTCGTCTCTGCCAGACATTTATTTAGCCCAAAGAGCCCCCCGCTCTCCCTTAACCGCATGAATCTGTATGTGGAGGCTTTCTGAACAACCAGATCCATACAAGCGCCTCAATAATTCAACCCCCCTCATATCTCCCAACAACAGCAGGGCAAATAGCAGAAAGAATGGAACAGGACAGCAGTCTGATGGCATCCCAAGGCGGGGGGGGGGGGGGGGGGGGGGCTTGACAGCCAATTTAGACCCTCCTCGTGTCACAGAATATAATCACCACATATTCACTATAACTAACGGTTCTCTGAATGTGAGGTCACTGGCTGGGATGTAACAGTGCTAGAGCGTGCGGTCAGTGACTGGGATGTAACAGTGCCAGAGTGTGCGGTTACTGGCTGGGATGCAACAGTGCTAGAGCGTGCGGTCAGTGACTGGAATGTAACAGTGCCAGAGTGTGCGGTTACTGGCTGGGATGTAACGCTGTCGGAGTGTGCAGTCACTGACTGGGATGTAAGGCTGTCGGAGTGTGCAGTCACTGACTGGGATGTAAGGCTGTCGGAGTGTGCAGTCACTGACTGGGATGTAAGGCTGTCGGAGTGTGCAGTCACTGACTGGGATGTAAGGCTGTCGGAGTGTGCAGTCACTGACTGGGATGTAAGGCTGTCGGAGTGTGCAGTCACTGACTGGGATGTAAGGATGTCGGAGTGTGCAGTCACTGACTGGGATGTAAGGCTGTCGGAGTGTGCAGTCACTGACTGGGATGTAAGGCTGTCGGAGTGTGCAGTTACTGGCCAAGCCACATTTTGGCCACAGCTCCTGCATTGGAGTGATGATTCATCCCTGCGCCGGTCAGATCAAAGGGAAAGCCGCCATTCTGCGACAGGTCTGTCACGCACTCTGGCAGAACGTGTTCAACCAGGAATAGAGAAAAACCAAAATGGTGGGAAGCAGCCTGTACATTGATCGTTAAGTGGAAGTCGATTTGATGCTGGGCCTTGTGGTCACCGTCAGACCACTGGCTGCCCCTTTAACCTTTCCTATTATATTATTCCTTCCATAATCCACTTACAGCACACTTTCATCCATGGGAACTTACTTAGCTTATGACTTCACTCACTCGCCTGGCTGAAGAAATCCCCCTTTCAAGGGCAGAACAGTAGCTAGAACCTTCAAAAGATTCTGCTCACAAGTCCGGCATCTTAGAACCAAGCTGCCCCCCCTCCCCCCAGAATAGGCTCCCTGCTGTCCATGACACTCTGCATGGTCATAAAGACACCTCAGACCTCCATGCTGAGCTGGGAGTAGGACAGAATGTGCAGACATGCGATACCGCTGGAACTGGGGAAATTAAATAAAGAACACACTGCCAACTCTGATGCCGGGTAAGGTTTGATGGATGGCAAAGCAGGCCATTTACCTGGATTCGCCCCCTACATAGCTACAGTGCTGGAAAAGCACCAATCAAGAGGGCCCATAAACCACATGGGCACCTGCTACCATAAAGACACCCGGTAGACAGCCAATGAGGATAGATCTCATGTGGGGGCGGGACAAAGGATATGTGATATTCTTGGTGCTAAACTCACTAGATCTCAGATGAACATAGCAGTGTTCAGGAATGGAAGGTAAGCAGAAGATGGATGTCTGTACAAGAGCCTACGGTTATATATCTGCTCTCCCAGCCCTGTAAGTGCTATTCTTCACACACTGAGTCCTGTTCAAGGTCATAATCACTGTGAAGAGGGAAAAGGGTGCAAACAAACCAGAGACCCATGAAGGCGAGACACTGAGACAGCCTCAGGAACCAAGTGTCAAAGCAACTAACAGTGCTAAAAACACTGAGTCAAAGAAGGTAACTGTGCCACAAACACTGAGTCAAAGAAGGTAACTGTGCCACAAACACTGAATCAAAGAAGGTAACTGTGCCACAAACACTGAATCAAAGAAGGTAACTGTGCTAAAAACACTGAGTCAAAGAAGGTAACTGTGCTAAAAACACTGAGTCAAAGAAGGTAACTGTGCTAAAAACACAGTCAAAGGTAACTGTGCTAAAAACACTGAGTCAAAGAAGCTGTGTTAAAAACATCGAATCAAAGAAGCTAACTGTGCTTAAAACACTGTGTCAAAGAAGCTAACTGTGCTAAAAACACTGAGTCAAAGAAGTTAACTGTGCTGAAACACTGAGTCAAAGACATTGAATCAAAGATGCTAACTACACTAAAAGCAGTGAAAGAAGCTAACTGTTAAAATTATTGAGCCATAAGACAATCAGTCAAGGAAGTTAACTGTGCTAAAAATGTTGAGTCAAAGACAGTGTGAATGTGTTTCATCTGTGTATGTCAGAGAAGCTGGCCATCACTGCACGCTGTTTGGGTCATGGTCAAGGAACAGTGGAGATAAGACTTGTTAGCATTATCTGCTGAAGGAAGCGCTGTGTGTTTCAGCACTTCAAATGCAGGCATCAAACTCTAAAACGATTCCTTTATTATCAAATCTTGGTGATTCAATCAGTTTTGAACCCAGCAGATCACACAGTAACAGGTTCCAGGCTTGTGACCAACTTGTCATATATTACAGCCCTGGGAGAGAATTTTCATTGTATCTTGAGTGAGGTATTAAATATGAATTTCAGCAGTACAGTATCCAGCAGGATGCATTTAATTTAATCGCTGTTTAACGGGATAATTTAAGCGGAGAAGCAATTCTCATTTACAACCCTGCCGTAAGGAATCCTGTGTTAGGGTTACAGAGGGACAGGAGACCGTGAGGAGGTCTGGGCACGAGGCCCAGCCTAAACTCACTGAGCGACACCATACTACATACTATGATAAACCTGAAAGTCTCCGTCAGTCTATCCTACCATCTCCCAGAAAAGCTTAGTGAGAGCAAACACACACACTGAGTTTTGGGCGGGACCGTAACCGTCAAACCCTGAGGTGACAAAGTAAGGACAAACAAACATTCAGGCTAAGCAGGCTTGCTGGTTTCCCACAGATGACGACCTTTAATCCTTCACCTGCTTGGGTGAGTCAGGATGGAGGTTCACCGAAGGCTCCTGAAGGAGACGGCTCTCCGTAGAGGCACTGGGGCGGACATTAATCTTCGCTAATTCCCTCTGATCCGACGTCAATGTTCCGCTCCCGTGGACGGCACTGAAGCAGCGCCCAGAACACGCCCATCTAATTAAGCGGCGAGGAGGCAGTGACGCCACGGCCCCCAAAATCGTGACATGGGGGGGCAGAGGGTGGGGCATAGCAACGCGAGCCCGCTCGCTCCCACTCCGAGTCGCCGGTCCCATACCGAGGAGCACTGGTGGCACACGGCTGGAACACGTGACCACACGCAAGCGACACGCCTTAGCAGGCGGCAGACTGCCCACACAGCCCGCGGGCTCCTCTCTCGTTTCCACAGAAACGCCAGAATATTGATGCGCTGAGAAAACACCCCCCACCCATAACCATGATCTCAACCGCATCCCAAAAGTCCTCCTGGGGGACAGAATAAAACCATGTTCCCATTACAAGCTGAGTAGTAGCTACAATACCACTGGGGGGCAGTATAAGCGGATCTGTTTTTTTGTGGACTCCCTGCCAATGGCAAAGCCCGGTGCTGGACGCAAACATGGTCACATGATGGCACAATCTGGGCCGCTAACAATGGCATCAAGCCGTGGCGTCCGATCCCTGAACCGGGCCAGGACCTGCTGGGGTCCTCAGTCCCAGGGCTCTGGTGCCGGTACTGAGATTTAAAAACAACACGAAGAGTAAAGAACGCCATAATTAAAGGCAGGGCGAGGAGTCCGCAGCCAGCTTGGGTCCCCCGCTCACATGATCAGAGCGGGAGGCTGAAAAGGAACCAGATGGCGCCATGGGAGCTGGAGAGGACGGCGAGGCGCGGGGCTCCCTGAGGGGGGATTCGGACATCGCCGGCTCTGTACAGCCGTAGCCGCGAGATGCCAAGCCCAGCTTTTCCATGAACGTTTTCCCGAAGGCCGTGGGATCGCTTGGCTGCTGCGTCCGAATCCCAAATTCCCAGAGCCCCACAAACAAATGCATACTCCTTATGTTTGTGTACATGTGAGAAAGCCAGGACAGCTAGTCTAGGGCTGTTAAAGAAAAGCTTTAGCTATAGATCTACAAAGCGATCGCATGAAAGAGGCCTTCTGAGGTCCTTATTGTGAGAGGTGCTATGTTTACTTGTGTAAAAGCACAAATGTGTGGAGGCTAATTTAAAAACAGCCTCATTAGTGTCACCGCCTGTTGTGGAATTTCAGTGTGGATCGCAGCGGACGTTTGGGTGCTGACAATATCTGGCGTCATGGGGGGGGGGGGCTTGTCCTTGGAACTGGCAGACGTGACTTTGGTGGGGGCCGTAACCTCGCAAGTAGAGAATCCAGAGAGTAAGGGGGATGGAGTGTCAGCCTTCCTCACCACTGTCCTCCCACCCACCCCATCACTGGTTTCATCTGACCCCCACATACTCATGGCCCTACTTCTCCATCTCTGCTCACCTTTGAAATATTCAATAACCCACCCCCACTCATGCTGGGTCACTGACCCAAGTGGCGCCACCCTATGGGCCCAAGTGGGACTGTATGTGTCTATCTCACAGCTCGGATTCCTAAATCTCCCTCCCATCGACGTCAGTTCGACATTCTCCGTTCCTCCACAGGATGCAAAAGCAATCAATGGGTTTTTACAAATGTAAGCCATGGCTGTTTAAGCACTGCAAAAATAAACATAAATAAGTTAATTCCTGTCCAGTAGCAGGAAGTCTGCTTTGACCAATCAGAGCTCTCGTGGACGAACACACACCCACACACACACATATACACACACACACACGCATGGCAGATGAGAAGTGGGCACGCTAGGCACACGTCAGAACGTCGGAGAACAGCCTACATTATCGCCTGTGCCTGCGACTCATTCCCGGCAGCCGAGCCAAGGCTGCTAACGCTAATTACACTCTTGAATATCTCCCTAGCGATAAAACCATTATGTAAAGACACTGTGATGATAGGGCCTCTTCCTGTCACTGCTGTGGCAACCCGTCAGTTACTTCAGTCGACCTTTGACCTCTCAGGTATAGGCTGTTCAACACGTTAGCTAAATTATCGGGGCCACTGGTGGTGCCGATGTTTTGTCTTTAGCATTTGGACGGACTCTCAGCTCTCAGGTCAAAGTCAGGCCTGTCGGCCAGAGTGTCTCCTGCCCACCCCACTCCCCAGGACACCTGAGAGGGGTAGCCCCGCCCCCGGTGAAGGGGTGCCTGTAGGAACCCACCGGTCCTGCCGCCCCGCTCCCATTACCCAGCGCCGGCACCTGAAATCCCAGGCAAGCTGAGAACTTCACAGAACACCAGGTGCCCCAGAAACGTCAACATCTCCATGTCTCCCTCCTGCTCCCGTCACGATTTCCTGACAGCGCCCCTCATTTCAGCGCTTTGAACTCCCCGTACCGCCAGGCGCTTCTGATTTACCACTTTCCCCATTCCAGTGGCGTTTCCCAAGGCCGCCATGAACATAATTCTGCAAAACGTGGATGGACACCTCCCAAAAAAAGAGAAAAAACAGAACCGAAAACCTTCAACCGTCCCCTGGCTCACCGACTGAACGGCAACAAAGCTGTGTGACACCACGGTCCAACAGCAATGCCCCTCGGCCAGGTCTGAATGCCATTTATGAAATGTCGGCTATAAACGTGTTCCATCTTCTTCAACACACATGATTTTTAAAGACAGAACATCCAACAGGGGAGAAGTAGGTACCACAGAGGCCTGCAGATGTTTCGTTGCTGGCTTTGGAAGGTTATGGAACTTCGCGTACGGCTTGCTGCAAGGGCGCTCCCTAGGTACTCACAAAAGTGAGGAAATAGGCCTCCGAATTAAAACAAAGTCCACCATTATGAACATACCACACATATTGGTTATATATCGGTTCAGGTTGACACAAAGGATGCACCTCCAACATGTGGGGGGGGGCACAGTGTTTTCTTTTTTTAAAAACCTTCTTTCTCTGAGCAACACCACAGGATTTTATCCAGCTCTGCCCAGAGGAAAACATCTAGTCCCCCGGAGGTGGATGTCCATCCTGTAAGTGGCGGGTCCCCCCGGGTGTGTGTGGATTTGTGCGTGTGCCAGGAATGCTGACCGAGTTTCAGACCACGGATCTACTAATGACACCCCTCCAGGGCGTGCAAGCCCAGCGGCTCCTCAGAAGGGGGCGCTCTGTCTCACGCTGACAGGACGGGGCCTTATCAAACATTCCCTTTCATGTGCTCTGCAATTCACGAATAATGCGGCCCATTTCAGAACGGGGTGATGGGGCTTCCCGAACATGCCATCGGCGTCAGGGGTACAGATGCGGGACTCGCTCACACCGGCCATTAAAGGTCATTACTCAGGCCGGTGGAAGGAAGCAGATCCATACGCAGCGGGGCGGAGACCAGGCGTATGCCGGGGTGACCTCATGCCGTGAAAGGGCACACTCCCAAAAGGAGAGAGGTATGAGGGAACACATGGGACATCCGGGGGGTAGCTAGCGAGGGGGGACGGTGTTCTCATCTCCCAGAGATGCTGCCTGCCTCCTCTCTCTCTCTCTGTCCTCCTCCTCTTCTTCGCTCCTCTCCTTTGCTCTATTTTTCCGTCCCACGATTGGCCGGGGCCCTACAGATTAAACACCCCGCAGACGAAAAAGAAACAAAAAGGAGATCGGTGCGGCCTGGTGCTCCGGCTCCTCCTACTGACAGAGATGTGACGCTGTGATCTACCAAACGCACACAATGCTGCCCCCAGAGGTCCCGTTGGGTCATTTAAACACCCCCCCACCTTGAACGGACCTCAAAATATGGGCCGAGTTGGGGGGTGAGGTACCTTTATCTTGTCGAAAAAAGCCTGCAGAAAGCAGCTGCAGCATGACTATGGACAAGGTTGCCCGTGAACGCTACCCAGGAAACACGCTCTCCCAGTTGGGGTGGATCCACTGTTGCCAGCAGACATATCTGGCGTGCCAGTGGCACGTCGTGTGCCCGGAGTGCCACGTCCCTCGCCCCCCCGGGAGCCGGCTGGCGCTGCCAGCCCCCGGAACCTCACTGTTCATTCACGCGGGCAGGATCGGCTGGGCCCCTCCCGCTTTCATTGGGGGAGGGAGATGTGTGGCTGTCAGGCACAGCTGCACGTCTCACAATGCGCAAACTGTCCCCCCGCCTGCCCCCCCAAGAACCCAGAGACAAAGGGTGCACGTGGCGGTGCTGCGCAGTGCATTCTGGGATACACCATGGCCTTGCAACAACGCCAATATTCATCGGTATGCACGATCCCGTCTAGAGCGCAGGAAATCCTGATAGGCGCATTAACCCCTGCAGCATGCGATGCGGCTGAATGCAGAATCTGACCCCCCCCCCACCAATAGACCAATCAGGTGACGCCGTCAGCGTGGACAGAGTTTAAGCCGTTAAATGGAGATCGAAGGCTGCAGCTCCGTACAGTCCTCCGCATGGGGGGGCCGCAGAGCCAATGCCACCCAATGACACAATTGACACCCCCCCCCCACACGTCTCTCCCGCTGGGTGGAGGCGCAGACCTGCTGAGGTGTAACCTACATTAGTCGGCCTCCATCTGCCCACGTCCAGCCCGCCGCGGAGTACCTCGCCACCTCCGTGCGGGATTACTCACCCTCCACCAGCGCTGGACGGCCCCTCGTACCGTGGCCCGCCCGTGTGACGCAGACACCACCCCGGGAATCGGGAGACACGCGGTGGGGGTTACAGACCAGGATATACATCAAAGCGACCCTTAGAGATGGGGCGTGGCAGGTCCGTCTGTGCCGACCCACCGCCCTCCACACAAGCGGATCTCGGATCAGATCAGACACAGAAAACCTGCCTTAAAATGAAAAGATCCTTCCCTAAAAGAGGATGGCTTTGCTCACAAATACCATGCTTTAAACCTCTATGTATGCTTAGGCAGTATACTCTGGTATTGTGGATGGTATTCTGGCAAATTTTATCATGGGTGGCATGATTACATTCAATGAATTTTGTCACCAAGAATTAATAATACTGTGGTGTAAAGTATGGATGGTATGACAAAAAAAATTGGATTTCACCTGTAATGCCCGGCCTGATCCTCGTGTTTGGCCTCAGGCGTGGCCCAAACAAGCCACACCTCCTGCTCGTTCATCTTACG
Source organism: Brienomyrus brachyistius (assembly GCF_023856365.1). Classification (NCBI taxonomy): domain Eukaryota; kingdom Metazoa; phylum Chordata; class Actinopteri; order Osteoglossiformes; family Mormyridae; genus Brienomyrus; species Brienomyrus brachyistius. The sequence continues at coordinate 1,311,621 of NW_026042341.1, forward strand.
TCTTTCTCCAGCCCTCAAGTGAAGTACTCCGCCTTCCTCTCGTTACGTTCTCTTCATATTTAAGTGCCTCCCTGTCCTCTGAACCCCAGTTCCGCCATTAAAGTTGTACATCTCTGTTTCCCAATCCTTCCCCTTCCCCGGGATCTTGCTTGTTTCCTCATTCTGTTTCTTGTAATAAACCTTCCTTTGCTGCCCCAACTCTCACTTCTGTCCTCCGTCTCACCTCAAACCGCAACACTAGCTACCTGTACATTCTAACATCTAACAGAGTTTTGGCTTTAAATATAGATTTAACAAACTACTTATGGATTTTCCGGCTAAATGACAAAAAAAAAATCTAATAGAGTAAAGACCCTGTGCTTCCACAACAACGGAGCATTAAACTAACTCCCAGCGGCAGCACCAGGAATATGACCACACACCCCAGGCCAGTGGCAAAGAGTTCTGCAGGGGGGGTGTGTGGAGGAAACACCCTCCAAGCCTCCATGCTGAGCAATTTCATTACATTTTTTCATCAAACTGAATAGCAGACATTTTAATCAGAGACTCCACACTTGGAGCCAAACCCCCCCCCCCCCCCCCACCGCCACTCCCCAGCTGCTGAATGGTGACTCCCCATATTACTCAACCTCAGATGCAACCCTGTCGTCAGGTACGTTCATTCAAATTTAATCCCACCCGATTAATATTTCTGTGGAGTAACATTCCCTCTCCATACAGATTAATAATCTTTGAGTATTACTCTCTTACTCTCTACGGAGTAGCATCCCCTATCCCTTGCGAGTAACGCTCTGCCACTGGACACGGAACTGGACCATGTCCTTGGTGCACCCGGCGCGGTGCTCATGTAAACGATATTTGACTATGAAAATGTGACTGGGATGAGGAAGCTCTTTCGGAGGCACGACCTGGCAAAGGGCAGAGACGATATGCAAAGCACACAGAGCACAGAAACAGCATCGCAACGAAGCCGCCGTGAAGTGAAATAAAGGCAACGATTCGCTCAAATTCGCAAGAAGATACCAACCAATCACACGATACACGGGTTATGAAAAGAGACGGTCCCAGTCTGTATCTGAACTGTACTGTAATATACTGTATCACAGCAGAGTATTACAACAGTGTTATGCCAGATCAACCTTTAAATGAATGACAGTCAAACACTGTATATAACACCACCGCAGTTCAGCCGAGACAAAGGCAGACCAGGTTCCGGTTATGTACATTTAAATGTTTTACACATAAGAACATGGAATTAAAAGCTTCAGAGGCTATAAATATGTACATACTTTTAATATACTTACTGCAGTATGACCAGTAATGACGAAGCCTGAGACTAAGTAATGCAAGTTGTAAAAAATTCAGACTGCACTGCTTGTAAGAGCTTAACAGCATCAAAAAATATTTTTTAAGAGTATTAAACAGAAACTAACCTTAACGTAAAGGAATTATCAACTGGATACCAAACTAGAGCCTGATGCAGCAGAATAGCAAGAACAATAACCATTTAAGGCACCTGTCAACACAGCTGTGCACAGGAGTACAGTCACCTCATTTAAAAAAGCCGGCCTCCTTTTTCAGGTGACTCTGAGGCTAGGGATCTTTGCTGGCATTCGGAAGGTTGCCGGTTCGAATCCCGTGAATGCCAGGAATGACTCTACTGTGTTGGGCCCTTCAGCAAGGCCCTTAACCTGCAATTGCTTCGTCCTGGGAATGACATTAAGTCCCATAAGGAGGTCCTTCAACCCTTAAGGAAAACTTGGTGCTTGGTGGCAGGATCGGCACTCCAGCCACTGGAAAAAACCGAACTAATGTGGTGCTGAGGGATCACTGGCTGCAGTTGGGCTCTCATCGCTGAGGTGGTTTGTCGTGTGGTAGCAGTCTGTGCTCCGTACCCCTCTCTCTCCTTTTCCAGTGAAGCAGAATTGTGTATTTTGTTTCACTTTCAAGCATGCTTTCATAAAGGCCTGCATGCACGCTTATTTCCACAGTCCACAAAGAATTTAGGCATTTTTCTCCTCATGCAAATTCCAACAGGGGGACGTTCAGATTATTCTGCAATGCAGTTTGATTTCCATGTTTAAAAGTGACAGTGTATTTAATCAAAACAGAGAGTAAATAGGAGACCTGCAGGCGGTGATATTCGTCCCCTCTCAGACGATAGCGAGTCGCCGATCCGGTTCTGCAGTGGATCACAGAGAAAACCGGTTCCAGCAAAACAAGACGTTCTAGACCTTTCAGAAGGGAGACTGTCTCGCTCAGCCTTTTATATTTTAATCGCGCTGCCTTTGAAATGCGACGCAGCCCAGGAGGCTAAAATAATGGCCGTGATATCTGAGCAAACGCCACAAAATCCAGCATAACCCACCTGCTGTACCCCAGTTTAATGAAACTGCATGACGTGCACGTCTCTTTCCAAGTAGGCCGCTCTGTATGTGTGCACACTTACACACACTCACATACCATGGCAAAAAATGCCTTCTCCAGACAGAAACACACTAAAGCTGGATGTTCATCTGACCCCTAGGTGTTTGTGTATCCAGCTGTGGGGGGGCACATTTGTCCGTCTGCGGGGCGATCCGTATGCCCCGACAGTGACGGTGGAGGGCGCACCTCAGCCCCAGGCCGGTGCTGGGGCCACCAGGAACCCCCGCATGGAGACATCCCACCCCCCCACCCCTCAGGCACAGAGACCCCATTATTCACCCACTCCCTCTGAGGAGGGAGGGGCCATAAAACAAAGATTCCCACTATGCCGACACGGCCCGGAGATAAAGCACTCCATACATCTTCGAATGACCACCAGGACATTCCTCCGGTTGCTTCATTTTGGCAGAGTGACCTCCACCCCCACCCCCCATACACACACCCAACCCGACGCTTTCCCTGAACCCTCAGCCAAAACGAAAAAGAAAGGCACCGGTGTAATCCGGATACAGAGGGGTCGCTGAATAATTTACGAACAGGTCCGAGCCCACAGCCAGATCGAGTAACACAAACTTCTCTGGCCGCGTGTCTGTGTCACTGCCCATGCAGCAGTCACACTCCAAACACCCGAGCGCTCGGATACGGAGTCAGCCACTGGGCCGGACCGGAAATCCCACGTCCACCTCGCCGAGTTCATCCCGCCCAGGAATCTGGAGTTTCTTCCCAGCGACCGTAGATGTACAGTGGCTGGGGTCATGGCCTGCTGCTGTCAGGGCTGCTAACTGCCTCTAGGCCATGTGGACCTGTGTACTCTGGGCTGCTTGCCTTCATCTCTTTCTTGGAAACTGAGACCTCCGACATGACGGAACCACACCTGATTTGCATGTCCTCTCTAATGACTTTCCAGTCAGGTGTCCCGACAGATCACAAAAATCCAAACGTCCTGCTTTCTATTTAATCAGCAGATGCTTTTGCCCAAAGTAACGTACATTTTTGAGAAAGCGGGGATAATCAGACCCTGGAGCAATAGGGTTAAAGTGCCTTGATTAAGGGCCCAACAGTGATATGACTCCCAATCCGGGGATTTGAACCTGCAACCTTCTGATCAATGGCACCCTGTCCAGATGCACTGAGACACACACTGCATGAGCGAATAGCAGTATCTATGTACACACTTACATCTAGACATGTGGAAATGCATATATAGGAATGTAAATAGACAGATGGAATCAAGCTCTTTCCTTTTGGATCTTTAATGCATCTGAATCACAGAAACTCCTATTGGCATTAACTTGGCTCTGTGAAGCGGATCAACCAGACCTTCGATTCATTTTAATTCCCCGCCGATTCTCTCCATCTTCATCGACTACAAAAAAGCTTTTCAGCGTCATTTCGGCATTTTAAAACACACAAATAATGCGACTCCGAGCGAGCATCTCACATTTACACATCCGAGATCCCTCCCTCTGTCTCCTCTTTGCTGCCCACCCCCCGCCTCACCTTAAGCAACATCATATTACATATGCAGCTGAATGGCAGCATGCAGGGATAAAAAAAAAAAAAAGCCAATTAAAGGCTGAGAGCCGCGGCCAATGGAATAACTGCAGAGCTGCCCCCAAGGCCTCAGCTCAGCTGGATCTGATTAGAACTAAGACGAGAGCTCTGTGCATCTGATGGGAGGGGGCCCCTCTAGCGGCCGCGGCCTGGTGCGGGGGCCCCCACTCGACTTCTACCCCTCCCACTACCCCTTTATTTCAGGATTAATGGCCTCCCGCCGCCCGGATTTGCCTTGTCATTTTTTTCACTTCATTTCTCTGAAAACCAGCATCATACCGACCAGCTGTTCAAATATAGCGCATGTGCACTGCAGTATGGAGAAAACAAAGTTAGGACTAGAAACCCACTATAGTTTTCACCAGAACCACCTTCTATTCGATAAGTGCAAGCGCAGCGAGTCAAGGCTAGATTCGTAATATTCCTCCATTTTCTATATGTTAACATATCCATTTTCCGAAAGAATGGCTCGCTGTCTGACTCCGGTCTAGGTTTGCTAGCTTCGCGCTTCTGTTTCACTCAAGGGCCTTCAGTCTGAAAGTAAGTCCCGTTCCAGAGATGTCCCTTTAAGGCTTAAAGGGGTGGGGCCATCTGGTCTCAGGAGTCATGTGAGGTTTCTGATCTCACTTCTAAGGACTGACAGGTCCAGCAGCTGCAACTGGCTTTTTATAGAAAGCCTATCCTTCTCCTCGATATTCTTTGGACGTCAGGATGTAAACAAGGGGAATTATTCGGTTTGATTTAGTCAAAATCCACTTCAGAGAGGTTTCCCCGGAGATGTGGGCCGTGCGGTTCTGCAGGCCGCTGGCCAGCTGAGTGTGCCCGCCGGTGTACAGGTGCCGTACAAATCGACCCGCTACAAACGAAGCATAACTTTTGCCCTTAACAAGGTCATTGTCTTACAGTGCGCTGTAAGTTAGTGGAGATACGCTTCACAGAACCCGCGGCTCGCTACACGCACTTGTACTTTCTGCCAGTCATTTTCTTTTTGTTTTCTGAAACATGGACAATAAACTTTTTTTCCCCAATTGTGGATATGGTGTTTTTTGGTTTTCGTTAGTGAAATACAGAAGAACAGAAACAGATCTACAGCCGTTCCTTGTGTTGCTTTACCGATCATTACATCAGGACACAAAAAACAGCCGATCCGAGCTGAATTTTAAAAAAGGCAGGCCTGGGAAAGATTTCCACTACGGCGATCGGATCTCAGAGAAGCAGGGATGTTTGGAGGGAGGATCAGGGACATTGATTGGGCCTCCTTATGGTATCAATAGGCATGCGAACAAAAAGTACTTACAAATACATGGCAGATACCCAGCAAATAACCCAGAGAAACAAGCCAGGACGGCTATTCCCCCTCTCTGCCACACAACGAACTTGCATTTCTTCCTAGGCAGTATTAAGGTAATATGGTATACTGCGGTATTTCGGAATCATGGTGACAAAATGAGCCTAGTGTTTCACTGTTCGGAGAAATATATATTGTGGAGGACCTCCCCCATCCCCAAAAATTCAAAAAAGCTAAACAGTGTAGTCTATGACAAAATGTCAAAAAAAAAAAAAAAAAAAACACAAGTCAGAATGGTATGGCGGTATGTAACGGTAGATACCACCCAAGCCTACTTGCAGGCATGTAAATGAGGGTCTTGCCAGGCCCCACCCCTCTCCTGAAACAGCCACACTCTCCAGCGTTTCACATCGTTCGGTACTGAGCTGCTGCCATTCTCAGGTAATCTACTGTCCTTTCTTCGGCTTCCGTCAGAAGGGTGCGCTTGACTTATTTAGGAGATGATCACCACCATGCTATTCTCAGTCCACGGCAGCCGTTCGGAATAAAATGTCACATTACGCGCATAATTTGCTTTCCTCGAAAAAGCCATGTGTCTGAAACAGCCATCAGGACTGCAGGAAAAGTTGGGTTTTTTAGCATTTTGATGTCCTGTTTTTAAATCGCTTGTTGATTTATGTGCTCCGGCAGCCCGCTCCTTCATCCGAATGAATGAAGCTGACAGGTATCTTTCAGAATAAATATCTTTTTCTGGCACTACTCAACAGCAGCGGTAGAGAGATAACACTGCCGCTGACCAGTACCCCTGGCAGACATGCATGGCATCAGAGAAAAGCAGCACTAGTTACAGAACGAGATCTGGTGAACTATACATACCCCACAGAGCCCCCTCCACTACATACACACTAAAGATGCAATCCATTATACACAGAGACTAATGGCAAAAGGCACCATATGTATATACACACTAAAAGTCCAATCCACTACATATATACACACTATAATGTCCAATACACTATATACACACACTACAGGTACAATACACTACATACACATTAAAGGTCCAATCCACTGTATGTACACTACAAAGTCCAGCTCACCCTACAGTGTGTCCTTAGTGTCTATAATGCACAAAAATCAATGCATACGACCAAATTCCTATCAGACTTTTAACTATGCAACTCTGCAACTGCAAGTTGTACTTTGATTTGCTTAGTATTACACGATACTAAGGTAATCAAAATGATTGTTCTCTTTTGCAAGTCTCCATAAAGCATATAATGATGGTTTTTTTTTTTTAACCCAGAGCCACAAGCTTGAAAGTACACGTCCAAATGTAAATAACAGAGTGAATTATACAACAAATGAAACTCCAGAGGAATTACAGGGAACAACTGGATATGAAGACTGTAATTAGAAGCCGAGTATAAAATCTCAGTCGGTAGTTTTGCCACCTCGGCTTAAATGAGGACCGGTCAAATCATGCAGCGCTGGCTCAATGGCTCTCTCACTCGTCAGGGTGGGGGTGTCGGGGGGGGCACGGATACCCAGGCAAATTCAGGGGGCCCAGCACTTCATAGGGATCTCCGAATACGAACAATTACAACTTAAAGGCTCAGGAAACAGCATACCTCCTCTCTGCAAATTCTACAGTGGGGGGCCGCCCCAGCTCAGCAAACTGTACAGTGGGAGACCCCCTGGCCCATGGGCATGAATAATGGGAGGCGAGGGTTGTAACCCGCCGATAATCAAAACCAGCCAGTACGACCCCCTGGACCCCCTTAAATGGGTAGAGACCTCAACCCCCCCCCCAGTGCTCAACCCAAAGTTATGCCCCTAGCTCTGGCTCCAAGTCAACATCTCCTCAGGTGAAGCTAAACCATCTTTGCATACTGTGAAATACTGCTTCATTCACATTCTGCCCTAAATAGATGCTGTGAATGCTGATTGGATGAGAGTTAATGCCAAATCAGTAACACTGCCCGGCGCTACACAACAAGCCTTTAAGTGCCCAGTATAGGTATGAGATGGCAAAGCAATCTAACGAGTCTGGAGGCTCATTTATTAGTTCTAACGCAATGATTCTCCGGCCCTCTGCCGCCAGGCCACAGAGCTCTCAGCTGCCTGGTACTAAGAGAAAGACTAAATTGGTTCAACTGGCGTAATAATTAGTTCAATCGGGTGAATAAGCGCTCCGGCAGAACAAAACACACATACACACCATGACCAAACAGGACTGTGGTTTATGGGAGAGGCAGGGAACTCCTTTGCTCCTGCAAATTAATGTGTCAGTCTTAACTAAAGGTGTATGCTAAAACTATAGGTTTTATTTGTTTCAAACCAAACATGTAATGGTAGAAGGTTCAATTAAGATACAAATGTGGAGGTTTATGTATATTCTTTGCTTTGTAAAGAATATAGTGTATTTTCAGTTATCTTCCAACCACTTATCCCAGTCAGGGTTACAAGGAATACAATGTATGAATTCCATTAAATTACGAATGACTCATTTATGCCTTTTATCTCATTAAAAATGAAGCTAATTCCAAAGCAAATGTATTTCACTCTGTTTAGTTATCATTAGGAAGAAAGACTAAGAAAAATATTTTAACAGGACACATAAAACTGTGGCAGGCCTTTTAAAAAGACCTACAGGCGGCTATTTTTTCCAAATTGAAAAAAAAAATCCATATGTTTTTTGCATAATTTATGCAAATATATGCAGACATCAACTCCATCAGAGCTAGTGAATTTGTGAGTTTAGACCTTAGCAGGTACCATAAGGTTCACGCCCTCTAACCCGAGGGGCGTGATGTACACCGTCCCCCTGCAGCAGGCATCCATCCATCCCTCTCCTACTCCACACAACCATGTAACTGAAAGGAGTAGTAATGGCCTAATTTAATGCAAATGAAATCACACGTAATATCGTTGCTCATTTATCTTTTTTTCTGTCAGTGAATCTTTTTTTTTTTTTTTTGCAACGAAATAAGTACAAATTAACCATTTCCAAGTACCGCCCGTAACGTATCGGCAAATCGGTCCAGCCATCCCGGTTACCTGCGGGTAACAGGGAAAATATTAAGTATTTAAAAATTTAAAAAGAGCAAATTGGGGCGATTCCTCAATTTCACGTGTGTTGTAATGAAGGTGAGAAGCAACAGCCGACCCCATTGTCGTTTAAAGTGTAAAGAAAATCAATCCGATTTCTGGTTCCTTTTTTTAATTTGCCAATTTACAGAAAGTGAAGGGACGTGAAAAGCACAGAATATTTTTCTTCACTGCCGTAGCCCTTTTAAATCTAACGTTCAGATGAAGAACCCAATATACCGCGAACGGCACTGACACTATCGTGTTTTTTAAACGAACCATTCATATTATGTGTTGCCTCTTAGGTCAATAACATTTGACAATAAAATAATTCTCCTCCGTACAGTTTTTGAAACAAGTTATGTCAGTTATAATTAAATGTACTTGCTCACACGATCCAGTAAGGTATATACACACGAAAAGGTATATTTCATATTCACATTTAATACGAACCGTGCTTCTGCAGCGATCGTGTCTCAATTTGTATTTTTGCTACCGCGGCATAACAGACCTTCAGTTTGTCTTTTGTAAGAAAATGAAAACCTTCATTCGATGGAATTACAGCGCAGTCACATTACATTAATGTACATATTCCGCTTTACCAAGAAATCAGGTCAATTTCATTGCCTCGTACTGAACGAGAAAAATAAGTACAGACTCCTGATGCATGAATAAAATAAAAGGCACAGTATATCCAGCGAACTCAAGAATAAATATTTCAGTGTCATATATCTTGTAAAGAATTTGAAAAAGACTCCGCCAACTAGGATTAAGTGGATAATTTCGCAAAGCAAGTAACCTAAGCTTATTGTATATTTTAATAACCTGCGATGACCAGTTCAATTAATGGATCTCCGCGTCCACGTACAAAGTACTGTAGCAGAAGCGCCGTGAACGCGCACGCCTCCTTCTCCGCTAGTAGAGATTTTCACAATACACATTGTATCGGTAATACATTTCGGATTTTCAAACGTTTCCCCAAAATAATTACATAACCATCCACTTTCGCCTTTAACTATTTGCATCCGCTCGTTCTAATTGGACAACCCGCTGCGCAAGTTCTATCCTTTGATTTTAAAAATGTGCCCATCAAACGACTACACACAAGAGTACTCAAAAAGACTGAAAATTGGTTGCAGCTACATAGTTCATCTATCAAATGTGTCAATGCGAGCTATTATATAACTTGGTAGTTGCAAAAAACAAAGGCTTAAATGTGATAAATGCGATACAAAACACGGCGTGTCTGGTAATGGCACTGAAATATGAACTGAAACTGAAAAAATGAAAAGGATGCTTTGTTTTCTTCCATTGCATTAAAGAACACGCCATCCAGGTTTCAGATTTCACAAAGCCATCTTCCAAAATCTTTTTTTTCTTTGCTGTTGGATAATTCTACCTCCTGCTCCCCTTTCACTAGTTCGCTAGCAACTGTAAAAATAACATGAAAGAACACAGTCGCATACTGAGGCTTGGTTGGTGCTGCTTTATGCTTACATTTAATTGTGTTGTCATATATAAATTTTCTTGCATTGTTTGCACTTCGGTTGTCATCAACAATGATTATCGCTGAATCCAACGTTATACCAGAATTATTGCAGAAACGCCTAGTACTAAACAGTACTAAATACACTTATCATAGCCCCATAGCAATGCGGTACGCTTTCTTACTGGCTAGATAGCTTCGTTAGCAACTACGGGCTAATCATAATTAGGAGGCGGTAAACCTAGAATACAGATGCGAGGAACCCCTTCCCCCGCAAATACGTATGATCATTCTGAACGTGAAAGGTACATAAGTGGGTACTTTTAGATTAGGGAAAATTGCTAGTTGCTAAGCTTGCAGCTTGCTAAAAAAGAAAAAAAACTTCATCAAATAATTGGTTCTGCGACAAAGAGAAAACCGCGTTAATGCTATAATTTCTCGCTCGCCGCCCGGGGCACATTCAATCTATACATTAAATCATGGTTTGTATTCCCGCGTATATTCTCAGGTATGTGTCGAAAATACGTAGGTAATTAAATCCACCAAGGACATAAAACTTCATTCGTCAGAAAAAGAGGGGCAACTTCACTCCTATTTCACCGCTATTTCCAATAATATATTATTAGAGACAGTGGAACGCTTCGCAGAAGGCTGTACCTGAGACTTTCTCTTTTTCTCTTGGTGCTTTTATATTCTTGCCATTTCGCACAACTTGGAAAAAAAACCTCGATCGCCGTTGTCCTCTCCCGTCCTCTCCCGTTCAGATATCCAACCCCATCCCACACCGTTGTATTGTCAATACTAGAATAATATGAACCTCGTTCGGGATAACAGAAATGGATCGAGTCACAATCCCCGTCTAAGAAGGGACCAAAAAGGTGTGAGGTGAAAGAAAAAACATTAAAGTGATAATGCTGCTCATTGACTCGCAGCTAGGAATTTGATATTAAATTGATACAATACAGGTAACGTAAACGAAATATTCTTTTTTTCACGGCTGCAAAATATTTGTCGTTTTTGTTTACGTATTAACCTCTCATTCTTCATGATGGTACATACCACGTTTTATTGTTGGAGAACTGCCCAGCACAGCCCAACCAAAACCAGACGCATCGCCCCCTAATTGCATAACGCGTTCTGATTGGACAATTTCCGGATACAGACGCCCATGTAGACATGCTTGTCCAATCCCGGATAAAGAGGCGGTGAACACTAGAGCTTGTAGGTGTTTATTGTCATTATTGTTATTAACAAAATTAAATAAAATAAATAAAAAACAAACCCATGGAACTTTGATTGATACCAACGCAATGCATAGGAACAATACCTAAATTTGTGGTGGTACATATATTGTCTGACAAATACTTTTCGTGTGTGTATACATCCGTTTTCGCATGCATTGATTACAGTATAACTATGGTATACTATATATAGCACATTATTCACGGTAACATACTATTTATAATACAGCATTCTATTTGTGCCTAATTTATAAAAAAAATATTTTCGATTTAGTGTCAATGTCTGAGTTATAATTTTGTACAATTGTTTATTTATTTGTATAATGCAGTGGTTCTCAAACTCGGTCCTCGGGACTCACTGCCGTGCTTGTTTTCCAGCGATCCCTGCCTTACACACGGCTGATTACCCGGCTGATTACAGCTGGAACTTGTGTGTGGGAAATGGAAAAGGGCAGTACTATGATGGTGTCAATCTTATATTGCACGCCCATACTAAACAGTGGGCATTATGAATATTAAGTGGATCAGGTACATTGGATATATTTATATGTACATATAACCAGAGTGCAGGAGAATCTGTACAAAAAGGCATAAAGGGCAGACAGTGTATTATAAAATTACATAGTATTACATATTGATATTACATACTATACCGAGGCCTAGTGTTTGAGATGTTAAACAGGAGATTAGCAGTTGGTAAAAAGGACCCCCGAAGCACTGTGTTGCATTTGGGAAACAAGAAACACAGCTGTGAGTACTTCTCCTCTTTATTAGAATTTAGAGATCAGTGGTTATTGTGGACACACCACAGCACAACAACAAAATGTGTCCTCTGCATTTAACCCATATGTGACATCATGACACAGCAGGGGACAGCTAATTCAGTGCCCAGGAAGCAGTGCTTTGCTCAGAGTACCTTAGAGGTGCCTTGCTAGTCAGGGATTGAAACCCACAATCTTTGAATTAAACGTGCACTTCCCTAACCATTAAGCCACCACTGCCACAAATACCTCTTCTACGTCCTCTCACGGAGGAATCAGCCCCTTAACTGTGGCTTGCTCCCGCGCTCCACTGTTTGCAACTCTGTTAGTTCCCCTACTGAGAGGATGAGCCTCGTTTTCCATGATGAAGAGCAATTTGTCCCCCACTTCCTCTCAATCAGAACCTCCAGCGATTCTAGTGGAATATACAACGATTATCTATGAATATACAACGATGATCGATAAGAATAACGATTTTACGAGTCAAGCACCTGGAAAAAAGAGAACATTGTTTTTTCTCTTCGCGCTTCTTTCTAAATGGCTTATATGTCCTCGGTGAGCTGTTCAGGTCAATCACAGTTGAGTGCGCGTTGTGGGCCAATTCAAAAGTATTTTCCGCCAACAATGTCCTAAAAGGTACATATAAATTTCCGGTTTACAGCCTATGCGTTTATTTGACTGAACACATATAATTGAAAAAATATATAGATAATACTTGATTTTATAATAGAGATTACTCTGGGAATACTTTTATATGAGCATTGATATTTGTAGGATACTATTTAACTTCATCGTCAACTGTTAGGACTTTCCTTGCCGGATATTTACTCAATTCAAGATGTCGGCCGTCGTGGGTTCGCTTGTGTCTTACGAAAGTGATTCTGATTCGGATATTGAGACGCAGTCTAACACCAGTACAGAAAAGACAGATCCCGATGCAATAGCTCATCTTCTTCCTTTAAAATCTGCGAAAAACACTTCGTTAGCCCTCCTAAATGCAGCACCCGAGGTCGCAGTAAAGGTAAGATGCTACGCAGATCTCGCTCAGTTTCTTATGAAACCGGCTAACATTAACCAATTATCGTCGAAGTTAAAATATTACTAGGGCTTCCGACAGTATCACAGAAACGTTTAGCCAATATGTGTGTTGAGGTGGCATCTGAATTATATCGGAGTGTTTCTGTAATTGTTTATATGCCGTCTTGTTTTCACGCCGATATAGGCTTGTTAGACGCCTGTGGGTAACAGCGTGATGTGATCGGGATGCATTTGTTACGTAGTTTTCCTTGGAAAATTATGATTAAATACGCGATTTTCTGTTTATCAGTTTTAGCTAGCTAAACGTTATTATCTGAATTAGCGAAATAGTTACCAGACCTTAAAACAATTGTTCTTATCCGGAAACTACTAGCTGTAAGCAGTCAGGTTTTTTCGTTTAATATTTCTCTCGATGAATTAAGAGATGTCGAAGTAAGTACTGAGGAAACATTTTTTTTGTTTTTAATCACTCCCTGATAACTTTACTTTTACAACAGGAGGATGTTTTGACAGGAACTCATCTGGATCCGTCCCTTAAGGAGGTCAACTATAACCCAACATACGAAACCATGTTTGCCCCAGAGGTAAGCATCTCTGTAGTCCAGAAAGGTCGGTTGTTCACCTCTCTAGAGAGGGGAGATTGATAAAACGTTGCAATCCCAGCACTTTGAGTTCTAATATGTTCCAATATTTGTGTTAGACTGTTTTCTGTTGAAAGGACTGTGCGTGTCCATTACACTGGCACTGGCAGTCTGGTTAAGCAGGCTTTATTTTTATTCCAGTTTGGTCCAGTCAACCCATTTAAAACTCAGCAGATGGCAGCCCCCCGAAACATGTTGTCTGGGTATGCAGAACCAGCACACGTTAATGACTTCATGTTTGAGCAGCAAAGGAGAACCTTCTCTACCTTCGGTATGTCATTTGGACGACGTCTCCTTTTTGATTGTCGGAGAACGATGCCTTTATAGCGCCAGTTGCTCATTTCGTTTAATTTGATTTCATTCTTTTACTTTGGGAATTCGTGTGAATGAATGTGCCGAACCACATAGGAATACACTTGGTACTTGCTTTGTTTTAGAAGAGCTAATCTTCACAAAGTCTACTTCATTGATCTAAAAAGTACCCTCATGAAATCTGTCGCTTGGGTTTTGCATAAGCCCTGTTATATCTTTTATGTGTATTTTTTTTTTATGTAATGCAAAGTTTTATGGGAGCATATCTGTGGAATTATAGCAGAAAAGAAAATAGCCCCAATGTGTTTAAAGGTTTCTGTTGGTGGAACTCAATGTGCAGAATAAACTGAAGTATTCTCAATAAGAGACATGTTGTATTTCCAAGGGTACGCGCTCGATCCATCTGTGGACAACAGCCAAGCTTCATCCAGCAGTTACATCGGTGCTGTCGAGGAAGCTGAGAAAAACAAAGGTACTTCATTCCAGCAGGAAAAGCAACGTTTCCCCAGTAGACATTTTCAACATTAATGCTCATACTTTACGTAACAGTACTGTAATGTATGGTGACAGGTCCTGTACTGGGAGCTTCTCACCTTTCGGCCAGCAGGGGGCCTCATACAAGTTCTCGATCCTTTGTGATGTCATGCACACATTCTCTCTTCCCCAGGCATAACAGTATTTGAGTCGGGTGCTAAAAAGGGAGAAAAGAGGAGGAAAGTCAAAGGTGGCGATGCGTCCGAAATCGATAGTTTCCTTGGGCCGTGGGCAAAATATGTGGACGAGAAGGACGTGGCCAAGCCATCAGAGGTGAGTACCTTGTTCTGTAAGCTCCGCCCTTTCCTTTTGTGGTTCCTGTTCCTCCTCAGTCCCGTTCATTCTCTCGCGATTGCTTTTTGGATAAAAGGAAGGAGGAGGCAGGAGCAGGAAATGGACATCCAATTAGAAAGGCATTCTCTATGAAGGATTATAAAGTATGAGGCAGTCGGGTTAGTTTTTATCGATTGCTTGTTAGAAGTCATTTATGAAAAATGACAACTTGCCTGTATCTTACATAAGAACAGGGCATTGTTGGTTGCCACCAAAGCAGCATGTTTTATACTATAGGTGTGTTTTCAGTCTAGGCTGCCTCAAATGGGTGTTTGTTATAAGTATATGAATATAAATGACCGCGCAGTGCTGCAGTCCGGATTATGGTGTGACCATGGTGTGTTGAGCATTCCTGTTCCATTACATGAGTAGGTGTGCAGGCAGTGATCTATCATTTCCTGTGTATCTTCTGTGTTGCCAGTTGCTACTGTCTGCAGCGCATGTTCTGGCGGCATGTTAGATCTTCAGGCAAAGGCTTTTGTTCTTGTTAAATGATTTCTGCTAAGGATTTGTAACCCAGTCTAACGGAGTCTTTTAACGGGCAGCCGTGATGCATAATCGCCTTTTAAAATATGTCGCCGCTTCTCGTAGCTTGGGCGCGTCGTCCAGAAAGGTCCTCGTTAATTGTCAGGTTCCTGGAGTGCCGAGTGACATTTATGGTAGTCCAAAGGGGTGGATCAGCAGGGGTGCAGCTTGCTGGTCATTTATGGTGTTCTGTGTGCCCTTGTTCTCTCGACAGGAGGAGCAGAAGGAGCTGGACGAAATCACCGCTAAGAGGCAGAAGAAGGGGAAGAATGAGGAGGAAGGCCCTGCAGAGGAGAAGACCATTCTTCATGGTAAATGGGGGTGCACACTGAGGTGGCGATCAGAGGCGGGCAGTTTGTCTGTGGCTGAACTTTGTGTGTGGCACCCTTCCTGGAGTGAAGGCACTTTGCTGACCTTCCAGTGCGAAGTTCTGTGGGTCAAGCTTTTGATAGGAGACGTTTCTTAGCCACTGGATGCATGGGAGCTCACATGGCACTGAAATGCGTAGGGATGGTTATGGGGGCAGGGCTGCACGTGGCACTGAAATGCGTAGGGATGGTGATAGGGGCAAGGCTGCAGGTGGCACTGAAATGCGTAGGGATGGTGATGGGGGCAGGGCTGCATGTGGCACTGAAATGCGTAGGGATGGTGATAGGGGCAAGGCTGCAGGTGGCACTGAAATGCGTAGGGATGGTGATAGGGGCAAGGCTGCAGGTGGCACTGAAATGCGTAGGGATGGTGATGGGGGCAGGGCTGCAGGTGGCACTGAAATGCGTAGGGATGGTGATGGGGGCAAGGCTGCAGGTGGCACTGAAATGTGTAGGGATGGTGATAGGGGCAAGGCTGCAGGTGGCACTGAAATGCGTAGGGATGGTGATAGGGGCAAGGCTGCAGGTGGCACTGAAATGTGTAGGGATGGTGATAGGGGCAAGGCTGCACGTGGCACTGAAATGCGTAGGGATGGTGATAGGGGCAGGGCTGCAGGTGGCACTGAAATATAGGTGGAAGGCGGCACACTTGCAAGAGCATGAGGGGAAGGGGTGGCCACACCAGTGCAGTCCATAGTCTCGTGCTGGGATTTAAGGGAAGGCGTAACCATTAAGGAGCAGTAGATAGAGATGCGGCCCAGCCCACAGCTGCGACTGATGATTTAGGATTTTCCAGTTGTCTTTGTGTGTGTGAAAGCCTCCTTGTCAGACCGCCTGGCTGCTCTCCTTTCTGCTGTGTAACCTCACACATGCTCTACCCCCCCCCCAGTCAAAGACGCGTACGACTACCAGGGCCGCTCCTACCTGCATATCCCCCAGGACGTCGGCCTCAACTTGCGCTCCGCAGACATTCCCGACAAGTGCTACCTGCCTAAAAAGCAGATCCACGTGTGGACCGGACACACAAAGGTTAGCGTGCGTCGTCCCTCCCCCCACCCCACCCCCATGGTTTGCTCTGCCTGCATTGAGTACAGAAATTCACATTGCCATTTTGCTGGGGGTGCTTCATGATCCCACACCCAAAGGAGTCTCTTCTCAAGTTCATTTTTCCTGTTCAAGTTGCTCTTTACTGGAATACCAGGAATGTGCTTCTCAGCTCTGTGTTCCGTGCGCTAGGGTGAGCGAGAACCTGTCGTTTTTTGTTTTTATTTTTCATTTGTGAAGTGAAAGGAGGAACTTCTCTTCCGTTGGTGCTTCAAAGTAATGGTGTTCGAAGGTTAAGAAATTTTCCAGCAAGTTGACCCATTAAAAGGCCTTCAGGATCAGTGGTATTCAAGCTGCCTGTACGCCCAGCGTAGCCTCAGCCAATCAGAGCAGGGCATGCTTTCATGCACTAACCGCTGCTGTTGGCACAGCACTGGGTTTGGTGGAGCCGGTTTTAAGCTGTGTGCAGCCAGAACATGGTCCCTCATCTGTCTTCTGAACCCCTGACATGCCTCTGGTCACCTCTGTGGGACAGGTGAGCTGGCACCCTGGGGCAGAATCACAGGTTGGGGCTGCTTGACGTTTCCTCTATGATGACTGCGTCCACAGCCGACACTCGCCCTCCCTTCCCACGCCCGCAGGTCCTCCCCCCTCCCCCTATGTCGTGGCCCCCCGTGAACCGTGGTGAGCATTTCCTGCTTGATGGCAGCGTTGAAGCGACAGCAGGGACACTAATTGGCCGCCGGTTGGGAGACGGAGGAAAGTCTGGGGATTCGCTGTTCAAATGCTGTGGCTCCGCCTCTCCCGTGTCAGTGACCTTTTGTCATTGTTGTTTTTCTCCCTGGCCGACGCCTTTCAAACACGCTCGTTTCCCTGTGGTGGCAGGCTTTGTAATCTGACCACACTTAGACACTTCCATCCTAAAGGTCTCCTAATATGAAACCGAAATCCCCGATCACCTACTATGGGGTAATCGACACCAGAGGCCAGACAAACAACCCTTTTTTTAATATATGTATATTTTATTGCTGCCCATGTTGCCTTGCCTTCCCTCTGCTTCCAGGATTTAAGGCTGTTTGGGTTCAGTTTCCACTCCTAAAAGCCTCTGAGTGAGAGAACAGCTGCGATAGTGGAATCTCCTCATCAGCATCTCAGCATGATTGTGTGTGTATATCTTAATGGCTACTGTGCCACATTTGCACCAGTCACATGACCTGCGTGCTTGCACACCCTAAGGACTCCCAGCGGCTTTCTCCAAGCGCGAATCCCCATCGCTGGCATTATGTTGTGATATTCGCTATGATTAACGCCTGTTCGGCACGCACCCCGAAAAAATGCTGCTCGTCTTCACAGGGCCAGTTAGCACGGAGCTCGGTTGCCATCCTAAGGTTCCCCATTCATTGTGATGGTGTTTGTCCATCTTGCGACTGCGTGATGAATCATCCCCCTTCAGGTCATGTGACACGCCAGCAGTGTCTCCAGTCTTTTAGCATCTACATCGCCCTCTCTGGCCGTCCGGTGTTAATGACTGACGTTTGCGTGCCATCACGTGGGGGTGGGCTTTCTGTGGCGGGCAGCATGGCTGCCAGCTCCTCTAACCTTCTGACCCCTCTCTCTTCAGGGCGTCAGCGCCATCCGGCTCTTCCCGGTGTCGGGCCACCTGCTGCTCTCATGCTCTATGGATTGCAAGATCAAGGTGAGCCTGTGCCGGCATCTCGCTCCAGTCCTTTTGTTTCGTTAAAATACGGCGTTTGATTAAATTTGATCGCACTCACTTTGACAGCTCGTCCTTCAAATCAGCATATCACCTACAGGTGATTCATGTTAGTCACCCAGAACTTAAGGTCTGCTCCATGTATTTGAGTTTCCCATAATATTATCACCTTAAAAGAGAGCGAAAGTTTCACATGTGAAAGTTTGAAAGGCATTTAAAATATGGTTTATGCTAAAAATGTCAGTTCTGTCTGGCCACACATTTGTGTGTATATCTGCATGTATATTTTAATGGTGGAGAGGTTTCATTTTGGCTGAATGTTTATCCTTATTACTATGCTGCTTGTAATGCTTTTTATTATGAACTTTTGGACAGATATTGCGCAGAGGGAATTTTCTGATCTATTTTCTGTGGAGGAGTACAAACAGAACGCTGTTAATGTCACATCCTGCCCTCTGCCAGCAAATGCCATCTTAAATGGCTTGCTTTGTACTAATGAAAAACTCATCGCTGTGTAGAAAGATCAAGCCTGCATGTGACGTTTTGATGTTCTGGTCCCTGGGCCAAACCGGACCCAGCCGGCCTCCGTCTCGCGTATAATTAGGAAACCTGTGCTTAACAAGGCCGGTTCGGATTCCGAATCGGGCTTCACTGAACAGCCAGAGTGTTCTGTGTTGAGATATGCTAAGACTGCTTATGCGGCTGAAGCCGACGCTAAGCCTCACTCATGGGCCTTTTATCTGCTTTCAGCTGTGGGAGGTGTATGGGGAACGGAGGTGCATACGCACGTTTATTGGTAAGTGTGCCTTTTAATCTCATTTACTCAAAGAATGCTATGTGGACAGTAGGGGGCACTGTAGACTCCGTGGTTGTGGGTTTGAGAAAATGTTTGGACTCCTACAGTTCATACCACCCCCCCCCACCCCCACGGGCTAAATGTGCCGTTAGGTGAATTGGTGTCTCTAAATTGCCCGTGTTAGTGTGGCTTTGAGTGTCCACTGAGAGGCTTGAGTGGCTACTGGTTCACCTTGACCTGATGAATAGAGAATTTCTGTGGCGAGGAACCATAGTTTCAATATCTGATAATTGGTTAGATGATGTCTGGAGATAAGGCTCCCTCTTTGTAAAGTGTGTGGACCCCCCCCCCCCAACCCCCACAATGCATATAAAAAGCTTATAACCTGGGGGTGCACTTCGTCCACCAGTTGAATGTTTTCGAACTGCAGGCAGAAACCTGTGCACATGCAATGCTGCAGGTGTCAGAATGAGCCTCATGTTGCAGGGTCTGACCCCACAACCCTCTTTGACTTTATGCGGTTTGATTCTTGGGGCTTCCCAGGTAGGTCCTAAGTCACTTGCTCCCTAATTGGATAAGTGGCTACTGGGGATAGAAGGAGAGACCAGTCGCGTGTTGCTGCTTTACACAATTACCGTCGTCAGGATGAGAGTAGGCGCCGCGGCGGACTTGCGCGGGTGGCTGCTGTAATTGGTGCCGCTGGCTGCTTCATGATTACCTTTGTAGATGTCCCTGTTCCTCTTGATTGAGGAATATGTTTTCCCCCCGGCCTCTGATGAGAGAGACTGTGGGAAAATAAAACACCGTCTGGAGCGAAGTTCTGCTCTGTGTGCTGGCCGGTAGGGGGTGTCGGGGGGGGGGGGGGGGGGGTGTCGGAGCTGGCGGCAGGTTCCTTGGATTCTCGTTAGAGCGTGAAGAAGATGGCCTTTAACGAGTCCTGGGTCTGACTCCGGTTTAACTTGTGCTTGTGGGGGGGGGCTGGTTGTCACTTATCTCTGATTTATCGTGTACCATCCAGGAACAGTTATAACATTACAGCTGAACTGGGAACATCTTGTTGCGTTCCTGCTGGAAAATGTGGTCTGCTATTTCACATCATAAAGGGAGATGATGGAGCTTGCTGGGTTAATTAACTCTGATCTCGAGACTTTAATGTGGCACATAGTGGGCTGATTCCACTGGATACGCTTGTTTCATTCGATGTTTTGTGAGGTGTTTATCTGATTTACGGGTAACACTTTCCCATGACCAGATGGCAGATGGGTTGCCTTGTGCGGTCGGTCCCTCTGTGTGGAGTTTGCACGCTTACACTGTGTCCTGAGGCTGTTCCAGGTTCATTGCCTTCCTGCCTCAGACAGAAAACGTGTCATTCTGTGAAGTGGTGCGTGTGTTAATTGCTCATGGTGTGTAACAGGGCGTGGGAGTGTGGGCTTGGGGTTGGACCGGCATCCCTTCCAGGGTTTACCCTGCGCTGGATCCTGTGTTTCACGGGATCAGCTCCAGGACAGTCATGCGTCTGCCCTGGATGGGCAACAAGATGAAAGCACCCGCATGTCAGTATCATGCATGAGCTCTGCGTCCTTCTGTCTCTCTCAGGCCACAGCAAAGCGGTGCGTGACATCTGCTATAACAACACAGGGACACAGTTCCTCAGCGCTGCCTACGATCGGTTCCTTAAGCTGTGGGACACGGAGACTGGTGAGTACTGAGCCTTGTGCTGTAACGCTAACTCAGGGATTCTGAACCTGGTCCTCAGGGACCCCCAGACCGTTCACATTTTTCCTACCCAGAGCTGGGAGGGAGCATAAACATGGACACTCTTGGGGTCCCTAAGGACCGAGTTTAGAAACACTGCTATGTCACACCTGTCCTGCCGCTGTGAGTCATGTTGTGCAAGGTTGTGCTCAGTAGGGAGGCCTGGGGAGGGAATTTTCGGACAGCCGGCCGCACTTCAGTGACCTTGTCCAATTTATACCACCAGGAGGCAGCAGATGAGCAAATCCTCTGCACTCGTTTGCCCTGCATTTCAATGTCATGCTGTCCTTCACGAGACCATGTGGAGCACAACTTCAGCACTGTACAGTAACTGGCCTTACCAGTCTGGGTGGTAGCAGAATGTAGTTCGTTGTTGATTGTGCTGCTCTCAGGGTACAATAAATTAGTCATGACTTGCTCACCCCCCCCCCCCAAGTAGTGGGAAAGGTGTGGGGGAGAGGGGCATGCATGGTGACCATGGGGATATCGAAGGGGCTTTTCCACATGTGATTCCCCAGCATCGTCGTCATCAAATTACACAAGAAATTTATGACCAATATTGCAGCTTTTGTGGTGCTTTTTGCTCTTGCACTGGATGTGATGCATAGCACTGCGTACCTCTGACGCTTCTCTTATTTCCAGCTGTACCCTCACAGTAGTGCAGTGTTCCCGTTTGCCTCCCCAGATATGTCATGTACGGTGCTACATGACAGAAGCTATTTAATTGGATGAACTGAATGTAGATAACCTGACAAGAGCCAGCTTTTGGTACAAGCAGTTTTAATTAACATCCACTGTCTCGGGGGGGAAACTTTTCTCCGACACCTGATTTTGGATGCACTCTTCAGCTGGCTGCCCGACTCTTTGGGGGAATGGCCCGCGGAAGTGGGAGGGGTTTATTTAAATGAAGTGCGTCTATTGACATGTCCTTGCCTCTTGCTTAGGAAAGTGCATCTCCAAGTTCTCCAATCGTAAGGTGCCTTACTGCGTCAAGTTCAACCCAGATGAAGACAAGCAGAATCTCTTTGTGGCTGGGATGTCTGATAAGAAAATTGTACAGGTAATTTTTCACCCCTCTGCCTCCCGGTTCTCCCACCCTCAGAATGCCATTAACGAGAGCTGAATTGGGGCATACTCTCATTTGGCCCAGTTGCCTTGTGCTGTGCCTGAGCACGATTGTCCCCTCTCGCCATCCCCCCTCCCCCCCCGGGTCTGTTCTCATGTCATGCTTAACGTTGTGGGCCCAAGCACGCCTTAGTCATCACCATGCGTGTTTTGTGTTGTTGAAAATGGGGAGAAAAGCCCTATTACACAGAAAAATGGAGTCCATGATTAATGTCCTTATTTTTTGGCTTATTTGCAGTCATTTTGAGCGCGATTACACACAGCCCTCTCATAGATTGAGTATGCAATGCTGTGATTATTTAATCGTGCTCCATGTATATGAAAATAGTCCAGTATTTTACCAAATGTTTGTGTGTTTTTTTTGTGTGTTGCATCCAGTTTCTATATACTCTTGTCGGCCCAAATTTCCAGTACACACTGAACCTGCCATAGACCAAGTACATAAAGTGATCCCTTTGCTGCTATGTTTGTTAAATGATTCTTGTAATCGGGGCTGTAAAAACGAGCTTTAATACGGCTTTTCGGTACTATACTCCTAAAATATTAATTTTTTGCTACTTGATTTGTACAGCCTACCTGACCCATTCCTTCTGGGTCTGGTTCAAGTACGTGTGGGTGATGTCATATCTGCTTGGGCATGTTTAGCGATCACACTAGATGCGTACCGTGCCCGAGTCCAACTGAACCATGCCTGGGCACGGCATGGACCGATCACACTAGTAAAATGACCTACGTACGGGTGGCCTAGTGTGAATATGGCCTTTGTGCCGGGGAGAGTTTGCCGTGGCCCTCAACAGATTTCACACGCTGTCAGCTACCCCGGTTAGTGGGAGGCGATGGTGAGCATTTCTCAGAATGTCTGATTCTGTGGGGGGTGGGGGAGGGGGGGGGTAGTCACATCAGCAGGTGCTCGGTCTAGCAGGGAGGAGAATAATGCCTTTTATTCACATTTCAAACCCATCATTGGGAGGATTAATTTCCTCCTACTATAGAAATTCACTTGTTCCCTGGCGTATGAGAAGTCTGACACTTCTGCTTCTGCCGCGATGCTGTAACTACATGTTTGTGTAGATTAGGGATGGGGAGCCTGTTCTGTGGAGAGCCAATGTGGGTGCGGGTTTTTGGGATGACATCTCAGTCAGTCAATAACAGCGAGTCCCCAGGACTGGAGTTGAGAAACCCTGTTTTATTATTGGCTGATTGAGAGGTCATCCCGAAACCCCGCACCCACATCGGCCTTCCTTGGAACAGGTTCCCCACCCTTGGTGTAGACGTAAGATCACATGGATTTAATAATGTGTGGGATGACGCTCAACCCTGAGGAAGCTATACTGCGGAGCGGTGGGGCAGCACTCACCCCCCTGTTGCTGATCTTTCAGTGGGACATTCGCACAGGGGAGGTGGTCCAGGAGTACGACAGGCACCTGGGTGCTGTCAACACCATCACATTTGTGGACGAGAACCGGCGCTTCGTCAGCACATCGGACGACAAGAGCTTGCGTGTGTGGGAATGGTAAGTTCCACGAGGCTCCCTGGTCAACCCAGCAGGGGTCTGTACGGCCCCTTCAGACAGAACCCACAAGAGGCATTAGGAGTAGTGTGGCTTACAGTGTTCTGGGTGGTCACACACACACACACACGGCCCTTGACAGAGAAAGTCCTCACGGCAGCATACAAACTTGGGGCCCACCTTGGCTGCAGACCAAGCCCACAGACGGGCCGTCGGCTTTTCCGTAGCTTGTGACGATTTGCAGAGCGCGCAGCTGGAAAGGGGCTCGACACCGTGATGGAGCAGCATGGGGAGTGACGACAGTTTCATTCTGCCTCACCGTCCTATAACATCTGCACGTGGTTTTCATTTAGAGCCAATTAAAATCCTTTTTATTTTTGACCGGGGAATGTTCCCCTGGAAGGAGCCCCAGGTCTTCTGCGGGGCACCCAGTGGAGGCCGGGGAGAGCTGTGAGGGGCCTCGTGGAGACGCAACTCGTGATGCTTCACCTCCCGGTTTAGATTCCCGGTCGCTGACTCTGGCGGCCTGGAGGAGGGGCTTCTCAAAGCCATGGGATGCTCAGTGTCCCCGATCAGACGCAGTTACCTTGGCCTGCTTAGTGTGTCATTAGCGGGAGGCTCACAGGGGGGCAGTGAAGGACGACAGGGGTGGGCGGTTCGGTTTGTCCACAGCTGCAGTGCGTCCTCCGCAAATAGCTACAGTGCAGATATTTTTAGAAGCATTTTCCCAACATTTTGGGATGGCCAAACGCTGCTTTGCATTCTCAGGACAGGACCCCCCCCCCCCCCCCACACACACACACACACACACACACACACACACACACAGTATGGAGGTGTGGTTTGGGAGCGTCGATCGCTTCTCCTGCAGCCTTGCAATTCCTGCAAGGTTTTGAGGGGGTAGATTGTTGGGGAAAAGGGAGAGTCTATTTATATGTTGATTTGCTTTCACAGGGCTAACAGTGGCATGTTATCTTCATTGAGACCCCCCTCCCTCCCACTGCGTAGGCAGGAAAAACACAGCCCCCCCCCCCCCCCCTCCCCAACCTCCATGAAAAGGCTGGTTTTTCTGCTTGTCTGTCTCATACTCCCCGACAGTGTTTTTGGATGGGTTGGTGAGGAGCCAGGCCTGCTTTCCTGACAGCTCTGGGAGTACAGCTGCCGCACTCCTACCCCCACACCCCCAACAGCTGTTCCCCTCCTTGGGCCCCTTGGCCAGCTTTGCCCCCAGCCCACTCATCTCACCTTATTCGTTTTTAACAAGCAGCCAGTCTCTCGAACACCTTTGGTAAAGGGCACTGGCCGCCGTTACCACTGACAGGCAGGAAGGGGGCGCTGTGGGAATCCGGCCCCTCTAGATTTCTTTTTAACTTTGAAGGAATGTGATTTCATAGCACAGAATGCCAGGATGTGTGGATCCTTTGGGGGGTGGCTTATTGCAGGAGGTATAAGGTGTTTGAAGACTAAGCTCTGCTGCAGTAAGTGAGCGACACCCTCAACACTTTATGGCATGATACCTTAAAATCCACCCCCCCCCCACCTGCAGTGCCTTACCCCCAAGGGGCTATCTGAAGGAGAGAGAGGGAGCTTTATTGGTCTTCAGCGAGCCTTGCATCCCAGTATGGGCAGCAGAACTGATTGGCTGCCACAGCTGAGGACTCTGGTGATCTTCTTGAGGGTCAAATGCGCGTGATGTATGACTCGCGCGGGTCACACCTCGGGGTCCGTGGATCAGTCAGTGTGGGTGGGGGCAGGGCCCTTCCCGATAGCGCCTGTTAGCCCCGCCTACCGCCCTGCCACGCCCACACGCTCTCTCTGTGTCGCAGGGACATCCCAGTGGACTTCAAGTACATCGCAGAGCCCAGCATGCATTCCATGCCGGCCGTGACGCTGTCGCCCAATGGTAAGAGTGCAGCCTACCACCCCCCCTCAACCCCCGTACCCCCAGCCGTTCCACTGCTTTTATGCTCCTTCCTCCCCCTTTCGCTTTCCCCATATGATCAATTTGCCACACGACATACAGACTTCTGTTTACTGGACAGGAAATAGCTGCATGCGAGCAGATTGTTCAAAATATCCAGATGATTTTTTTCTGGCCTGTTTATGTGCCTGGAATTTTCCTCCTTTTTTTGTGGATCATCTCCGGATTCATACAGATTATTTACTAATGTTAGTCTTGCAAACAAATTTGTCAGCAAGTGGGAGGCGGCTCAAGCCAGCCACGTGCCGTTAGATCGTGATTCCCTGAGGGTTTCGGCTGTCGGACCCTTTAATCTTGATTTCTTCAGCAGCCACTTGAACAGGTAGAGCTTGTGCGAGATCAAAGCATCCATGGAGACTGACTGACTGTTCTGTTCGGACTGCAGGCAAGTGGCTGGCCTGCCAGTCCATGGACAACCAGATCCTCATCTTCGGAGCACAGAATCGGTTTCGCCTGAACAAGAAAAAGATCTTCAAGGGTCATATGGTGGCCGGCTATGCGTGCCAGGTGGATTTCTCTCCGGATATGAGGTACGACACTCTCAATCTCCCTCCCCCTCTCCATGCAGTATCCAGGACATTCGCTGCATGGATGTGCGGTGGGCCGGTTTAAACCGGTTTCATGAAACCACTTCTGATTCCTTCAAATGAGGGCTGCTGCAGAATCATGCATTAAATAAACCCTGCAAAATCCTTAACATAAATTGAAGTGTTTGCCTCAGGACTGGGTATAAATCAGCACTAAAGTAAAAAAAAGAAAAATATTTATCTTTGGAAATTATTTTTGCTTTTTTTTTTTTTTTTGAGAAAATGTGATGACTTTTCAAAAGGATCCTCCCCCCTCCTCCTTTATATATTTAAACATGCATACTTTTGTTAGCTGAGTGGTTATTCACATGTATTTAGCGGCCAATCTCCTCCATAGTGACATACAATCATGGTTTTAATGTTCGTGCTCTTAAGTTCACGCAGCCATGAGGGACCCAGTGGTCCACCACGCCTGGCCCCCAGGGTGGTTTGCGGCAGCTCCCATGTGCTATTTTCTTTACGGGGTGGGGGGCGTGGGGGGGTGTCTGCAGTTGAGATGCCCCCACTTTGTCCACACAGGAACTCATGCTCGTGGAACCCCCGAGTTGCACCCCCGCAAAACGCTAAGCTCACTCATGGCAACGTCAGTAACACCTGACACTGGCTAACTGGAGGTCCGGCAGCGGTCGCGAATGAGGAAGTGGTGCTGATGTCCTTCCTAACCTGATTCTTCCCCACTGCCCCATCTCCCCCCCCAAGCTATGTGGTGTCGGGGGACGCTGACGGCAAGCTGAACATCTGGGACTGGAAGACCACCAAGCTTTACCACCGCATTAAGGCACACGACAAGGTGTGCATCAGTGCCCTCTGGCATCCCCACGAGACCTCCAAGGTCGTCACCTGCGGTTGGGATGGCCAGATCAAGCTGTGGGATTAGGACTGTGGGGCTGTGCCCGGGCGGCGGGGCGTCTCCCCCGTCCTGCTGCGCGTGGGACTGGCATCCAGTCCTGCCGTCGCTCGTTTGTGCCGCTGGCTTCTGGCCGTCATGGTGGTCGCGAATGCGCTCTTCCTGTGTGACCTGCAGCCCGCTTTCTTTTCCTGGCCGATGTTGCTCTTTGGGTTTTAACATGCCATCCATGCCACGACAACAATAAAATTTTGTACATTTCCATTAAGTGATTTCTAAAAACGTCTCCTACGTTCTTACCCTGCAGCGGGTGCTTTATTTGGTCTGACAGTATTGATACCAGCCTGTCACTCCAGTTTTAATTCACTTTCGCTACCAGCGAGAGGTGCTATTTCAGCTTGATTTGAGCTTTAGCTGATGATGGCGTCCTCTGGTATCTGGATGAAGGACTGTGTGTGTGTGTGTGTGTGTGTGTGTGTGTGTGTGTGTGTGTGTGTGTGTGTGTGTGTGTGTGTGTGTGTGTCTAAGATTGTAAACATTCCTGCGGCTTTGATTTCGACTGGGGTTGTTACGCTCTGTTAGAGCTCGTATAGCTGTTTGACTTAGTGTTTCACTTTGAACATTGGAATTTTATTTAAGAATCTCACTTTAACATCCATTAAATCAGCTTAATAGAGCTGTCAGCCCCCCCGTTTTCTTATAATATTGAATTAGGTGTTTGCCTGTAGACTGTGGCCTTTAAACCCCGTTCTAGCAAAAGAAAATGCATTTTTCATTATTTCAGAATTAGCAACAAAGGAGTAAATGAAGTGGGGGCGTCGGAAATGAGCTAATGCTGTCAGCGGCCAGCTTGACATTTTAATATTCAAAGGCATAATAATTTCATTGAGGCCATTTTCTCTCCCCCAACCTGGGACCGTGCTGAGATGCCTGTTCCCTCGCCTGTAATTTTACCGGCGTCTGCTCTTGCATTTCGCTTTTGCCGTGGCCTTTGTTCTAGAAGGCCAGCTTGCAGCTAGGGTTGGCCGTAGGCGTCCCCCCGGAGCTTCCACTGATCACAAGGTCCGACCTCGGTCACCCCATTTATCTGGCACCTGGATGCCCTGCAGGAAATGGGGCCCGACCTCCCAAACCTGAAATCTGCATAGCAATTAAAACACTTTTTGACAAAGCAAATTTTTAACAAAAAAGCCTGCAATTCCTGAAAGTTCCTATAACGCTGATGCCAGCCGTGTCACGGTTCAGAGGCAGCAGAAATGTTTTTATATGGACCCCACTGACACCGTGAGAATTTGTGATGCGGAAATGTGGGAGTGGGTCATTTTTCTATGCCAGACAGCAGAGGTTGCAGGGTCAACACAAGTAAATTCTTTTTTTTTTCTTCATCTGCCCTTTAAAGTTCAAGCAATCAAAAGAACCCAAAAAACTTTAAAAAAAAAAAAAAAGTTAGGTAAGAACTCCATAGCATCTTTGGTCACCCTTGAGTTATGCATTCCCAGCAGGCTTCAGGCCTGTTTCAGCTCACTGGCTCCCCTTTTGGCCATGTTTAGAAGAGCAGCCGTGGCAGCTGAGTTATGCCAATCCCATAGAGGCACTGAGACATCTACAGATTTATCTAAATGGGCCACACAGACTGGCCACAGCACCCCTGGCAGCTCAGGGAAAATGGACCAGCTTCCGTTTTTTGTTTTTCTCTGGGGGGGTGGTGGACACCAGAAGGTGATGCGAAGTCATGGAGGCACCATATGTCGGAGGTTGCGGGGAGTGGCTGAAGGCCGCCTCGACATGTTCTCGCACGACGTGGATGTTGCGTAAAGACGGATTGCTTTGTCAGTTGCCTTTGCGGAGCTTCAGCGTGGCCTCCATCTGGAGTTCACCCAGCCCAGGGTGTAGACGCTGCTGCTGTTGAACATGTCCTGGCGCAGGAAGAGGCGTGGCCTCCTGCTGTCGCTCTGGCTGTAGAAGAGCTGGAAGTGGCTGCACTCCAGCTCCTTCAACAGGCTGAACCAATAGCGTACCACGGTGGCGTCGTCCCCACCCACCTCGAAGCCAGGCCAGTGCAGGTGCACCTCTAGCAGGAGCTGCCCGATATCCGGCAGGACATCATCCAATATCAGGTTCTCCAGGATCTTCCACTCCGCGCTTTCCATGTCGGCTTTCAGCACGTCGATCTGCACGCGGGGAGATGAGCAGATGCTGGTTATTATACCATATGCTGCTTTCATTTGGTTTGATGCACAAACAAGCGGCTCTTTTATCCATAGTAAGTCACGGAGTGTGACATTTAATACCCTTTTCCCCCCACATTAATATAGATTTATTTTTTTCATGGAAGCAATTTACTTTAAGCACTGTAATTACACAAGGGGGCTCTTGTGAGAGCACAGAGCAATAGTTTACCGAACGCAGGCCCATAATTGATCTACATCAGTATGGTGCAGTGTTCTCATGTTGTCTGGAGTATCTAGAATGGCAACATTGAATATTTAATGTGTTGATGCTTCATTAATTTAAGTTTTAGCATAAGCAAGATAGTTTTGTTTACTTGCACATTTCCTGCAGAATTGCTCTTCTGGGAAATAATTTTTAGCTATAGCGAGGCCGTTACGGTGCTCGAGCAATGAATTTTGAGATTTTCAAGAGAGCAGAATGCAAGCACCTCCGCCCCTGTAACTGAACGGGAACATTTTGCATACAGTTGGCTCACTTTTTTGACAGTTTCATCCCCTGACACAAACCAGCTCCAAATCTTTGTCAGATAGAGAGAGGGTCTCCTTGTTCAGGTCATTATAAGAATGTATGAGCTTTATGATTGACTCCGAGCAGTGCAGGTGTTCCTGACAAAGATCAACCCGTCACCTACCTGGGAGTCAAAGGATATACAACCTCACTGCCGCCGTGCAGAAACAGTCTTGGCTACGGCATATACCAGACCACTAGTGGTTAAAACTGAAAATTCTTTCTCTCTCTAAGCTGAACGCCAGATCTACCTTCACATGACCTGCCCAGGAGGAAAAATTGTTACTCTGAACAACACTTGGTGTGTTTACAGGCAGATGAATGCTCCAAAGTCACCTTTGATCCATTCCATGGTCAGGCAACTTGGCCTTGGTGAAGGACACCAAAACGGTGTTTGGATGGAGATGTATCAAGACCCATATAGATCAAACGGCAGATAATCATCTCTGGAGAAATATTAAAGCCTGCTAGAACCTTCTATGACACCTCCCATCTTTCAATGGAGCATCAACACATTTTCATCTCTAGTTAGACAGCTAATTATACAGTAGCGATGTTTATTATATCAAGAAACAATAAAGCATTTCAAAACAAACACAGCAAACCAACTGTTTAGCTACACATTTAGCTGGTAAATCAGCACACACACACAAACACAACTACCTTTCACCCTCAAGCTTAAGGTAAAGTTAATCATTATACAATCAAAAACTGAAGGGTTTTTTATATATATATATATATATATATACACACACACACACACACACACACACACTTCACTACTAGCACAAAGCAATATGCAGCATCTTACATTTATGCAGTTGGCTGATGCTATTCATGTCAAGAACCTTCAACAGGAATGACTTGACTCAAAAATAATACCAGGGTAAGCTTGAGCCATAATTTAAGCATGACTGGCATTGTAAAAAGCGGAACAATGCTTTATGTTCTTCTGTTGAAATTATGACTTACTGGGCTTAAGCTGACGTTTCTCATACCCCATGACCACAAATAGCCTTGGTGGGGGAGGATAGGCTGTGTTAAGGGCACATTCATGACTATATATTAAACACACACGTGGAAGTTTGCGTAGCAAATACATGCGAGTGGCAGGGATGGATCCGGTGGCTGGGAAGACTAGTTTGTGACAGGGGTCTCCGTCACACTGCATCCTCTAAGGAACCCTACGGCCTCGTGAAAGTCGCCGGTTCGTCGGCTGCGACGCGCCCGCCGCTGCTCTGTGGCTCTCCAGCGCATGAAGGGATTTCCTGCCTGATCCATTCATCATCTCGGCTCACAGAGATGGAACGTCTGATAATTTAGAAGCCCTGCTCTGGGCAAATATTAATCAGCATGAAGTGACCCACGAATTCTCTGATTCAGTTTCAATGCATCTGCTATTTTTCTTTCATTACATTTTACGAGAATAAGACGTGATAAGCGGTTCTTTCGGAATGTAATTTTAATTATGAGGCCATGCTTCTTGTAATTGTAACTGTGGGGAAAGGTTTTTTCATGGGCACTTCATAGACCGGGAACATTGTGTTAATCATATTGTTTTACCTCACAATAATTCCTGCCAAAATGTAGCCATTATTATAGTTTAAATGAATGACCAAACATGCAGAAATGATGTCAAAGAGATACTTCTGGAAAGAGCGAAACCTAAGACCAGTGAGACTCCCTCTGGAGTGAAGTTGTGTTTGGTGGTAGCGCTGTTGCTTTGTGGAAGAGAATGGGGAATATGGATGAGATAACCTGAACGTCAACACAGAAGACCAGCTTGTCATCTATAGTAACAATCCAGGTTGTTTCATAAATCCCCATAACCTATAACATTCAACTCAAGCAGAGACTGGGTGATCCCAGGAATGGGTTAAGATTAAATAAACTCTGTCAGATCTTTTAACAAAATCAAAATGGCTGTATATTAAACGCGACGCACATTAGTTAATATTCTGAGAGCTGAACTCAAACACTATCCACCCCATAGAGCAGCGACTGTTTTTCAAGCTGATCTTTTGTTACTCGTTCTCACAGAGCCACTCTGAATCGCACCAAGGGGTAATATACAACAAAATGCTCGCCCCCAAGAGAAATGATTGATTACAAAAGCTATTTAAATTGTGCGACGCACAATTCCCAACCTAAGCCTTAAAATGTCAACAAGCTATATAAATTCCAGCAAAAGTGCAGTCAGCACTCAAACAGAAGGTGATTGGGATGTGTGAGGTAACAGGGCCTCAGACAGAGGAATCTGCATGCAGATATCGCAGGCCTTGTCTCACGATCATTTAAGATTAATCCTTTTTTAATGAACCAAGCAAAGTGCCACACCCTTCGGTGGGTGGACATGTAGGGGCCTTTCATGCCAAATGAGAGATAAAAGCACTGGGCCTAAGCACAGGCCAGACAAAATGGCAGTTACCAACTTAAAAAGAACCTTTAAAATAAGCAGCATTTCTGATACCTTCTTTGTGCCCCCAGCCCAAGGGTTTAGGTTTGGTTTCAATACCAGTAGGGATCAAATCAATTCCAAAACCTCAACCTCAATAAACACACATACACTATTCTCACAATATTGGCAAGGACATGTCTCTACTGTCCATACCCATAGCCTTTGTACCCCCCCCCCCCCCCGACAGACAATGAACAGAATGGTATATGAAATAATCAAATAACAATAATAATAACCAATTCAGTCTTGTTTAAATAAGTATGAACTAACCAGAAATCGCACAAGCAACATGGTAACATTGCGTAAGAAACTGAAGAAAACAGACAGTTTATAAAACAACCCTAATTACTATGGCTAAATGCGAAAAATGACCATTTCTGATCAATATTACCATTTCATTACCCTGGTGCATTATTTGTGTTCTAATCAGGAACAGAAACACATTTACATTCATGAAATTAGTGTATTAAAATACTTGTTAAGATAATGTTTATAGTATAGATATAGAAGAAAGATCTGCAGATGTCCTTCAACTTTCAGCTTTGGCACATTTAATTGATTTAGCTTGCGCTTTTATCCAAAGAGATGCACATTTCTGAGAAAGCAGGGTAAAAAAAAATCCCTGGAGCAACTGGGGGGGTTAAGGGCCATGTGCACGGACCCAGCAGTGACATCACCACCCCGAGGTTTGAGCCTGTGACCTTCAAATCACTCGAACAGCATCCTAGGCCACTGAGCCATGAGCTTCCTTATAAGGTCATGGTTTATAGCTTCCCATTGGTCCAGAGCTGCACAGAGGCATCAATGAAGGAGCTCTGTTCCCAGACATCCTTTTTATACAGACCCCTCACCTATATGGGTCCAGGTGCAGTGAGCTGGCCCGGGTCGAGGTCACTGGCCTCGCAGTTCACGCTCGGCTGATGCTTGCATTAAACGGCGCCAGGGGGCCTGTCAAGTCGGCCATGCATGGATACCAGCGCGTCACTTTCAGATTGATGGGTGAGCATGCGCCGTACCCGCAGTGCCGACGTCACACCCTGTGCAACCCTTTGCTGCTCTAACATGTATGTTCAACTTCATAGCAACATAAGCCAGGGGTTCATGATTGTTTAACTGGTCCAAAAGGTTCTATCCTACAAGCAGCGCTGGCGTTTACGACAATCAGAGTTGCCAACTCTCATGCATCTGGCTTATGATGCACTCACACTTTCAGACTCTAATGCTCACGGAAGAAATTTTGCGGCAAATCTATGCTATTCTATTATAAACCTAAAATTAGCCAGATCAAAAGCGTTTGGGCAGATCCCAAACCTTACATCCATCCATCCATTCATCCATTTTCCAAACCGCTTATCCTACTGGGTTGCGGGGGGCCCAGAGCCTATTCTAGAAGCAATGGGCACGAGGCAGGGAACAACCCAGGATGGGGGGCCAGCCCATCGCAGACCTTACAGACTATTTACTAGGTAATAAACATGCTACATACATGTAAATGCATGTGTAGACTTGTCTCCAAATGAAAATCTCATGCCAGCCTGCTGACCAAAGTTGACAACCATGCACCACTCAAACCATGCATTTGTGTGAAGCCCCCAAGGTTGTGGCCGCAAACAGTCACTACACTAAATGATAAATGTGTTCTTTATTTAGGAGACCCAGAAGCAGCATGTTCTGCTAACCAGCTAGCTAGCTATGATCCTCACACCCAACTTGCTAGCTATTTGATTTAGCTTTTGGAACATGCAGGAAGGAGGCGGGAGTCTCTGAAACAACTGCATCCCGCCTACAAGATGAGTGTTCCTGGTACATTTGTGTAGATAAGCTGACTGTGTATATGTGACCGTAAAGTGATTTGGCTCATTAGTTTGCCAAAATTCCTGCTCAAGCTAAAAAACAAGGAGAAACAGCTCACCCGTGTTTAACTGTTTAGGGATTTGAGTAATTAGCAATATTTTCTTTTAGTCTTATCAGCTCGAATTCCTCCTGAAAACATCAACAGAGGCTGTGGGAATGTAAAACAGGTCGGGGCAGGGTGGCGGTTTGACCGAAGGCTCAGTCACATCTCAGTAAACTGTTCAGTGGGAGCGGAAATCAGGCAGCTCGGCCCTGGATGACAGCTTGATACCAACATCCAGATCCACACAGACACCAGCCTCACACCCACAGCCATTTAACATTTTCAATGTTTAAAGTCTAACTACAATGAAAACCTCAATCACCATTAGCCCTAAAATCTGTTCATCTGTTCTCAGTGATAGCTATTCAGTCTATATGTTTTGACTAACACAAGGTCATTATATCCACAATACACTGTTTTGTATTGTGATTAGATTATATTATTAGATATCATTAGGTATATTTTACTAAATGACCGTCATTTTTAGGAAGTTCCAATGTATAGAAACCAAGAAATCTGTTTATATATGCAGTTCTTGTCGGTTAAAGCTGCATGACTTCCCTTCATTCCGCACAAAGCCCTTTAGTGAATGTTTATTTCCACAGGGCCTGTATTGCTATTTATTCAGCGGGACATATGTTATTCGTAATATGAATTTATCAGACAAATGGACGTGCAGGAATGTCCCATCATGCCATGGGGACACCAGAGGCCATGAAAGCTTCCAAATAAGGGGGAGATGTGGCGAGCGTGAGCAGAGACTCTGCAGGATTACTCAGGCACGCTGTGGGTAGGCAGAGTCAGACAGGTGTGCAGTCACCTTTCTGGGGCATTTGGCCCCGTACCAGTGCAGGTTCACGCGCTTCATGGGCTCCTGTGAATGCGGACGCTAATTGCAGCTGACGATCGTAATTGAGCACCCGCGTTTCCTGCCACTTCGAAAGAGTTCAGGAGTTCAATGTGCTGGTCCTACTATGTTATCTACAAAGACCCCCGGAGCAGTAAGACTGAACACTGGCCAGCAGACATGAGTCACACAGACCGCTGATAAGGCACCAAAGGAAATGTGTACTTTCACTTCTGCGCAGGATTCTGAGCCCCTGTTTTAAAGGTGAAACAAATCTCTAAGGAAGCCAGCTATTTCATTCCCCTTTGATTTGCTAGTTGTAAGGTTGCAAATTTTCCTGCTGCCAAAGCATAAGGGGAAACCTCAACAGGTGGAGATGGCGGAGGTACAACACCCCATCTTCCACTCCAGCCCTTTTGGTTTTTGCACTTTCACTTTTGTCAGGTAGATGGCGCTGTGGTTAAGGAACAAGACTCAGCAAAAAGCAAGCAAGCAGTCACATATCTGAGCTTTGTGAGCTGCTCTGGATCGGGGAGATGATTAAGTAGGTAATGCGGTTCATAAATGTGAAAGTTGGCTCTCGGCCTGCTTTTGAAAGGCTGCTATAACCAGCACACACATACTTCAACTCAATCTGTTACTCACACCAAGGCAGAAAATGATGTGCAAGACCCACTACACACAAGGTGAGTAAATGCATGGATAATAAAACAACAAAAACATGAGAACATATTTGTTTTCATTCCCAGAGGTGACCTAGGGAGCTCCCCACACCCCACTCCGCATATTTCTCAAATGCTAACGTGTTCCCGTTAGGGACCAGGTCTGTATGCAAACTCACAAAACTGTGACATTTTCATACATTCAGCCCCTTTGTTTCTGCGAGGCTCTGTTAGTGTCATCAGCGTCCCGTTATACAAGGGCCCCTCCCCTAAAGACTACCCAGCCACATTTGCAGTTTATTTTTACATAAGTTGTCACGGTAATGAAATAACACCCACCAATCAATAAGAATCTAGCAGGATTTGATGCCATTTTTAGATACCAAGTTTAGATAATTGAGAGCAGATTTAAGATAATATGTAAAACCCAGTTAATGGAGCAGGTTAGGACCAGAGAAGGTAACCTTAGAATCATTCACCTCCCTTACGATTCCTTTTAGTACTTCCGGTGCCCATTTTTCACAAAGCCAACACACATCAGGACCTGTTTACAGCTATATTCAAGATTCCCTCGTATACAGACCTACAGAAACCAGACAAAAAGCTCCCCTTGTAAATCCATGGGAAAAAATGCAGTGTCACAACTCGCAATTCACTCATAAAAATTCCAGTCTGGCTTCCATCTGGCCACAGACTGAAAATAGCCAGAGCTGCACTGGAAATGTAAAAATAATAATACTACTTGAGATGGTGTATTACGCCTGTCTTGGTAACACCTTCTGTTACAAGGGATAAGGTTATCAAGCTGAATCATGGAGTCCTGCGTGGACCAGTGCTGTTCTTTGGCTCTCATTCTCTGTATGCACACATACACACACCTGTAACTATGTCTTTGTGGGGACTGCTCATTCATTTCTATGGGAAAATGGTAATGCTAACTATGACAGCCTTAACAACAAGTTCCAAATATGATTAAGAATTATTCGTGTTTAAACCTTATGGGAATAAAGTGTGATGGCAGTAATTTTGAGGCCGGGGGAAGATGTCAGTCCTTAACTGGGAGGGCTTTCGATCTGCAGCAAACTGTAACACGTTTGCCTTCATGAAGAGGATCTCAAACTTGAACTGCCATTAAACGCAGTGAAATATGAAACTGAAATAAAAACGTTTATAACAAAATGAATGCGATAACACCATGTTACATTAAAATATATTAATATATATTGGGATTTAAGCTCACCCGGGTTCGAATCTCCGCCTGGGTTACATGTGTGTGGAGTTTGCATGTTCTTCCCATGTCGTCGTGGGGTTTCCTCCTGGTACTCCGGTTTCCCCCCACGGTGTAAAAACATGCTGAGGCTAATAGGACTTGCTAAATTGCCCGTAGGTGTGCATGTGTGAGTGAATGGTGTGTGAGTGTGCCCTGCAATGGGCTGGCCCCCCATCCTGGGTTGTTCCCAGCCTCGTGCCAGTTGCTTCCGGGATAGGCTCCAGGCCCCCCGCGACCCAGTAGGATAAGCGGTTTGGAAAATGGATGGATGGATGGATGGATGGGATTTAAGCTCTTCATTTTGCATGTATGATAATCAGACATTAAGGGACCTATTACAGTGATGTACCTTTTGAATTAACGAAAATGATTGTTAAAAATGTGTCCACCTCACTTCATACTCCGAATGGGGAATGACCTACATGACTTTGCGAGAGCACAGATCCCCCCTCTCCCACCCCCCCTGCTCTGCACATGATGCGGGGGTTGGCAGCTTCAACCAGAAGTTACGGATCACATCACACAACACTCTTCTTTTCACTGACCCCTCATTCCTGTTATTATAGATTTCCTCTCAAATACATGACAGTGATTAATGCACACAAACTGGAGGGTACATCGCCATCCCAGAATGTAGGTCTTCGCGTTTTATTATTTTAAATAAAACTACTGCCTGAAAGCCTCTCTCACTAAATCACCTGCCAGCTCCACTGAGAGAATCTGCCCCTGCATTGATTTAGGCTGCATAACAACGTTTCCGAATTATTAAGTATTCGCAGCAACCAAAGCAGGAAAATATATAGCTGTTTAAGTAAAATCTGAGCTGTGTTGTACGCGTTTGAGTGCCTTTGCTTAATAACTGTCTATTATCTGTCTCTTGAAAGGTAAGAAAAACGGCAAAGGAGGAGCGTTTGTAGGTTGTTTTTACGGCACCATTCATCTGGCAGCTCTCGCCGACAAGAGCCCGAGCGAATCCTGCAAAATCACCTTTCCGTAAAAAAAAATAACAGTTATAGGTGGAAAAACATCGTAAACTGAGGAAGCTGCTCTGCCTCGTGAATACTTCAGACACAATGGAAAGTCGTTTATCCGCTCAAGACGAGCGGAGCCCCCGGAGAGGAGGGCCTGCTGTTTCTGCCCTTCAGTGGGTGGGGGGGGGGGGTACCACCCCAGGTCGCCTCACCGTCCTGTGCCCGAAGGCGCTGAGGATAGTGGCCAGTTTCTTGGCAGTGCCGCGCTGCTGTGGGGGGGGCACAGCGGGGTTGGGGTCCCGCCAGCCCACTGAGAGGCTGTGGTGCCACATGGCGGAGTCGTGCTGGTGACCCCGGGGGCCGCTGGGGTCGAAGCGATGTACCTCACACCCAGATCGCGCCAGGGCCAACTCGAGCTGACGGGCATCTGCACCCAGCCTGAGGGGGCAGCACACAGAACAAGTGAGCTCACACACACACACACACACACACACACACACACATAGAGGTGACTTCACCTTAAGACTGCAGTAAAGATTCAGTTCATGAATATATTACTGAGTGTCTTCATAGGGCTCAGATTTAATATTACTCTCAACCTGATTTATCTTATATTAATACAGAGGTATCCAAACTGCCGAACTGCCGAGGGATTCCAAGGAGGGGGGTGGCTGCAGGTGAGGGGAAAAAAAACTGACGTGGGGGCAGACTGATATCAAAATGGTGACCTTTAGAAATTTCAAACATAATGTGAGCACATTACATGCTGGTACATATTATATGATGTTGACATATTAAAATAATTGATTTCCATTTATTTTTATTCAATATAGTTTGTGTGCTGGGGTAGGAATCAGGACAAGTATATCAACGCTGGTGGGGGGGCGGGTGGCGCTATCAAAAAAAGCTGGAATACCTCTGCATTAATGCAAGAATTTTCTTTTTCGAAGGGGCTAACACCCATTTCCCGTTTACCCTATCTGGGGCTTCACGGCACCCCCGGGGGGCTGTTTTTGTTTTTAACCTTCTCAATCGCTTCCAGACAGTGGCTCTGCTAAGGCAGGGGCATGCTGGGGCCGGCTGTGTCGGCAACACAGTCCACGCAGCAAGCCTGATAGATGACATTCAAAGGCACAACAGGACTCCAACACAACAATGAACCTCCGTGTTAAGCCCACCATCAGGGAGGAGGGACAAAGCAGGTTTTTTTTTGTCCCTTGTTTTTGAGTGAAATGTTTGCCGTCTTGTTTTAATTACAGCTCTGGGATGCGTCCCACACGGCGATTATCCACGGATGGCGCGTTCTCCTTCCCAACAGACGCACATTTCTGGGGCTGTCGTTAATTAATTCACCGTTGCAAGACTGGTGCCAACTGCCAAACGGAAGAGAAATGCTGGACGAGATGGTAAGGCGAGCAGACCCACAAAAGGAGGGGATAAAACGTCTCGAAGTAGCTCTGTTGGTTGGGGTAGGGTGGACAGAATGAGGGTAAGGTAATTAAAGTGGGGAAATTCATCCATCTATCATCCATCTTCGTATCAGGTATACGAGTGGCAGAGAGCCTGGTGCCAGGCAAAGGAGGTGACAACGCCCCCTGCAGGGCACACCTGCTATGGGCAATTTGTAAAATTAACCACATGTCTCTAGACTCCAGGTGGAAATAGGGGCACTCTTGTAACATGGGGAGAACATGCAAAGCCCACACACATGTGAGAAAGTGGCGGATTCGAACCCGCAACCCTGAGGGAGGGAGGTGGCAGTGCTACCAAACAAGTCATAATAACTATGCTTCAGCTGAAGGCGGGAATAAGGGAGTAAAATGTCGGCACACAGAAAAGCAGCAAAACTTCTCCAAATGTGCAGGAAACATCCATCATCCCCCACACTGACGGTGACGTCAATGCCAGCATGTTCATTCTGTCAGGCAGCGTTTAAAACGAGGAATAAGGTGGCCGACAGAAAACTGTCCGGGACGTCTGTGTTGAAAAAGGGGAAACTGCGAACACACCAGCTTTCGTGGGAGGGAATCACAGCATGCAGATCTCCAGCGGGCCGGTAGACAAGCTCCTATTCTCCAAGCCGCTTTGTCTGAATTAATTCTCTGTTTTAATATGAATTATGCAATATGGGGGGGCAGCCTCATGATGGAGAGTCCAGTGACAGGAGTTCAATGCGCTAATTAATTCTGCCGCCCCCCCCCCCCCCCATGCTGTGATATGTGCAAATTGGTATGGTCTGTTTCAGCCCTGACTGAGCAGCAGGAATTCCCTAAGCCACAAGCCACATTGCCCTGCAAGCTCCACCCCCCCTCTCATCTGATTGGCTCTCTTCTCAGTCCCCGCCTCCATGAAGCACTGCCTCTGTACTAGACAGAACGCTTTCCCAAAATCAGATCCCAGCTGCTGCCTAGGCCCCACATCACAAGGCCATTCCGGCCAGAGACGCACTTGACATAAACTCAAAACATGACAATCACGTGTGCAAATGAATTTGGTAGCATGACGGGAAAATCTTGTGCCTTCGCACCCACCCACCCTTGCAGGCCGGCCTCGCCCTGAAGCGGGAACTTGACATTTAGACTGATCTGAGCCATTGTGAACCCAACACCGAAAAAGCCTCGGATATATTAGAGGGATCTTCTCGGGGCGTGACTGGAGACAATTAAAAATTTCACTGCAGCTTCTCGAAAAATGACTGCCAAAGAGGAAACAGGAAGAGCGAAGTGGGGGGGAGGGGGGGTGAGCAGGGAGGGGGGCGGAGCCACCACCTTTGAGGACAGACGGCTGAAGGAACGCAGGGAGCTCTATTTGCCATCTGAGGGGCCATGAGGACACTCTGCAGAACATCCAAATCCATGGAGAAGAGATGTTTACTCAGCACTGGCAGGACACATCCCCCTGGCTTGTACCTCCACCCTCCTTCATTGGTGTCCGGGTAAACAGGCTCCACCTCAAGCGGAATCAGCTGGCGCCTTCACAAAGAGGCCTGACCCACCGCCTGTTTACTGCATGCTTAATCCCCATTGGGTTACAGCATGCAGTGACTGACAGTTTATGGTTAATCCCGCCCCCCATAACATTCAAACTATCATTGTCACCATTCACAGTCAATGCACCTGTGCCATTTCCTAACATCTGCACCAGCCCATACTGCCCCGACCTGCCCCACCCAGGCCCGCCGCCCCACAGCGATCAGGGGGGGCCTGAAATAATGGCATTTAATTTTCAAAATAATACCCGGTAAGGAGTGAAAACCAGACCACAGCAGGCTCTCTCATTACAATCAGGAACAAGTACATACAGCCAAAAATTACTCGCACGCCTTGAAAAAATTGTCAAAAACCCAAATGAAGTTGAGGATTTTGAAGAACAAAATTTAAAAAATGGTCTTAAATGTTACAATTATGTGCGAGTTATGAAAAAAAAAAAAAAAAACATTCATTCAAAACATATCCTGAAATTGTTTTCAAATTATGAAACTTATTGCAAACAATTGAACACCTGGCCGCTGGAGTTTTCTGCTCAGTATTTGATAGACCCTCCTCTGGCAGCGATACCAGCATGCAGCTTCCTGGCTGCTGCAAACAGCCGGGTCAAGGCTCTCCTGTCTGCGATGGAGGAGCTTGTCTTTCAAATTCAACTTTGTTCTTTGGTGGGTCTGCATTTCTTCTCCATTTCAGCCCAGAGGTAACAAGACTGAGATTCGGACTTTGTGGGGGTCACTCAAGCACTTTCACCTTCTTATTGGCAAGAGAGACTTTCATATATATATATAAAATACATATAAAATGCACTAAAATGCAAATTGCTGATGCCGAAAGCGGCTTTGGAACCAATAACCAACACGCTCCCACCACCATGCTTGGTGGTTGGATTTAGGCACTGGGGGCTGTACTCCTCCTTTGAGTTGCGCCACACTCCAAACATGTTGAATTTGGATTCATCCGACCATACAATTGATTCTCCAGAAGCTGGCAGGCTTCTCAACATGTTCTTCGGCAAATTTCAGATGTTTCCGTTTGTTCTTTTTACTTATAAATGGCTTCTTACGAGGAACCGTGCCACTCGGCCCACGTTCGTTCAGCCTGCTCTTCATTGTTTGTGTGCAAACCTGTATTCCAGAAGCCTCCTTGACTGGCTTTGCTATTTGTGTAGCAAACAACTTTCGTTTTTTCACGGCAAGCTCATCGATGTACC
Source organism: Brienomyrus brachyistius (assembly GCF_023856365.1). Classification (NCBI taxonomy): domain Eukaryota; kingdom Metazoa; phylum Chordata; class Actinopteri; order Osteoglossiformes; family Mormyridae; genus Brienomyrus; species Brienomyrus brachyistius. The sequence continues at coordinate 1,353,619 of NW_026042341.1, forward strand.
TATCTGCCCTTGGACTGGTCTGTTTTTCTCCATCTTCCCTCCAGAGTAATGATTTCACCAGTCGTCTTGAATTTCAGAATGATGTAGTGCAGTGATTCCCAACCGGGGGTACGCGTACCCCTAGTGGTACGCGAGCACATTACAGGGGGTACGTGGAAAAATTTTTTATATTTAATTTCCCTGATGATGGGTAAATATTATCAGCCATTCCATTAGCTGTGCCCTGGTATAGAAAGAAAATCTATCTGGGATGTGTTGCTTAATGAATTAAATGTTCAAGTTATGGAGATTTAATAAAATGTTTTAAATTTGATAATCAGTTGTACGTTCTACTTTTATTGAATCATCAACACATTTGACAAAGGGGGTACTTGTGGTATGAGAAAATCTCTCAGGGGGTACACAATTCAAAAAAGGTTGGGAAACACTGATGTAGTGCACGGTAGTAGAAACTAAGGGCACCCAATTACCTGCCTGTTTGGAGCCCCTGCTGTTATGTGTCATGTTAAATGACCTCTATTATGACTGGGATCTCCCATTGTCACCTATTCATCCAACTCCATGAATGGCCAGGTGTACAAATAAGTATTTGAAGGCAATAAATGACATAACTTGAATACGATTCCAGAATGTTTTGCATAAACGTTGTTCTTGTTTCTTTATATAGCGCACACATAATTATAACATTTTAGACAGTTTTTAAAGTTTGTTCTTGTCCTGAAGTTCATTTCCATTTGTGACCATTTTTTCATAGTGTACAAATAATTTCTGACTACACTGTATTACAGTACATAGATCAGGATAGGGGGGTATTTAAAAACAATCCAGCAACACTGAGTAATCCCAGAACGCTCTATCACGGCACCCAAAAAATAAAGAAGCTTGTTAAATCTCAATATAAAAACGAAAAAAGAAAACAGCTGAATTTAAAGCAGGCCACTTACTTCTGTTTGACACAACGTCAAAATGGCCGCCTGAAGGTGAAGGTTTAAAATCTTTGTGGTTTGTTGCTGCTGTGTAGAACCCAGAAACCCTACAGAGAGCTACATTTGTTCCAGCTGAATATACTGAGGTTTAAGAAGACAACCCCCCCCCCCCCCACCACCCCGACCCGTGACGGCTCTCTCACCCCAGGGAGTAGACGCGGCACTGCCTGTCCCTGATTCGCTGTGCCAGCCTGTAACGTGCATCCAGACACACCTGCCAGGGCCCCCCCAGTTGCTCCAGGTCTGTGGCTGGACCACCTCCAATTGGGGGGGCACAGGACACCTGTGGTGGGGGAGGGGGTGGATATAAGGAGCTCGATCATTCAAGAGTGGAAGTGGAAAAGCTATAGGCTGAGTTATGTAATTTGTACTGGGCCAAAAGCCTGGGGTGGGGATGCGGGGTTATAGTTAATGGGCACGGCTAAAAAGGGGAGGCGAGTGGTTCTAGGACCCAGGGGATTCCACTCCCTGAGTTCCCAGCCAACACCAGCTATAAAAATTCCAGATACTTTACGAAAATATCTGCATTTTTGGTGGGGTGATTTACAACAGCCTGCGTTTTCACTGTGCATTTTCAGCCCGAATTCTCGGGAACGTCAACCCTAAGGCCAGGTGTCAGTCACCACCTCGCACACCGGCCCCGATGACGGCACCGGTCCAGCAGCCGGCCAGGACCTAAACCGGCTCTGCAGATGGCGCTGCCGAGCTGTGTGATCGTGATGCGTTTCCCTGGCTGTGGGCGGTAACTAACGAGCGATGTTATGTGCCAGCTGTGAGTGGGGGGGCCAGGGGCAGAGAACTCCATGGCCCTTCATGGACGCAGAGGCACCGATGAGGGTAGGGGCACACAAACAGCTGTCCTGTCACTATACGGTCATCCAGTGCCGCCCTAGGGTAGGAATGAATATTTCCCTTCCTCCATCTTTCTCTCAGCACGGTGCCCATCGTTCGACGGACGCCATCTGGTAGGCGCTCACACGGCTGTAGACACCGCGGGAGAAACACGAGATACACAGGCAACACAGCTGTCTGACCAATCTTATGGACCCAGATATTGCTTTGTCTTCTGGGCAGGCTTCTTGGACACCGATGTTCACTAGGGGGGTGCCATTTGCTCGGACGGATGGATCCGTTAGGGAGATCCAAACTTGTTGCGCAATACTAAGCCAGGTCCTGCAGTCTTAGACGTGCCATCACTCTTGATTATCCACTGAGCAGGAACCCCAGGGAATGAATGTCTCAGAAGATCCCCTACCAGACAGAGATCAGTAGCATCTCCACCAGGACCATGCAGGACAGCTGGGTGAACGGCATCACTCCCAGAACACACCCGCCTTCCCGCTTTCAGGCATCCGGTCTCTGTGCCATGATCCTCGAGCTCCGTTAGCGCTCCTTCTGATGTGTCCCCGTAAAGCCAGATCCTGAGTCTGAATAACAGGATCAATATCTCCAGATCCTCTCAGAGGGGCCTGGCTCACTCCTGCTCTGCCGCTCAGGCACCGCGGTGTAACAGACAAATACGTGGAGACTTCGCCGTTGCTATCAAATGGCAGATCGATCACGTCTGGGGGAAGAGCCAATCATCTGACAGAACTTCTTATCGACTGTTGGATATACAAGCATGTCAAACACTTCTCCATCTCTGATTGCCTCCTAGTGCATATTTGTATGATACATACGCTTACGCTTTCAGCCCACTTCGGAGGGAGACGAAACAAATCCATCCGACTTCAAAACACTTATCCTGGTCCGGGGGGGAGGCTGGAGCTCATCCCAGGCTGCACAGGGCTGGAGTTCACCATGGACGGGATGACAGCCCATTGCAGGGCTTACACATGCTCTCAGTTACACACACACTGCAGGCATTTCAGCTATACCATTTAACCAAACTGCATGACGTTCAATTCCTGCGGGGGTGGGACAGTGGTGCAGTGGTTAGCACAGTTGCCCCACACCTCTGGGACCAGCGTTCAAGCCTCCACAATGGCTCTATGTGTGTGGGGTTTGCATGTTCCTCCTGTGACGTTGTGGGGTTTTCTCCAGTTTCCCCCCACAGTCTAAAAACATACTGAGGCTAGTTGAAGGTACCAAATTCTCCACAGGTATGAGTGTGTGCAATGGGCTGGCCCCCCCATCCTGGGCTGCCACCCTGCCACGCACCCGTAGCTTCTGGGATAAGCTCTGAACCCCCTGCAACCCTGAAGGAGACAAGCGGATATAGAAAGAGAGTCGATCTGATGCTTGCCATGCGACTGAATTTCATTCCCTACTTTGGCAATAAAAATTTGGATCCTCCCCCAATGAAGCAGAAAACCACAAGACCTAAAAAAAAAAAAAAAAAAAAAACACCATCCAGACATGTGGAGAAGTGATATTCAGCAGAGCCAGGCCCAGGCGTGAGTTTGGGAGATCAACACTGTGGATTGCGGAGGCCACACACAGACTGTGGGTGTCTGAAAAACACGCTTCAGGAGATACAAACGACGAAGGCAGTGTCATGGATGCCTCACAGCTGTTCCCGGTGACTCTGACTCACCTGCAGGGTCTTTATGTAGGAGAGGAATCGTAAGGCTTCCTCCCGAAATGTGTGTTGTGGAGCGGCCCAGGGCTGCAGCTCGATATGCCAGCGTGGAATCTGTAGACAGAGCAGAAGATCCAGGGTTTACCAAACAGCTTTCATCCTCCACTTGACCCTCATGCCACCCCAGCTCTGAACAAGTGCCAAGATATGGCCGTCTTCAAAGCCTGATTTCTCGTGGTTTTTATAAAAATGTAGATTTTTGACAGTTTTTTGGTCTGTTTTCTTTTCTCCCCTCTGGGCATAACAAACACTTACTCGGTAATTCTGGCAATAAGGGGACGGCAGACTCTGTGAACACGAGCGTTTTCTCCGCTGGAAGTCGAGACATCAGCAGCTAAATGCTTCTGCCTGGGAGTATTTCCACGTTCTCTCCTTTTATAGAATTATGCAAATGACGAGGCTCGTCTCCAGGCCTCCCTGACACTTCAGATAAAACACAGAGCCAGCTGGTGTTGCGGGCAATTAAACAGTACAGATCAGTAATCGATTAGAGGCATCAGCACGGACAGGGAGCAGCTGTGGCTAACGCTGCTCACCTTCGGCTATTAAATATTGGTTAAACACTCAAACGCGCACCCGTCTGTTCCCGAAGTTCAGAATCGCCAAACAAAGCCTCCAGCAGAACATCAATAAAACAAATGACCAAGCAAACGGATCCAGCCAAACAGGACTATCCTTCTCAGTGGGGAGTTTAAGGGAGTTTGGCTGCAGCCCCCTCCCGCAGCAGACACTATACAGCCTCCCCCCCCCATTTCCCACAATCCTTAGCAAGAGAGATGAGGTCTTCCCCAGGGCAAATCGTAGGAGTCTGCATTCAACAGCTGTAATGTGGTACACACACACACACACACACACACACACAGATTCTGGCAAGACCTCAGGTCCCCACATTGGAAAAGCTGGTCTGGGTCTGGCATGGGGACCACATGAGTACATCACAGCATTGGCATGATTTCATTTATAGCAGAAGGCCACTGGCTTACGTTTTTTTAGGATCCTGGTCCATGCCAGTACTGGAACACATTATTGCTGTTGCACGTCACTGAGTAGGCACTTTATAAAAGGCTGTTTAGGTCTGCTGCCCATCAAACCCCCATTTGGAGTTTAAAGTTCAGGATTTGCACTATTACTGCATACGATACACTTCGTGCTTTTTTTAATGCCACCTGACTCCACCAGAACTTGGCAGAACAATTCCGAATGGTTTCAAATCTAAGCTGTCCACTTGCGGTTCCCATACCTTGAAACATTCCTGGTAACTGCAGTCCCTTTCATACCTATTGAAACCTCTGAAAGAATTAGTCCAGAACAATAGCGGTTGAGCAAAGTGTCCAACCTGATCCGAAGTCCAGGGGCCGCGGTGAAGCTTGCATGCAGACTGAAGGATCCACATGACTCTTCTTTATTCAGATACTCAATGTATATTCATGTGATACCGCATGTTTGTTTTGTAGAAATCAACCCAGATCTCAAGGCGAGCAGAGTTGGGGCTATTCTGGAATGCATTTGTCAGTTCCAGTCCATTTCTTGATTTGGATTGGAATCGACGAATGCATTCCGGAACAGCCCCAACCTTGAAGGCCAATTCTGCAGTGGTGCATTAAGGCCACCCAACTCCTACCAAAAAGACGTCACCAAAGTCATTAGTCGATGATATTTTGATAACCGCCCTGCAGCTTATCAACGGTGCCTCATGACAGAGATCAGCCAGTGGCTCGTGGCTGCACGAGATTTTCACGAGTAATAATCACAGTCCCTGCCACCACTTCCCAGTCAGTTCCCACAAAGTGAGCACAAGGTTCCAACTCCCGAGGTCTATGGTGGAGTGAGTAGCCTGACTCTCTCAATAGTGCCACCTATTCTCCATCTCCCCCCCCCTTTAATCTCCCTAGCAGTTTGAGCACGATAAAATAACTTCAGCAGTGGCCCCCCGGGGCCTTGTGGAGCTCGCTCCTGACGATCCACCAGCCAGGTCCCTGTGGATGGCGGAGCTTCCCATTTCACGCTGCTGCTGCACCTCCCTCTCGCTTAAACCCTTTTTTTCCAACACAGGAAAAGATCTGATCCTTAATTCAGAGGTCTGGACTTGAGCAGAATCTAAAATCGTGGTACTAGGACCTTGCAACGGAGGCTCCGAAGCACGACTGGGAGGAGTTGCAGGAAAAGGAAAACGTCAGATAAGATTTCCGGCACAGGGCATCCAGGAGGGTCCGTACAGCAGGCACAGACAGCGGCCCTGGTGCACACAGCAACCTACTAGCAATTTTTTGCTTCACTGATGTTGCCGGCCAGAGAAAATTACTTTTTCCTCCAGCTGGATGCTTTGCTGGAGCTGAAGTAAGTTACTGGCGGGAACAGCGGCCTGGCACTCGCCAGGAGCCAAGACTGAACGCTGGACTGCAGGCCCGTATCCTGGCTTCCCTGTTACCTGCTGCGCTGAAGTCTCAAACCATAACCAATGCAGATATATACATTTTACAGAAGCGCTGAACACTCTGACTGCGGTGTATGGACCCAGTATTGGCTGAACCACTGACGGATCTCACCGCGTACACATCCTGACACAGGATACGACGAGCAGGGTCTGAGGACAGACGGAACTATGGACGTGAATCAAATGGGGTCAGCTGGAGGGGGTGGGATGGCGGCTTTGGGTTGCTTAGCACCCTTTGTTACGCAATCCGAACAGGCACCAGAGTGCGGATGTTAAACAGGGCAGAAAAAAACATGGTGACGGCCAGGTGCAGGCAGTGCCGCGGGTGGGGATTAATCATTGGCACTGCGGCATTGTGGGATATCAGTCAATGCCAAATAAAATACAGGGGATGACAATGTGAGAGAATGAGAGAAATGGCCTTTGGATTCCCCGCAGGATGGAAGGAGACGGCCCGTCATGTCTCCCTTGCTACCGAACGACCGTGTAACTCCATATGATGCTCACCTTTCTCTGACTTTGGACTGTCACTGTGATTGCCCCTTGGCCCCATTCTGGGCAACTAACACAAAGCTCTGCTTGAAGAAAAAAAAAACCCAAAGAGACACATTTTGCACGCCCACGTATAAACACACCCACTAGCCCCAGCGAAGACCAGGCCTGACACAGCCAGCCACCATTAGCTGCAGCCTGAGCCCAGTGGGGTCAAAATGTCCTGGGTATCTGGGCGGCTGTGCATCTCCGCGCCTCTCATGGCGGATAAGTGAGGAGGCGGAGGGAGAAGCCCCCGTAAATGTTTATGTTGCTAACCTGTTTCAGCCAATCAGCCGCAGCCCCAAGGATCCGGGCACACTCCCACACAGCCAATCAGCAGCATGCTTCAGCCCAAATGGAATTCCCTTCTTCCCCAAAGGCACTCAGCACAATCACTGCTTTTATATCTCTGACAGGATGTCATATAGCTATCATCCACAGAATCAGACAGAGCTGGGATCCCAGGAAACAGACGGCAACGCAGTCTGACAGTACAGTTCGACAGTGTCAGTCAGCACATTGGCTCAAATGGCCCCAAAAAGCAGGATTGCTAGCCAAAGAATCAGGAGCATCATTCATCAAACCAGTCAAGATGAATTTGACAGAGCCTACTTTTTGCCAACATGTTAAAGGAAGGGGCGAGGCAACTGGTCACTCTGGGAAATGCCGAAAATAACTCCCTAAAGCACTTGCGAGCAATCTGCTGGGTACCATGAAAAAGCTCCGGTGATGCTGAGATGAAAGAGGACTGCTGAGAGATAGAGAGAGCGCCATGGTAACAGAGTCTGCTGTTCAGGGGACCATCTGGCGTCGCTGTGTGATCTACTCAGCAATACCTGCCCTTGGCCGATGGGCACAGAGCTTCAGCAGTGACATCTGGGCTCCAGCCTGATTTGCCAGCTGGACCACTGCAGTGCACTGGAATTCCCCGTCTTTGCACAGGTGGTTTCCCTCTGGCCACGGGCCCACCTGGCTAGACCCCTCCCCACAAGAAACGACGTTCTGCCCACCCTGGAAACAAACACAGGTCGCGTGGGGGTGAGCTGCTTCACCGTCTCTCTCTCAGCCACCTGTCTGACCATGTGACTCTCCAGTCGGGGGGGGTTCAATGCACGGTGGAGGTCACTGACTTGGGACGTCACACCAGAACATCCTCATCAAAGTCAGGACATCAGGACATTCCACCGTGGAACAGATGCTCAGAGACAGAAGTGAGACGTTTGCGGATTTTAGGAGCATTTCAAAACGGCAACGATGACCCAACAGGAAGCAAAAACCAAGATGAGCTACCAGACTTCAGACCAGAGTGGTAGAAACTTCCATTTATTGCATTAAATAAATCATAAGGCCCAAGCCCCAAGACAAACAAACAAACAATATTTCAAGTAATGATGCTTATTAGCTTACCAACACAAGGAGCAATTCTTCATGCTCCTAATTAAGGTTCATATGGAAGAGCTCTCACCAGATGGATATTACTGGAAAGTTATTGATCCATAACCATTAAACATTGTATAACTACACTGGTGGAAACCAAGCCTGCTGAAAATCCTAACCCACCTGAGAACTTTTTCCATTTGGTAACACTTTCACAAAAGGGCGTTTTGCCTCGGTGCTGGTATCACACACCTTCAGCGTTGGGAGGTTCAAATCCCAGTTCTATATATGCGAAGATTGAACGTCCTTGCTGTGTTGTGTGTTTCCTCCTGCAGTCCAAAGATATGCAGTTTGGGTGATCGGTGCCTCGTAAATCCCCTGTACTGCTTAACTGAGAGAGCATGTGCCCGATAACAGACTGGCATCCAGTTCGCGCTGTACCCACCAGCCCTGTGCCCCCCTAACCCTAACCAAGAAAAGCACTTAAAAGATGGACTAATAATACTTGATAGAATCTGGTTTGATTTTTATCCTGCTTTAATCATACAGGTCCCGTGTAGCTGTAAGCTAACATTGCATGTTACAGAATTATACTTAAATAGCTCCATCAGATTTGGGGGTTAATTTATTACATTTAGAAGTGTCATAATCATAAGGTTAACTCCATTATTTTATATAAAGCCTACAGGAAAAAAAAAATGTCAGGCAATTAATTAGAGTGAACTGTTAAGTAAAAAGCCAACAATTAACTGGAGGAAAGGATGTTCACAGATGAATGTGCTACCGACTTCCAGATTGAGTCTCAAAAGGTCATACAGGCTCTGTCTCGGGGTCAGTGTTACAGAAAGCCACCCCACCACCAGTGTCCTCTGATGGTGGAGGGTCGTAGTGTTTGAGGAAGTTCTTGGTCGCATGAAAGTGGCGTGGCACCTCATTGGGTGACCTGCAAGGCTGACACAGGCAAAGCCACACCCCAATCATCACACAGGAAGTGACATCACGGTTATGAATGAATGTTATATTTATATAGTGCTTTACAGAACAATGGAGAGCCACTTCAACCACCACCACTGTGTAGCCTCCACCCGGATGATGCAACGGCAGCCATTCTCTGCCAATAAAATTACCTAAGCTAAGGCGATGAAGGGGCAAGAGAGAATTTACGAAACAGATGAGCAGGAGTCCAGATTTGAAAGGGCCACAGTGAGCAGTTTATTCAGGGCATCAGGGTACCACCTCAGACTCAGGAACGCGGCTTTACGTCTCACCCGAAGGAATCCGCCGTCTTTACAGCACAGTCAGATGGATTACCTGGCCGGAACTGCAGGCCGTATGGCTGCTGTTTTAGCAATTCTCACTCAACGACGCCCCCTGCTGCCATGACAGGCCGACGGCACCATGTCCACGCTTCGCGGCCCGCGGCGGACAGCAGAGGAGCCACACCGTATATCATTAACCCAAATCTTTCAACTCACAGCATGCTGGTTGCCATGGAAACCACCCTTCACAAGTCAAATCACCCTCCTGACAGAAAGAGCACCTTCCCTGCGCTCATTTCACATTCCATAGGTTCCACATGGCGTCCCACGCTGGGAAACACGCACGGGGTTCTCACCTTCAGCGGAAACATGCCAGGAGTTCCTGACCATGAGGGCAGTTACGTATTTAAACCCCCGTTTTCATGCTGCGGTCTGGGGGGATTCTCAACATATTCAGATATTTCCATTTTTCAGAGGGGGGGGGTCTGTTCTTCAACAACCGGTTAATAAGGCCCAGCTGCAGGAAAATATCGCTGCTGACAAACAAAAATGTTTCTCTGCAAATTAATTAGGCAAGCAGGCAGACCGGCTGGATGGAAGCAGTGAGTAAGAATGACAGTACACTTGTCCTCAGAATGAAGGGCCGGGCTTTCGCGACTCCAGAGAGGTTTGGTGATAAAATGGAAGGTTCCTGTAGTGAGAAACCCCCCCCAGGCATGAAAGGCTCCCTTCTATGTCAATGGGTGTGGGTGTGAAGGGAAGGGGGTATGTTGCCCAATGCTGATATTTCACACAAGCTGGAGTCTCAAACGATGAAGAGCAGGGCCCTCACAATAAAGAGCTTCGTGGAAACAGGGGACTGGTGACTCGCCCCATACACAGCGGCCACCGACAGGCGCCAAGATGGCTGACTGGAATCACGTGACGCGGCTCAACGCAGAGGTCAAACCCCGGAGACCATCGTAAACTACACCCCCACATCTGACAACAACTCACCCCGAAGCCACATGCCCCCTCCCGTCCTGCCCCCCCCCCCCCCCCCAGATAATGTGCTAAAGGTCACACTCCATCAGTCAGGAAACTTGCCCAGTCGCACAAGGCCGATTGCAGTCGATATCTCATCATGGGACGACAGCAGCGGTGACAGGCAGAGGTCCCAGACCCCCCCCCCCCCCCCCCCACGACTTCTAAAGTTAAGGCAAGGTGACAGACGGAGCATGTCACCCGTAGGTCGGGCCTGACTGTCACCATGACGAGGCCTGGGTCAAGACCGACAGCGCAATTGCAGCCGATCTCTGCGCCGTGATTCTGCCTCCCACAGACTCGGGGGGGGAATCCCACAGCAGCTCACAAGAGAAGCATTTATGAAAAATTTCTGGGAAGGGGCGGGTCGAGATGACATTTATACATGGCACTGAAAAGGCCGTTTCTCAAATGAAAGCAGAGAGGCGACAGAGAGTCCTGTACCGCTCTTCAACTGTATCACTGATGATGGCCCGGGGGGGAGGAGCCCTCTCCAATCAACAACAAGATCCAGTCCTGTGACTAAAGGGTTAAGTTCTGGTGACAGGAGGGGCCAAATGAATGCATGTATAAGTAAAAGTGTGAAAGTGCAAAGAAACTTCCTTTTCACGGGTCCAAAAAACCAAATATTACCATGACAATGAAATGACGTTGACTGACTTTTGACAAACTACTAACTTTGCTTTTTGTTTTCCCCCATAAGGAGCAAACAGAAGGTTCTTTTGTCCTTCTGTTTGTGTGGGTCCAATGATGGCTGAACACCCGAGGCACACACTCGGAGCACAGCCGAGAGATGCTGGCGTGAATGCGGCCACGTGTGGGATTTTGCCAAACGCGCAAGGACTTGGGCTAATGGGTGCAGCTAACTAACTAAAGCTTGTCAGCCAATCAGGTAATTTTGTAGGACCACTGATTCAGAGCAGAGCCACCACCACCCCCCGCCCCCCCTTCATTCCTGCATTGACACATTTTGGCAGTGGGTACCACCTTGCTTCCCTGAACAACGTTATCGCACCTGACAGCCATGCTGAGAGGTCAATATAAGGGGGGGGGGGGCATGTCAAAGCCAGGGCTGTCAGTCCATCCTGTCAGAACCCATCTTGGCCCAGAACACTAACAGGTGGAACCAGAACCTGATGTGTGGACTCAACTGATGAATCATGAAGTGCACAGGGCAGCCTGACAAAGGATGCATTGTTTACAGAAACTCATTCTCTGTTCTGGCTCCTTTTCAACCTGAAGACTGCAACCTCATACCAGCTTTCAAAATAAATAAATGATGTTTGATCTTCGACGACAGGATAGCCACCTGGCTCGGCACAAGCTGCAGACTGTCCCTGTCTTCCAGCTGAGAGTCTAATCACACACCCCGAGCAGCTAGCGTTAACTGCCAGGTCGGTAAAACCAAGAACTCAGCATGAATCCCAGTTTACTGACTCACTCAACCAGTATGCATCAAACCAACCGCACCAGATGGGCAGGATTCTCCACAGTCATAAAGGCATGTCAACCACAACCTTAAATACACTCAAAGTTACTGTTTTGATTTGGGATAAATATTTATTCCGCTTTGTGTACGTCTGTTTACATCTTCCTGCTCTTTCACAGGGGTCAAAGGTCACTCTCAGGACCAGCCAATCCCTGAAAGAATGGGAAAATGCCCCCAGTTGGTGAAGTGATTGCACCAACCATCCCTTATTGGTTGCCTTCATAATCCAGTAATTAGAGTTTACATTTTTTAGATTACATATGATTCTATACCTGATTTGTTTTAAAAGACCCACAATAAGAATAGCATAAAACATCTTGGCAAAACAGAGCAGAAATTACATAGCCAGTCTTCATTAATGCCTGAAAACACTAGATTGGCCACTTCATTAGGTACACCTAGGGAGGATTGGATAAGACCCACTTTTGCCTCCAGAGCCATTTCAAGAATGAATGAGTTTATGCAGAGAAGCCATTGTGCACGCCATTGTTGTACTGAGCTGACATTTTTTGTGTCTTTCCTGTTAGCTTTTCAAGTCAGACCATTCTCTTCTGACCTCCTCATTATAACTTGGTTTTCAGAGGACCTGTTACTGGATGAATGTGTTTTTGTACATTACTGCGTTCTCCTCTGAGAAAAAGCTGCCTTCTCTGGAAGCAACAAATCTGGAACCAACAATGGAACCGCATCCAAAACCATCGTGATGCTCAGCCAAACGGTAAGTGAGCCTCCTAACCCTGCTTGTGTGGTTTATATACTCGGTTGCAGCCATGCGATTCGCTCTTTGGGGGAACGCGCGGTTTGCAATGACAAGCAGGTGTTCCCAGATGACCACTGAGTGTAAATAAGCACGCAGACTGCTGATGGATTCAACTCAAGGGTACGGCAGTCACTCTTACAGCTGGAAAAATTCTCATCATGCACCACGATAATATATGTCATTGCATCTTGTCCGTGTATTTATTGCTATAATTGCATTTACTGTAATTTAATTTGTAATTCTGATCAGTGTTTTGTGTTTAATTTGTGTTTTCCAGGAGCCAGAAGGATATCACTGCACAGTGGAACTGACTGTTCACTGCGCGTACGACAACAGCCCCTCTTTAATTTTGAAGGGGAATTAGAAATAAGAACCAGCCTTTGACCTTTGGTGACATTTCTTAACCGCTGCGCCACCCACTGGCCACAGCGCTCCTGCACAGACAGATGAGGCCACAGAGGACAGATAAGGAATACAGAACTGACTTCCATCTTCCACACCTCCCCCTTCCACCCCCCGGCACTGATGATCCCAGCCAAAGGCAATGCATTCCTTCAAGGCTAATTTTCCATCACTGTTCGGAGTTTAAAAGGGCGCAGTGTTGAAGACTCCTGTCAAGACTGGAAAACTCGGAGTGTGCCAGCCAGATGGTGCCTGTGGAATCCAGCCACTGTGCCCCATCGGCAGGTACATCAGCCAGGCTCTCAACCACTACCAGGGGTTACCTAGAGTTTTCTAGTGGTTAAACAATAACAAAAAAAATGTAAAAAACACTGAATGGGTCAGCTGAGCCCTGCAGAAAAATACAACACTGAGACGAGGAAGGTTTAATGAAATGCAGCTCCATCCCTTCTTACAGCTGGAAGTGCATGCACCCAGCTCAGGCTTAATCTAAGCAGCGTGTTGCCACGTGAACCAGCGGGCACCCATCTGCGGTTTAGACACGCCCCCCTTTGCTCGACCCCTGCTTTCTTCACTACTTCATCCCCTGCTGTTTATCTGTGGTGTCTTCGGGCACTGGCTCTTGCTGACTCCCCCGGCCAGGAGCCCCGCCCCACACCCCCTCCTTGCTGATCGGCCTGTTTGCGGACCACCTGCCCCGGTTGGCACTCACCTTTCTGCGAGGCACTGCGAGCGGGCAGGAGCTGGAGGCCACAACGGTGCTCCCGGTCCCTTTGCCCTTCCCCAAGGCTGGACGGATGGTCGGTCTCCACGGCGATGGGGTCCTCCTGCTGGTGGGTTCTGCCCTAGACAGTGCCCGGGCTGGTGAGCCATTCGGATCAGCTCGAGACGGCCAGGCCCGCCTGCTGAGTTGCAGGTAGATGTGGACGATGAGGCAGAGAGTGGCCAGCAGCAGGCAGCCCCTCAGCACCAGGCGCCAGTGCCGCCTCTCCCTGGCCATGCCACCGACAGAGGACACCCTCAGTGTCCAGCCGCCCTGCCCCAAGGTCCGGCTGAGGATCTCTCCCCAGCAGGGGGCCCCTGCCGGCGGCTCAGCATTACTGCTGATCCAGGATGAGCGACCAGGCCAATGTGCCGCCGTTCGCTTCAGGAACTCCTTTTCGCTCCTCTCCTCCGTTCCTCCCCCCCTCCAGCACCTCCCCCAAACACAGCCCCGATCCCACCCTCTCCCCATCCCAACACTTGGGTTTCATTGTAACTTAAAACCCACCATGATTACTCCCCCCACCCGAGGGGAACTGGAGGCCTGGCAGTCAGGCACGCAGCTTTGTTGAGAAAAAGGAGATCGACCCGGGACTGAAAGACGGAGCAGGCAAGAAGCGGAGGAGCGAATAAAGGACAGAACAGGCAGGGAGTAAAAAGGGAGGGGGGGCTGAGAGACGTGGCAAAGATCAGAATGGGAGGGGGGCACAGAGGATTATAAAATGTACATCACCAGTGCTACACAACCTCTGCTAAATCTCGGAGAATATGTTGTATTGATTGATTACATTTTTTCTACAACTGGCCAGCAAATTATACAAAAGCTATGAGGTACCTCTACAAAATGCCTTGACCACAAATCTGAAAACAGAAAATAAGCCAGGTCAACCATTATCACATTATTTAAAAAAAACAGTTACCAAGAGCTAATTATATTGAATGGAGTTTTCCCGTTTCAGTTATGTCACATTATATTTGAATTGAACAGGGTAAATAAAGACCACGGGGAACATAAGTATGCAGCGTTTTGTCATAAGAATAGTTGACAAATTTTATCTTGTTTAGAATCATAACCCCCTCCACCAACCCAGGCCGATTAAAATTATTATTCAATGTGATTATGTGTAGCATCAAAACAAGTCTCTTGTTTGACTAATGCTTGTTTGCAAGCAAGCAAAATTAAGTAAATAAATTGCACCGATACACGGATGAGCTGGCTTCGCCCTAATAAACCAGAAAAAAAAAACATTTCGCGTGAAAGTCAGCGGCAGTCGGAAAGGAAAATCCGAATACGAGGTACAACACTGCCCCCTGCTGTACCATTTAGAAATTGCAAGCTGATACGGAAAAGAAAGGTCGTCTTGCGCGAATTTGCAAATGGAAAAACGATGGCGCAGTCGGTTCCTTTTCCTTTGACTACGCCTTGTGGAAATATGAAGGGCACAAATGATGCGGATCCCCCCGTGTCCTGACTCTTGGCCCCGGTCGTCCTGCCGCCCCCCTCCAAATATTACAAATATTACACGGAACAGGCTGCACCCCTAACGGTGCACGCTGTACGGATGTATCCGACACTCGCGGTTCTCGGGTGTCACGGTGTTCATCAGTTTAATATATAACATGTACTTCACATCGCAATTTCACCATCCAGGGTGAGCTATATTCGCACCGATGGGATAATGGACCCTTCGCAGCTTATATGACTAGGTTCTGGAGCTTGATGTACTTCCAGCCGCAGGAACATCTTAGTTAGTATCCACTTACTCACTGTCTGCCATTATAACCATCTACTATCGGTAGCACAACTCCATCCGTCTGATATGACACAAGGAATATATTTAGACGACGATCTCTACTATATTTCCCCAGTATATTAAGCATGCAACAAACTGGCAGAGTAAATGGTTTTACTCGAACGAAAAACACAGGCCTGCGAATGAAAGACAATCTGAACTCAACGAGTGGCGAAAGGGCGCCACCTACCGCGCACGTGTAATGCAGCTGGGCAGAGAGTTCATGGGTAACATTGCGACTCATTCGCAGATACTTAATCAGGTACCCCATTTTAAATGAATGTAATATTCAAACATACGGAAAAGTTTCTGATAAATGTTGACGTAAGTCGCAATAATTTCATGCATTTTTATCAAATTTATGACAACTGTACTCAGACACTCATACTGTAACAGAACGGCTGTTTCTTTTTGAGTGTTGTTCTTATTTCTCTTATTTATTACGTAAACTTATGCTGCTAAACAGAGATCGAGCTGCTAAACTGTTTTTCACTGTTTCTGTAATAGTGACAATAAAGATCTATCTTAACTTTAAAGATGAGTTAAGGCAACAAGACACTGAAGCTCGTTTTATTTTAACACATATAACAATAATAATAAAATATTATTATTATTGGTACAAGGATCTAACAGCAGTATAACCGCACAGCGAGAAGAGACAGGATAGTTGTAAACACAGACCAGGCCGGCTAAATATAGCACGGCCGTAACCACAGACAGATCGGAACATGAGCCAATTGAACGCTATGGCAGCATTTTTAGATCTGCAGAGCTAAGTCAATACACCTGTCCTGAAAGCCGGAATCCCCCCCTCCTAGGGTTATAACACGCCGTTCCTGGCCTCTTACGCTGACCTTAAACCCTCCCATACTTACAACAAAAATTATAAAGTGAAAACACCATTTCTCCGTTGGAGTCTTACCGTCTTAATTCGCAAACAAATCAGGCTGCACTCACTTGTGTCTCAAAAAAAAAAAAAAAAAAAGACATCGATAACTGTAACTGCTGCCACATATGTATGTGCTTTTGGTAACATTCTGAAATGTATCGATACACAGAAATAATACTACAGATTTTCAAGGACTGATGTCCGCGAACAGCGTGAAGCTCCCGCGACACGCGACTCTCTGGGTAATGGACGCGATGCGATGTAACCAGCCTTGTTTGTTAAAATTTAATAAAAGTTTCAGGGCAGTTCCTAGAAATTCATTGCACTGATCTATCCAGTCACATAGAAATGCGGTGTGTTAATGCAAGGATCGTCCAAACGAATGAACAATTAATAATCCTACATATTTATGCGTTTTCACACTCTCCATTATTGCTAGGGTGTTGTTGGAGATTTTGGGGCCAATGAAAGGATGCATGAAATTATTGCGACTTACGTCAACATTTATCAAAAACTTTTCCGTATGTTTGAATATTACATTCATTTAAAATATAGGTCATCAACCCAGACCAATTCAATTGTGTTACAACATTTTTAGGCCCCCAGTCACTAAGGGGCCCTTGGAATAGTCCAAACTCCCCCTTTATACCACCCCCTGATTATTAACCTTGACCTCTGTTCTACTACGAAACTGCATGCATCACCATTCCAAACCAAAGGGACACGCTTAACTAGGTTACAGGTTATCTGTCATACCAACATGCCTGCTGAGGTACAGCTATAAAACATACTTCAAGCCTTATTACTACCTTACTGGTTGCAGCTTTGTTCACCTCACAACCTTCAAACCGAGTTCTCTGGAAGGAATCTAAGAACTGCAATGCAATAGGCCTATAGTGGGCTTTATGCCTTCAGACAACAAGCTGTGTAGTGATGCATTTATTGTGTAACATAATGTATTAAAACACCTAGGGTGTGTATTTACAACATACACTAGTGCAGTGTTTTTTGTTTTTTACTACAGGCACAATAATCTGAATTTGTTGAAATAGAAATCATGGCTTCGTTTAACCACTAAACCCAAAATCTACGTACCACTTGGTCCCGGTCAGTGTCATGGGGTGGGGGGGGGGGGGGGGTCTGGAGACCCCACTTTTCTGAGACTCCACTTACCCTAAATCAGCATTTGCCAACCGAGTCCTCAGGGAACCCTGGACAGTCCACGTTTTTGCTCCCTGCCAGACAGTCCACGTTTTTGCTCCCTGCCAGACAGTCCACGTTTTTGCTCCCTGCCAGACAGTCCACGTTTTTGCTCCCTGCCAGACAGTCCACGTTTTTGCTCCCTGCCAGACAGTCCACGTTTTTGCTCCCTGCCAGACAGTCCACGTTTTTGCTCCCTGCCAGACAGTCCACGTTTTTGCTCCCTGCCAGACAGTCCACGTTTTTGCTCCCTGCCAGCTCCCAGCCAATCAGGATCATCGAACACCTGGTACAGGTGCGCTGGGAGCTGAGAGGAAGCAAAAAACGTGGACTATGCAGGGTTTCCCAAGGACTAGGTTGGGAAACACTGCCCTAAATGCACGAAGCATCCGAAAGAACATGCTAATACAACAACACGTGGGTGGGATTGCCAGCGATGCATCATCGTACGTGCTTAAATTAAGGATCGATATATTTAGCACTTTCAATGAAGCTAACATTTTCATTAGTGAGCTGGCACTAAATCATTCGCGATATCCAATACTGGCATGGTGTCACTCCGCCTTTAACCTTCCTCAGAGTAAATAAGTCGGACGGAAACAGTATTTTCCGTTTGCCCGCACTTACAAGCTCGTTACATATCATAAACATCACCGTTATTTCACTGAAAAGGCACAGCGGCAACGTAACCTAATTGCCGATACGTGGAAAGAGCACCCCCCCCACTTCAGGTCAACCACATGCTACATGGGCGTGGCCCAGAGAGCCATTCCCCTATTGGTCGGCGAGGAAGCCGCAGCCTTCATACACGCAACAGCAAGTCTAACTTGTAGGTAAATCAGAAAAATAATAATGCAGCCCATAATAATTATGCAGTAATAATAACACAAACTACATACAGTACTGTATTGCACCTCGAGCTGATGAACCGCTGAAACTGCACAATGTTTTCACGAGCGTTTCAAAGTAGTGTTCGTTATTACGAACCATAGTATTTAACCCAGTAATGTAATTTAAGGCTTTATGTCAGTCCATCGTATGTTGGCCTATGAGTTGTCCGTAAGTCGGTTGTTCTTATCCCGGGGACTGCCTGTACTAACATTATATTATATATATATATATATATATATATATATATATATAAACAAAGGATGAGTGGCATATTATAATCCTCGACGTCTACGACAACATGCTGACCAGTGTTACGTCTTTCATGCTCAACGGGACGCTGCCTGGATCGGACACAAACATTTTACGGATTACCGTATTCATTTAAACCGACTTAATGAGGGAACTGGAATCTGGTCCTGGATTAATAGCAGACTAGTGGCCACGTCCGCGACCCGACCAGGGTAAGCTGTTTAGAAGATGGATGAACTGACTGATGCATGGATAGACGCGTCACTGCGAGCTCATTGTTCAAACATGCAGAGAATTGTGTCTCACGTGACAGTCATACTCTCCTGCTGAGTTGTGATCCTGAGTGACAAACCACTATGCCATCTACTAACTACCTATATGTATTTACTTAATATATGCCATTATACAAATTGCTCAACTGAGAATGCAGAGTAAATCAGTTCCTTAACCAACTGGGGTTAATGGCTTTGCTCAAATGCCCAAAACCGATATTCACTGCCAGCCATGGGATTTAAACCAGCAACCTTCTAATCACAGGCAAAGGGCCCTGACCCACATAGCCATATACCACTACACTTAATGGTGTTCCCCATCTACACTAGGTCAGTTTCTGGTGGTGTCTAAGTTTCAGGTTAAGCTCATCTGAACTGTGAACATTCAGAGTGTTCGCTACTCCATAACTCATCATCATTGGCTGTCTGAACTTCTGATCTACCAGTTAACTCAGCCCATGTGAAAACCACTTTTTTTTCGAAAGATTTTATGCGATATTGCCTATAGTATAGTACTGAGGTGATTCTAGGATTTGACACCTAGTAAGATTCAGTCCATGATAGGCAGAGGTGGGGCCTGGAGTCACTGACTTGCAACTCGACTTGGACTCGTCACAAATTTGATAACCTGTGACTCGATAACAAAAATGGCGGAAAGACTTGGACTCGACGGCACATGACTTGAGACTTGGCTCGGACTCGCGATGTTTTGACTCGAGACTTGGCTCGGACTCGCCAAGGAGTGACTTGTTCCCATCCATGCCAATAGGGTTGCCACTTTTGATCTGTAGAAATAGCCCCCACACTCCATGTCTCCTATGATAAAAATGGATTTGAATCATTTTTTCAGGAAGTGAGGAAAAATTCTGCGGCTGAAACTCCATGAAAAGTATCTACAATCACCTATGGTACAGCGCCACGTCGAGCTACCTACAGTAAGATGGCAGTGGAAAACTGTCATTCATTACTCTTGCAGGTCACAGACTGATTTAAATCAGTTGATGAATAATTATCTGGGCAGAGTTGTTCAGTTTCATCCTGATGAATGGTGAGCATCTCATTCCTAACCCATTTCTGGAATTTCAACCTCCAAGTTTTCTGATCACAAATTAAGCAGCTTAACCACTATGCATACATGCTGATAATCCATAAAGGCAAATCCGGGAATTCAGACAATGGATTTGTGTGCTGCACCCTTAACTGGAACATTGTGCATGTGTAAACCTTAGCATGTTTTCTTTGACCTTGAGCACACAGAGAAGATTACACCTGACCACCCAAAAGAGTGGCTGACAGGTTCTAAACAACCATTCTGGACATCTGGATTAGGAGTCTCTTTGACATACTGTTCATTGACCATCCAACTATCTGAATGAAATGCCTTCTAGTCATCTGGTAAACTGGCATGCGACATGTTATTTCTGCCCATGGAAAGTTTAGCCCTCACAGCCGTCTGAGAACTTGAGGAGGCATCGCAGTTATGGGGTGACACCTATCTCCCTCAGAGGAAGTCGGTACAGCATAACTATTTGCAGGACTGCATTAGCAGAATGAATCTGAAGTATTTGTCCATCTGTTGCCTGCTGTTTTAGCAACTTTTGTTTACGCTTGTTTACCTTGCGTGAAAGAGACTTGTAAGAACGGAGAAATGGTGGATATAACTTTTGGGGGACACAAAATGAATTTCCGGTTGTTTATTTTAATTTGCCTGTGTATATGTTTAAGATAAGTGAAGCGAAGGTAAAGATGTGTCCATGAAAAAAAATTAAGTTCTCTCATTTTCCCTGTTGTGATGAATGACGTAGTGAAGTAGGTTTCTCTACCTTTAAGTAAGACATCCCTTAAGAAGACATCCCTTTAAGTAGATAAATTTCGTACAGGACAAAAACAGTAGCTGTCCACGTGTAACTTAAAGGCTTTCAAAACGCACGTAAAGGGGTAATAAGTGTAACTGATATTTGCGTGTGAAGTGGGACAGTGGAAATTTCCTGCACGCCTCGCTGCTCCTCCTACCCGGCGTACGCTACTGATAACCAAGTTAAAAAAGTCCGCCGGCGGTCCGCTGCTGAGCTCACTGACGCTCTCGGGGGACACCGGCGAGGGCTTCTCCGGCGCTGGAAATCATGAAATATGTGGAGAAGATTTTCGATGAACTCGGACACTTCAAACGGTACCTACAGTCACGTTACACTTGTTACATTTTTTTACTTAAAAAATACAGTGCAACTGAGTTTTAGCGCAGATTTTCGTTAAATTATTCCTGAGTTGTCCTGGATTTAACTTACATATGCGGCGAAATGTTAATCAGTTATATGTACTTACGTTGTGATTTAAGGACTCGAGTAACAGAAATTAAAATGTATGTATTTCTGTTAGCCTACTTATTCGATTTAGTACTTTTATGCAGTTTTGTCCGTTTCATACTAAAACGGGATATATCAAAATATATCTGATTTAAAGTTCCATGAATAACATATTTCGTAATTGTTCATAACTATATTTCGTATTGGGAGTTTCGTAAGTTATGAACTTAGATGTTTTTCAACGAAAATGATATATACGACTGATTTAGCACAAATCTAAAACTGTGATGTTAATGATATAATGCCCACAAATCACCGTTCGCTCTTATGAAAATGCTCTCCCTATATGAAAACTCCGCTTTGTGTCTTCAGGTTCCAGGCGTGCCTGTACTTCGCCGCTGTCTTCCAGGCTGTCGCCTGCGGGATCCACTACCTGGCCTCGGTGTTTCTGGTGGTCACGCCGAAGTTCCTCTGCGGCTCCCCCGACAATGTCACCGGGGTGCTGTTCGAGAACCACAGCGCCGGAGCCCTGGCGGACATCTGGCGCCACTTCGCTCCGGGCTCCGGCCCCGTCGTGGTACGGACTGCCGCCGGGGAGCAGTGGGAGCTGAGCCAGTGCAGGAGGGCGCTGAGGATCAACCCGACCGATTTCACCTATCACTTTGCCGGCAACAAGAGCGTGCAGTCGTGCGCCGGGAAGTTCAGCTATGACCTGAGCGAGATCCAGCAGAGCATCGTGACGGACTGGGACCTGGTGTGCGAGAAGGAGTGGCTGGCCAAGTTCTGCCAGCCCACTTTCATGCTGGGGGTGCTGATCGGCGCGCTCGTCTTCGGGGATATCGCCGACAGGTCAGGCTAGACAGCCGGACCCGAATCCCTGCCGAGTGGCGAGTGCATGGTTTCGACAGTTAAATGACGAAATTGTTAATTAATGCATCCAATATATTTATCTACATTAACAATAATAATTACAACAATGATCGCAATAATAATAATAATAATGCCTTTTATTGTTTATGTCATTATGTAATTGCTTAATATATAAGATGTATTGATTATTAATTCCAGGGGGAAATTATTGTAGTGAAAAATATCCATCCATCTTCTCGAAAGTCAAGGTGCTCGACTGGAGGGGGGTGTACACCTCGTTAAATCGGGCTAAAGCGGCAGACAGAGGCACCCCAGGCCCTTGGCACATCCCTGGTCTGAAGCCTGTCCCACAAAGCATGGGTGCATCCTGGACGGAACACCAGGGCATCGCGTGCGTTACGGGAAACCGCATAGATGAGGGATTCGAACCCACAACCGTGAAGGTGTGAGGCAAAAAATGCTAAGCACGTTTAGTCACTGTTAGTAAAAATGAGGATGATGGTGGGGGTGATGATTATTTATTAAACTGAAGCAGTGCACTCCGCCCGTGGCACACCGAGGCCGAGCTCAGACGGATTCTTAGATGATTATTTCTTGTGGCAGTTGTGCAATGTTTATCCTTTGAACCGTTGGTGTTTTTCAATCAGATTTGTCAGTGAACAATTTTAGCCCTGCAGCCGTTTCTGTCCGTCATGCCGTGTAACATAGATTTTTATCCTTCTCACGTTTCTCCACCACTGTTGTTTTAGTGTAACATTCACTTTCGCTCAGCTCGCGTTTTACATAGATGGTTGCGTTGTGTTTCTTCGTTCACGGATTCAATTCCTAAAGTGCTGTTCTCAATCACACTTTTAAAAAGCTAATTACTAAAGATATTTTTTCAGCAGTTGAGCTCTCAAAGTCCCGTGAGCCACTTGACAGGCAAAATACTTGAATTTAAATAGACTAATTAAAATCTGAATGCAACTTGGGGGGGGAGATGTTTGTTAAATGTTTATTGATCATTTTCTTCCTTGGGGATTTTTTTCTTACAGTTGCAAATAAAATTCTGCGCTCTCACGGTATTGTAATTACGTGTCCTGTGTTAACGTATAGCCGGTGAGTTAGCCTACAGGTTGCGCATTAACGAGTCATGGGAACACCCGTGGGGTACCGTAGTACTTCCTAATCCAACCGCAGCTGAAACTGAATATTTACTCGCGTATCCGCTGCACGCTGACAAAGATTTGCTTTCCAAAGGTTTAAAGGAGAAGCTTGTGTTTTTCCCATGGATAACTCTGCTTATCGTTACGGCGTTAGCTTACAGCGGTGAATATCAGGTGCCCTTTTGAGAGGCCAGACAGAGACCGAAATGTTTTCTTGTCTTTTTTTATCCTCCTGCCAGGCTTGGGCGGCGGCCAATCCTGATGCTGACCAGCCTGTGCCAATTCGCGTTCGGCGTCGGCGTGGCATTTACGGGCGACTACTACACCTTCGTTGTGATTCGATTCCTGCTGGCTATGGTGAGTGGGACACCGCAGCTTCTCCTCATTCTCCTCCTCATTATCCTCCTTTGCGTCATTCTTCAGACAGGGTCATCGCCCGTGGGTTTGTTTTCAGTCTGGCTGAAATCAGAGTAGCAGATTATGGGATCAGAACCCACAACTCACTCCCGAAGAATCGTCATATGTTGACTGAAACCGTCATTTACAGTAAGAAGAGGGTGACACTGTGGCACTGGTGTGGCAGTGAGGGGGCTGTTTGCCAGCTGCACTGGCTGTGTCACAGTTTTCATGTTAAGATTTAATCTCACTCAGCTCCTGCGCATGAATCCGATGGCTTCTCATCCTTGGACCACATCAGTGTTACTC
This sequence comes from Brienomyrus brachyistius, assembly GCF_023856365.1. Taxonomy (NCBI): domain Eukaryota; kingdom Metazoa; phylum Chordata; class Actinopteri; order Osteoglossiformes; family Mormyridae; genus Brienomyrus; species Brienomyrus brachyistius. Next base: position 1,377,543 of record NW_026042341.1, read on the forward strand.
TTACTGATTCTGCAGATGAGAAGGTTCTCCAGTGCCACCCCCAGGCAGTAGTGCAGCTTGTATTAGGAGGGCAATAGAGGTCAAGATGTAAACAGTAAACAGATCAGTGGCACTGCCCGTTAGAGATTTAAGAAATTCAATTCCAAAACATCGGCAAGGTCGTTCTGCTGAGCTCTGGATGTTGACTTAATAATATGGCAAAAAGGTTGCAATTTAGGCGGAAAAATGGTTGCGTTTCAGCCAACTGGCCAAATAAGTAGGTAGAAGTGTAAGAAGGGCCGGCTCAGCATGAGCTGTAGATAAACATGTCTAGCTGGAACCCAGCCTTGCATCAGCTTCACGTGGAATCCAGAGACCGCTTTGGGGTCATGTGGTGGCAGAGATGCTTGACTATTGTGCAATAGGAGAGGACACAAAGAGAGGAAATCATGCTAAAAAGGGTTCTGTCCAAAGTCCCAACGGGGGAAAACGCAAGCCATGTATCAAAGAGGGTGGGGGCTCATGGGGATTTACGCATGCCTCTGTGGGTAAGATTTCTCTGCTATGCAGAAAGCAAAAGCTGGCCGAATGCACATAGAGAACTGTGTGGGGGGTGTACTAGGGACTGAAGCATATATCCTACTGGCAGGTCTCAAGCGGTTACCTGGTGGTGGTGTTTGTCTACGTGACGGAGTTCACGGGGATCAAGGTGCGCACTTGGACCTCGATGCATGTGCACGCCGCCTTTGCCATGGGCGTCATGGTGGTGGCGCTGGTGGGTCACCTCATCAGGGTGTGGTGGCTGTACCAGGTTGTCCTGTCCCTGTGCACCATCCCCTTCATCCTGGTCTTCTGGAAGCTCCCTGAGACTCCCTTCTACCTGCTGGCCAAGGGCCGCTTTAAGGAGGCCCAGGAACTGCTGGACCAGATGGCTCACTACAACGGCGCCTCCACCCCCGTCATGGTGTCGGACTTGATGGAGCCCGACGCGGCTATCCTTCTGGACGGGGAGGCCAAGGCCTCAAATGGGAAGATGGAGAAGAAGCTCAGCATTCTGGACCTGTTCTGTAGCTGGAGGATGGCGGGCAGAACCCTCACAGTATGGGCCGTGTGGTTCATCGGTAGCCTGGGCTACTACGTCTTCTCCCTGAACTCCGTCAACCTGGGGGGAAACCAGTATGTCAACCTCTTCCTGGCAGGTGAGACGTGTTCCTCTCTGTGTCTGAGGGACCTTTCAGCTCCAGGACATTATAGCCAATACTTGATTTAGGTCTCGTTTCTGATAACCTTCCTGAGAAGATGAGATGCACTTTGTATTTTATTTTTCAAAAAAATACTAACACGATATCGGAAAAGGTAAATAACTACTTGTTAATGGTTTGGGTTGAGGAAGGAATGTACCCAGGCATCTTTTAAAAGCTCATCAAAACAGAACTGTCTGCTGATGTTTCTGTGCTGCTCAGATAATGAGACCCTTGTAGTAGAAGCGTGGAACCTCCTCTTTCCCAAAGGCATAAGCTAAACAAATCATATGCAACTCTCTACTCATGAGGGTTCGCTGCTGTTTGCTGTTCAGAAGCCCATGCACGGCCTTTCTGTTGTTCCACTGGTTTCTTGGGGTTAATCAGTTGTGTCCAACAGGAGGAGATGAGTCCCCTCCTGCTGGCCGCTGATGGTACAAATAGTGATTCATGGTGTGGCTCTAATGAGATAATGATTTAAGGTTAGCGAAGCAGCCTTATCGCCACGGGAGCGCCTGGTACCAGATACATTTGGTATTTCTGGTGACAGACCGTCCTAATCAGTGGGCATCGTCTTGGCAGGGCAACTACAGGCAGCACAATGAGCTGGCAGTACTGAGAGCACCAGTGCAGTGTAGTACTCAGCGGAGATTCACCACCACAGCTATAGAGCTATTTAAATATGCTCAGGAACGAAAATTATTTCTCGGAGCTGAAATTTTGCCAAAATTAAACTATAATAATATACATTTTGGGGGAAAAACTGAACATCAAAGAACATGAATGAAACTGCTGCAGTTCCAGAGTAGGCCATTATTTTCCAGCTGCCAGAGCTGTTGGGTATCTTGGCGGTCGGGTTGCCAGATCCTATCAGGGCAACGTGGCATGCATCCAGGGGGGTGACTTTGTGTTGTTGATTGATGCCAGGTGCTGTTGAGCTCCCGTCCTACTTGGTAGGCTGCTTTGCCATGGACAGGGTTGGCAGGAAGAGGACGTGTGCCCCATCCCTGCTGTTGAGCGGAGCAGCCTGTATGCTCATCATTGCGGTGCCTAAGGTAAACCCGCCTATCTCGAAGTTTCAATGGGAGGAATCCTCCTTGGTACCTACATCACCTTCTGTCAACTTGGCTGTCAGCAATATCCATCTCCTTGTAGTCACTGTGCAGTAGCTGCCGGCCAAGAGTTGCCTGTTGTGTGGTTCAACAGCTATGGTTGGGCATTCCCAGAGATGTCATTAAAGTTACCCTCCCAGTTGACAAGTTGGCAGGGGTGATTGTAGTGTTGTCTCCTCTGGTCAAAATTTAGGGCATTGATCACATCTTGTAGAATTGAGGTACGATTGATGGGGACAAGAATCATATGTCGGCTGGTAGGCGTGACATCACTGGTGATAGTGGAGATGTAGACTATATCTACACTGCTATGATAAAGCAGATGTTTGTCTCCATTTCTGCCTTTCGTTCAAAAGCTCCCAAAAACAGCTTTTGAAAATCCTCTTCAGAGCTGTATACTTCTGAAAACTGTTTTAACGTTGCAGTGTGCATGACTGAAAATGGGGACTTCTGAAAACACAGACTCTAAAAGCCCCCCTAATTGGTCGCTACTCATCACATGGCCTTTCTCTGATATGATCCCTTTGATCCTTGATTTGATTGGTCACCTGGTCACCCTACACAGAAGTCACGAATGAATGACACAGGCTTATGCAACACCCGCTTGCCTTGATGTCATTGATACGTGCCTACCCACTGTGAGCTAATAGCTCGGATATGTTTTTGTTCATTTCAGCACAGATGGAAATACCTTCGTAAACGACATGAAAATGACTTCGTGGATGGAGTTTGAAAAGCATAGCATATAGATGTAGTCTGAGACAGAACTGAAGATCGCCCTTATCTCACTGGGTGGGGGAATATAATGATGAAAGTACCTACAGAGGCTGTAACACAGCCTTGAATGTAAAGAGAGGAGAAAATAGCCTTTTAGAAGATAGGAGAAAATAACCATCAGCCTGACCTCATGCAGGCTGATGGTTTCTCAGCTTGGGGCCCAAGTGATGGTTTTAGCTCAGCTTACCTAATATTACATTTATATTTACATTTTCTAATAGACACTTTTGTCAAAAGTGATGGCGGATAGTACATTACAGCTGTCAAGGAGGCAGCCAGGCGTAAGTGTGACAAAGCTGAGCTTTCAGTGAATTCCCAGCTGACCACCCAGCTGAATTGTCTCCAAGGGATGATTGATTCACTTGACAGGAGCTGACGGTAGATTAGCCCTCCAGGGTTTGTACATGACAGCCCTGAGGGGGGGGGGGGGCTCACATACTGTGAACTCCGTATTGTGTACCGAGTAGCTGTTATGGCGAGTGTCTCCTACAGCTTTACAGGCCCAGATTGACCCACAAGGAATTCACTTCCTTACAGAATGTTTCTCAACCTAGTCCTTGGGAACCTACAGACAGTCAACGTTTTTGCTCCCTTCCAGCTACCTACTGGGAAGCATCTGGTGGTCCCCAATTACTGGTTTGAGAAACAGCACCTTACAGAGAAGGAAAGTCACACCGTGCGAGTTTCGTTATCAGGTGATGTGGACTAAACAGGTCATGGTGGCGTAAATGCGGAGGGGGTGGAGTCTGTGTCCGTGGCATTGATCTGTCAAGTCTCCATATGTTATCTCTTTTTCCTCTCCAAGGACTTTGAAGTACTCACTATTATCCTAAGCATGATGGGAAAGTTTGCCATCGCGATTGCCTTTGGGCTGATTTATCTCTACACCTGTGAGCTCTACCCAACGATCATAAGGTTTGTCAGTCCAGAAGGTCACTTATTTGCGTCTTCCGTTTACCTGATGCTGTCATCCAAAGCATCTTACAGTACAGTGAAGGCTTACAATTTATGTGCGCTCCCTGGGATTTGAACCCACAACCATTGCATTGTTGGCGCAGTGCTCACCTTGTTGAGTTACAGGACGAATTTTCAGCTGTTTGTATCATGGTAATGTAACCTGGGCTTAACTGAACTGGGTGAAAACCTGGAGACAGCCTCCCCCAGTCCCAAAAGGGTACTGGTGATATGTGTGACTCCCCTGTAACAATGCATTATGTAATAACACCACATTATGTAATAGCTCAACAAAATGTAACAGATTTTCATTAGATAAATTTAGGTAAATCTAAGTAAATTTTCAGGGGTGCTTTTCCCAAAAGTTTTCTGATACTAATTCGTTAGTTATCTTGTACTTAAGATCATTTGTTGATAAATGAGAGTTTCTCAAAACCCTTTGCAACTAGTAGTTCGTAACTTCATTCATAAATTACAGAGTGATCAGACCCACTTATCTTCCATGTCGCTCTTTATTTGAACTTTTGCCTGCAACTGTGTCATAGAGACGGAGAAGTCACCCGAAATGGATCACATAAAAATACTCTGATGCTCTTTTTTGGACAATGTAATGACAATGATGCTACACTCCCTGTATCCCTTGAAGGTCCCTGGCCGTGGGCAGTGGGAGCATGATGTGTCGTGTCGGGAGTGTTGTAGCCCCCTTCTGCGTCTACCTGTCTGACGTCTGGATCCACCTGCCACAGGTACGACTGCTCTGGGTTACACGGTCCTGAGGAACTGCACAGGCAGTGCTGTTTGGGGCTCCAGTCGTAAAATTAAAATGACTGTGACAGTCATGGTCATTGGACTATAGGCAACCAGTACCATGTGGGGTCACGTCCCCCTTAATGTCATGTGTCCTTCAAGTGGGAAACTTATTAGAGGATTTGAGTTTTTTTCTTGAAATATCTATCCATTCTAACTAAGCATTTCTTAGTCTTCCCTGTGAGATACAAAAAAGGACAGTTGAAGTTAATAGGAAGGCACAGTTGGAGGATGGATAGTTGGTTGGATGGAATACAGGGCTAGACTGGGCCCTGTGCACTTTGGGGTCCTGATAGTGGGGGTGGGGGTCCACCACAGTAAATTTTGCCGGCCGAAAATCCATCAGCCCACCAGCAAAATGCCTGGTATGCCAGAGGACCAATGCGGGCCTGATGGAGCAGGACCCCCCGCATGCCGCATGTTGCCTTCCTGCTGTGTGGGGCGGGTGTAGCACTGAGCACGGTGTCGTCCGGTTTCTCCGCCCCCCCCAGCAGCGTTTGCTAGCGGTTGTCCTCTCACCCCAGCTCATAGTTGGCGTCTTGGCTTTCGCCATCGGTGTGCTGACGCTGCTGCTGCCCGAAACCCTTGGCAAGCCCCTGACGTCCACCCTGGAGGAAGCAGAGGCCTTGGCCTCCACGCCCAGCAAGAAGTCGCTGCAGCAGCAGGCGCAGGAAATGCACCACAGTGCCCCGCTGGATGCCAAGGCCGACGGCCTCAGTGTGTGATAGGAGGCATCAGGTGATAAAAAACAGTGGGGCAACTCGGGCGGCTGGGGAACAGGTGCCCTGACCTCTCAGGGCAGCGAAAATACCCGACAGCCTCACTGGGGGGGTGCCGATTAACCCCCTCTACGTTCCCCTTGTGTGGACACTAGCACAAATCAAACCACTCGTTTATGAAGACTCCACCCTGTCACGTATCTGTTCAACATATGAAAATTCAGATTCCGGGGGTTTTTATTGAATAGAAATCCAGTTCTTCACAAAGGTAAGACCAAAAGGAACATGACTGTTCAGAGGATTCCCTGTTAATGTCAAAATTTCTGGGCCACGTTTGGGTTTCCTGTCCCCTTTGACATCAAAGACAGGAAGATCCCGGATGGCATTTTTGCTTTGATGTAAGGGTTGCTGAATCGGGGATATTAAGGTGTTCGAGCATGCAGATAAGTGTAAGTGACCGTGTGTGTTTGTGTGGCTCACTCTGTGTGTGCTGTGAGAGTGTGCATCAGAGCCCTGGCTCTCCAAACTGCCCCGAGGGACCCGTCCAAAGCCTCCCATGTTCACACCGGAGCCAAACAATCAAAATAGGCTTGGTAGTTAAGTGGACTGGAAGCAGGGTCATATACAGGGGCGGGGCCAAATTGACATCGCCCTCAGCTGAAAGCTGATTGGCTCCCAGAGTGCCTCCTCCACTGTCACTCACTGATCCAAAACATATCATTGGCTAATGATAAGTTTGGCCCCTATAAATTATGGCTGCTCGTATGCCCCCCACACCTTAAAAAAACTAGAAGTGTCCAGTGTGCTGGTGGTGAACAGTGGTGCTGAACTGCTGATGGTGATGGAAGGTAACAAATATGGGGACTGGCTGGGAATCTCGGGATGCTGCCCCAGGTCTGAACCCGACCACAGCTCCTGTCTTTGCAGTGGTGCTAAGTCACAACTAATAGGTTACTTCCAGGTTTCATTCACTAGCTCTGTGTAAATATTAGCCGCATAATTTATTGTCGCCGTTTGCCGAGTCTCTTTCTTTCCATTCTATAAATCTATAAATCTGTATTTTATATACTCGTCTCTCAGGGTATCGGTTTAAAATACTCGATTTGCTGGTATCATAAGTTTACCAATACAGTGGATGCCAATGAGTTTTTAAGGTGTCATATTTCATAGTGATTAGTTCTTAAACATGCTTTGGGGGCTATTTTTTTGTGCCAAAAAGCACCCCCCTCCTGCCACACCAGTGTGAGGTGCTTCTTTGTTACACGGCTGTAATCAATGCACATTGCAGCACATCACAGAATAGAATCCAGGACGTGAATGTTTTAAGATCTCCCTTCAGTTTTTTAGGACATTGATGTTTTGGACCAAAAATGCTTCTGGAGCCCAGGATAACTTGAGCTGAACCTCTAGCTCACAAACATACCTTTGTTTGACATGATTAACTCTTATTTTACAACAGGCGTACTTTTGCGATCGTCAGGTTTCTCACTTTTAACTGTATATTTATCGTTTTGATTTCGTCGAATACTGTAATGATTTCTCTCAGTAAGAGTTAAAATTAAAACATGTCATGTATTTAAATCCTTTTCTGGTGTTTTATGAAACTACCCAAGCAAAAAAAATAAATAAATGCAAGCTCATACTTGTAGATTATCAGAGAAGAATCAATGCTGGGGGGTCCTGGGCTCGATGGTAGGTTAATAATAGTTATATTTGTGATTTAGAAAGCTTTGTCTTTTCCTGCAGGATCCCTGTGCTTAATGGCCAACAGTAAGAATATCTGCATTTTCCAGTTGATTTAACAACGAGCCGAATGTTTCATGTACCTTACTTATACATTGAGTTCACATAAATGTTTGGGGCCAACACGACATCTAATCAGATCAAGCATCCATGGGAAAAAAGATGGACACGAAAAGTTATGCCTTGACGGACAAAAACTGCTTAAACGTGCCACTTTTGGTTTGGCTGTAGAAGGTCTTAGAATGGAGGACACTGGGCGGTGGACATTGTGAAAGGATCTGGCAGGATGAGAAGAGATTGTGCCAAAGTCAATACAGACTCAAGTCTCCCTAGTGCAATTTCAGATTCATTTTGCTTTATCCTGGCTGCGCTGGTACTACGTGTTCCAGCAGAACTGTCTAAACAGTGCACAGGCTGTCAAACAGCGAACGGCATATTTTTTCTGTCTGATGAGACAGGAGCAATAGCAAAGTCCGCTCTGTACCAGGTTTTAACCAGCTTGCCACCAGCGTCAGCTAGAAGGGATCGACAAACATTTACGCAGTGCAGTGCGTAGCTTGATGTAACTGCACACTATCGGTGTCTGTGCTCAGAATTATACACTATCGGGGAATAAATGGGATCCTTTCTTGTGACGTCATACACGTTCACCAGGAACGGAGGCGGCACTGCCGGAGCAGACCCAGACCTCACTCCTAAGCTTTCACTCCCGGCAACAAAGAACACGCCACACCTGCGATTTCTCCCTTGGAAACTCATCAAAGACCGGCTTCCTTGGGGTATGTAGATTATGGGAATGTAGCCTAGCGAGGCACAGATGCGGTAAGCGGCTGGGGCAAAGGCCTTGACCCGTTTCGTACCTCAGCTGACACTTTCTCATGGCAGAAGCGGCAGCAGAAGGCAGCGAGATCAGCCTCCTTGGTGAGAAAATGCCCAGGTGGCACACTGTTACTGCACCACGTCTGGATTTTCTAAGTCGCTACCAACAGGGAGCCTCATTCAGGCCCACAGGCATTTTCTATGGGGTGTTTTTGTCAGCCCCCCACCCCCAGGCCAGATTCACTGATACAAAATCCTTGGTAAACATTGTAACAGGTGAAGTTCATGGCAATAAGCAGGGCAACCTATTACCGCATTTGACTACGGAGCCAAAAAGCTGCTTTAAAGGTGTTTGAATGGATTCCAGCGGAGGCCACATGTACAGACGGGGTCAACTTGAAGCTACCAAAGGGTCAGGATGAGGGCAGCTGCCAAAATAACAGAAAGAACAAAACAATGTGGACGCTGGAGATGAAGGAGGAAAGAGGAGAAGGGTCACAGCAGGAAAGGCATGGCAGCTTTGGTTCGGGGGGGGGGGGGGGGGAGGGAGGGGGTTTGACAGCTGCCCCTGCCTCTGCAAGTTATTGATAGCCCAGGGCGCCGGGCCAGACAGGGGCCAGGGAAGCTCTCCTGCCCCAACTGTTGGCCCACAAGCTGCCCAGGAAACGTTTGTTGCCCAGCTGCTGAAAAGTTCAAGGGCCGATGAATGAGAATGCTGCACGTTTTTAAAGGTTTTTGCAAGGTTTGAAAAAACGAATCACCACGTTGTAGATGCTCAGAGATGCACAAGCTGCACTCAAGCACCTGCTGCCCAGACGTGCCTGCAGACATTCATTCCTGAACCTGAAAAGCACAGACCTCCCCATTTCCTCTTCAGACAGGAAGTGATGCGGATGACCTGCATCCTGTTTTTGAGTCAGGGGTCGTCGCGTCTCCCAGTTAAAATGTGTCAGTCCTGTCAATGATATAATTCCTCTGATGTCAAAGATTGTCCTCAAGGTGGAAGAATTTATATGAGTAGCCAGCTCTATGACACGATCAACTGGCCAAAACTGGATTTGTAGGATTCTGGCTGCTGCTGGTAGAGATTAACGGTGGGTGTTCTAGGAAGACCAATTTTTTGGTGCCAGCTATACAGGTTACTAAAGGGCAGTTGTAAAAAAAAAAAAAAACACGGATAATTGCTTTGGATTTTAAAGAGCCAATGGCGTCATGAGGCCAGCTTGTACCAGCTGACCACCCTTGATCATAGTATGAACACGCAGGTGGGGGGGTTGGGGGGGGTGGGGGTGGTGAGAAGGTGAACCAACCAAAATGCAACAATCCAGAGGAGTGTCATCTATTGTACAGACTACATGCATGCAATTTGTATGCATACATGATACCACTGTCCAACACATAACAGCAGCTAATCACCTTACAGCAGGGGGTCACCAACATGGTGCCCGCAGGCACCAGGATGCCCCCAAGGACCACATGAGTCGCCCGTGGGCCTGTTCTAAAAATAGCACAATTCACCAGTGAGCAGCGTCTAAAATATTATTGTATCATGTTGCTATTCTTCTTTAATCACATTTACATTTATATAAATTTAAAAACGACAATATCTTAAAAAAAGCATTTAAAACATGTTTATTATACATGAAGTTTAGATAAGTTTAGGAGGGCGTTTCAAACTGGTAGCCCTTCGTATGGCTCAGTACCCGTGAAGTAGCTCTCAGTTTCAAAATTTTAGGTGACCCCTGCCTCAAAGTGATACACTGCATAAGTATCAAATCAAATAGTTTCACAACAAAAAAAAATTCAAATACTCTTTTTCACCATAGAACAGAAAACAAGTTGACAAGTAAATGAATGAGGCAAGTTATGCCTTAGAAAGGGAATAATTAAAAAGCTGTTAAGAAACTTTTATTTTGAAAGCATTCCAGGACAGTGGAGGTTTCCATGAAATGAAATAATTCTGCAGTTGCCTCACAGAATCAAGACTTTAAGCAGTGAAATATAATTTGAAGACAGATACCCATAGACTCTAGTTACCGGCAAGTGTGGCTAGATCTAAAAATTCCAAAGCAGACGCCCTTTCTTTTCTTAAAAAAACAAGCTTTTTTTCCTGAGAATTATATCTGGAATGCAAAAATAAATAAAAATGTATCTCTAAAATACAGTCCATTTCTTAAATACAAATAGCTTGTATGTTAAACTTGGGTAGAGTGGGGCAGGATTATTTGTGGCAGGATGACATATCACGTGACCATTTCCGGTCACATGGCAGGCTACACTGACCAATCAGAGTGCACCACTGTTTATGCATTGCTTCGGTCGTACGGGTGGGGGATATATGCTGATCCCAGTGAGCAGGACCAAGTGGATCGGGTTAACTGAGGGGTAGATTCACCTGCAGAGTCATCTAACATGGCAAAAAAAAGTTGCTACCCATGATTTAATCACCTGTTTAAAGCAAATCTCAAATTAAGAGACAGAAAACATTCAAATAGAATGACACCCCCCGCATACTTCTTACGCACCCTAAAACTTAGAGTGGTCCCCTCATCATACACTTTGCAGCTAACGCCGCGTTTGGATTCATGGGTCTCCTTCGGTGTATTCAGGGCAAAATCAGATCAGATCATTTACACTGGACTTAGAGCCTTACTCCATTGCTAGAAGATGTGAAGTTGATGACTGGGTCCATTTGCCTTTCATTGGGCAAGTTTGATTTTTCACAGCCGGCTAGAATCAGCTCAGTCATCTCGACCTGCAGCTCAGATCTTCACTGCCGCAATTCCACCGAGTCAGCGCCTCCATCAGCACACGCCCGAGGGTGTAGCCCCAGCAGATAGCTTTATATTATGGGGTAACCGCTTGTGTGTGAATGGCCAGAGAAGCCACAGGGTGGGACACAGAACAAAGGCGGTTTGCTGGTGAACCAGCTGATGGAACATGTTAGTGGTGGAAGCTTGATCTCATGGGGAAATAGACTGCTCTGTGAATGTGGAGGGTGGGTATCCAGCTGTAGAAGACAGACCCCCCCCCAACAGCTTTCCTGGGGTCTGGTGTTGATATCAAGTGGACTTCGAGCACCACAGCTGACTCCCTTTAGAACTGGCTGCTCTTGATAGCATCGCTCTTCCAGAATCGGACCGACGATGGGCTGTCATGCTTAGGAAAGACGAGGACCTCACATCACTTGGAAACAAGCCGCACCGTTCCACGAGGAAGGGCTGCTCGTTTCCGCATTGTTCCGATGGGATCTCGGTTCCGCATGTTTGACCTGGCTGGACGCCGTAACCCCTTCTCCACGGCAACGCTCAGGGATGCACCAACCACAAGCTAGCGTCCTCCAGCTCCTCCTCCTGCTCTGGCTCCTCCTCCTGGTCCACTTCCATGGGCTCCTGGGTCTTGAAGCTGTGCGGGTGTGTGGGCATCGTGGCCGACCGGAGGCCGATCTTCTTCTTCAGCAGGTGGAACTGCTCTCTGATGAAGTTGTAGAAGTCGTACTCGTACTTCATGCGCTGGTAGAGTACCCGCAGGGCCTCCACGGTCGGCGTCTGCTTCCGTACCGTGCCCGTCAAATTGCCGATCTTCCTGTAATCTGGGCCATCAAGAAAATTCCGCACAAATGAAATTGCAAACATGTTACTGGCACACATGCAATTCGTTTCTGCAAAATCTTCCTGCTTGCTGATCTAACACTATTGTTGCACAACATGCCACTGTTTAGATGATCCCTGGAATAAGACCCTCATCCCAGACTGACTCAGTATCATAATGTCCCCTAAAGGGCAAAAACCGGAGTTGCTAGGCGACGACCGAACAGCAACAAGCACAACACAGACTTGACACACATGTGCCATGACTTTAGAAGCTCAATGCAGGGAAACTGCATTGTTCCAGAAAAAAATTGCCATAACAACACAATCCATGTGGCTTCAATAAAACTGTGGAGTACAGGCGGCAGAAAGGGAGAGTGCTCACAGCCTGACCTACTTCTTAGCCGCCCAGGGTTACCCTATCCGCCTCAGCCATTACGCAAGGCCAGGGGGTACAAGAAAGTCTCATCTCATAATACATACGAACTGACAAAATGCCAAACCTACAATTCTTACTCAATGACAACAGCGCCAATTGCTGGCCTGGAGTGGGCGCACTACCAGTAGTCAATAAAGACAAGATTTACAGTGTGCTGACAATCACAGCTAAGTTTGTCCATTGAGAAGCGTATTGAACCAGACAGCAACTGTGAGTATGTAATATATATCTGATGGTAGCATGTGATTAAACCAAAATCTAGTATTTATAGCTTTTATTAATAGATTTTGGTGCCAGAATGTTGCAGGTCCAGTGCTAGAGGAAGGAAATGCTTCCATATAGCTATGGTGAGAGTATGGGCTACATTTTCTTTGATAGATGCTCAGGACAACAGTAAAATAAATAGGGGCAACCAAGAAGAGGCAGGACTAAGTCAGCAGGAGGCGGGGCTAGTATGCAGGAGGCGGGGCTATGACCACTACTAATAACAGCAGGGTTACCTGGGCTTTTATAGATGCTCAGAACTCCGGTGAAGTAGTGAGGCAGGAATCGCTCCAACAGCAGCAACGTGTCCTCCAGCTCCTCCAGCACCCCAACCAGCAAGAAGTTCTCCAGCACGTTCTGTTTGGCCCGTTCCAGAGCCCAGAGTCCGGGCTCCCTGTTCCCATGACAACAGGAGAGGATGGGCCAGTATTCTTACAGTACTGCTCTCTCACCATAGTCACACATAACCCCCCCCCCCCAAATTACACAAAAGTTCTATAGAAAGTTCTACACTTTAGACATGACACAGCAAACAGGGGCATGAGCACTGCACAGCAGGAGAAGCAGTGAGCAGGTGCTCAGGACTGTGTCTGTTCTATGCCACCTGTGGTCACTGGGAGGGGCAGACTCACCTGCACTGGGGGTGCTGGCCGCAGAAGTAGGGGATGATGTAGAACAACCGGGGGTTTGAGCACTCAGGGTAGCTTTCCAGGATGCAGACGTTGATGTCCTGGGGGGGCGGGGACCATGAGCTCAAAACACACACTGGACAGTGCTTAGAGAGAATGTGAGAGTAACAAACCAAAACACATGCAGATGATGGAGGGCTGAGTTCTGCTGGATCTTTCAGAGAATCACCCACTTGCCAATTTTGCATTAATTATTTACACTACTAAAAGCGAGCTGATGATGTGAAGGGATCCTACGCACGATCCTGAAGTCAGTTAACCAGATAAAAACGACGTCACCAAGAATGCTAGACAAATTTATTTAACCAAATCTGACATGTATGTAATTGCTGGCTCCCATCACTAGGGGGCAGACCTTCCCCATAGTTTCACAGACGGGCCCACAGAATCTAAGTCGGGGTAAGTTTCTGAAAGTGAGCCTTTCAGCTTGAAACCACATCCTGGCAGATTAAATAAGAGCAGCAGGCTCTAATGTGTAGAATTTGTCAGGTCATATACCATTCCTCCTTAAAAGTAGCCGTGTACCCCGTCTAAAGCCCAGTGAAGGTCAAGCTGACGTGGTGGGGATCCTACCACGTGGGCAGCACGACATCTCGCCCGTTCTCACTGCATGATTGCATAATGCAAGCGGTCCGTGATGGAACTGAACCTTGTTTGCACTGTGAAAGAATTTCCTTCTGCGTTGGGGAAATGCTTCTTTCAAGAGGCTGTGACCGAGCAGCGACTCATCTAGCAAACCACTGCATGTAAACCACAGTGGCTTGAAACAGGATATTTTTTACTTTTGGATCACTGCAGGTGCACGTAGTTTATTTCCCCCCAGGGATGCATGTGAAACATAAAAAAATGCAACTCAAATCTAGAAAACACTGATTCTCCAAAGGCAGACAATGAACACATTGTGTAAGACAAAAGACTTTGGAATTGCATTTAAAAGCATTATATGGACAGTGAAGACAAAAATGATACGAGAAAAGCACAGACTGCCAGTGAGGACAGATCAGGTCCTTCCTATATGTTGTACGTTAACCACAGCATCTTAGACGAAAATCCAAAATCACAATCACTTTATTTATCAGAAGCTTTTATTCAAAGTGATGTACAACTGAAAGCAGAGTCAGACAGTTCCTGATGCTACTGGGAGTTAAGGGCCTTGCTCAGGGGCCCAATGGGGCCCGACAGTGAAATCACTGCCAATTATGGGATTAGTGCTGGTAACTTTCTCATCACAGGAACAGCGTCCTACTCACAGAACCACACACTCCCCCCACACGGCAATATGTAGGACACATATGTAAAAGGTAAATAGGCATAAACACAACAAGCACCATTAAGATGCCTGAGTGGAAATTTGAGCACAAGAAGTTTTCTGTAGAAATTCCCCCCCCCCCCCCCCCCCCCACACACACACACACACACACCTTCCACTTTTAATATTTAAACTACTCCGCTATGTGTGACCAGAGGCCTCACACCATCCATGAGTGAAAGTGCACCCTGATTTAAGACCTGCCTCCAACTGTCTGCTCTGATCAGCTCACAGGTGACAGAAGGCCCGGGGGGGGCAGGGGGCGCTGTGGAGCAGCGTCAGCCTAAACACAGAAAGCACCAGTGGTGGGCAACCCATTAGGTGACATCTTCTGAGGGGGGCGTTGACTTAGCAAGCCGATTTCACTTAATCTTTGATGGGGGGTGATGGCGGTGAAACATGCCCAGGCCGACACATGACTTTTGACTGGAAAGTCCCCCCTGCAGTGAGGATGGAATGCTAACCAAGCCGCTGGGGGTGTGGAGAGAGTAATCTCCTCTGCATTCAGCAGGTCACACCTGCTTCTTCTGCTGTACATAGCGCAGCCAGACAGCAGGAGGCGACATGGTTAAGGAACTAAAGCAGCTATATCAAGATACATTATCAAACTAGATGAAAAACATCACCAATCCACTTTGGAAAAGGAACCAACTATGTAAACAGGTGAAGGCATAGAAATTGTAGGGTTAGCAGAAATGATCGTTTGGCGAGTGGATAGCATAATGGAAATCCAAACAGACACGCAGGCAGCGCGAGTTTGCCGACATCAAATAAAAAGCCGCTTAGCAGGTAGAAACCCAGCAGAATGAAGGTTCTCCTCCTCCATAAAAATGGCCTGGTTCAGCAGGTCGCTAGGAGATGTGGTGTACCAGCGACGGCGGTTGTGGAAGTTCACCGTCATTGCCTCTGCTCTCCCTGCAGTCGACTCAAGGCCCGGCCATTTCCCCACAGTGAGCTTCATTTGTTCACAATGTCGGCTCTTGACTTTGGTTTTACCGAGTTTACGGACAGGCTGAATGGTTGGAAGCGGCTTCAAAGCCACCACAAAAACCAGAACGAAACGAGCACAGAGAAGCGCCGTGTGATGGAGGAGAGCAATCCCTGAGGCAGGGCCCGTGACAGAGCCGCTTTCAGGAGCAGAGTGTGGATTTCATCGATTCCTCTCAGAACGCCAAACAGCAGCTAGTATGGCGTGTGTGGTTTGGGAGCAAGTCAGCTAGGGCAAAGGGGGCTTGGATCTCAAGACCTTCTCTTCCTAGACTCGACGACACTCTTGCCAACCGATAACTTCCAAACGAGGTCAGCCAGATGGCTAACAGCGTTCACATATCCATATTATAATATGAAAGACATTCTTACTACATCCCGACCTGTGTTTTCCATTAGTAAATATTCATTAACATGCTGGCCTTCTGCCCTATCCTGCATGGATATCATCTTAACATCTGACATTTACCCTACTGGGAATGGCATGTGGAGGCTGCAAACCCCTTTGGAGATCTCCATCCCCTACGGTGGCAGAACCTCACAGGATTTCCTTGGCACCCAGAGGAGCTCGGTAAAAGTGTAGCCGAGACCAGAACTTAAGAGCAGAAAGCCACATGGCCCCAAATTGAGCTCCTGCACTACCACTGTGGTGTCATTGTTTGTTAGCATGTGGATGAGACCATCTATCTATAGCTTAGGCTACACAGGCTGTAATAATCTTTCTGTAACCCTGCCTGTATGCGTATGTCGACCATGGGCTCTCGGGGACACCACAAGTCTGCTTTGCCCCCTTCGTTTTGTGTTAAATTCGAAAATGTACCCATTCATCCGAACCAGCATGTGATCATACACTTAAATGCCGCTTGTCCAACTCGCAGGACCAGGGAGAAGGTGAAGGGCAAAAAGAAACTAAGTTTGGAGGGGGAAAAAAAGTTTTTAAGATCTGAGATTAAGAAAGAACAACAGCAATCTAACTGTGCAAGTAAATCAAATAAGAGCCTAGATTTGGCTCAGCACGCAGATTTACACCAACCATTCTGAAAAACAGCCACCCTCCAAACTGAAGGGCCCCTCAGCGCTGCCCACTAACACACCCCGTCTATTTCTCAGAGCCTGCCGTCCTACACGCAGTCACTGCTTGGGAGTTGATACTGCTGCTCTTCATTGACCTTCTCTTAGTCCTCCAGGAGTTACGGCGGCCTTCCTGCCTTCCAGCCGGTGATTTCTGGCCCCATGGTGCAAGTTGACAAAGAAACAATGGAGGCGTTTACCGTTTATTATCTGGCCATAATGGAAGATGGGGCAAAACCATCACCACCACCACCACCATCTCTATCATTACCATCATTACCATCGTCACCATCACCATCATCACTATCATCACTATCATCACCACCACCAGCCCACCTCACTGGCTGGGGGGGGGGGGGGACTGCCAGTCCTGAACGCAGGAAAACTGCTGTAGAACCTTCCTGGTTTCCTTCACTAGTCTCTTCACTGGACCCAGCACACCACTGGTCTGGCGCTGTAGACTAAGAGGCACTAGGTGAAGATCTCGTGGTCCACCCACGCAGCTCCCAGCAGTACCAGGGCAGGCAGGAGTCACAACCAAAACAGAACCGGCTTCTCCTGGAGCTGTCTTATGGCCAGATGTTGTGACGGAAGAGGTTGCGGTGTAACACCTCAAACAAGCCATGGGAGAACTTAACACTAGCACTGATTGTATCCCACGTAGATATGGAACCACCATGGGTATTGGCTTCATCCCGCTCGGGGTTGCCATGGTGACGGCTAGGTAGCCAGATGGCCCTGGGCTCTGTATACCAGTACACTGTAATAACACCACACGGTCACATGACCGTCCAGTGACAGTGAATTTCCCAACACAGAGACTTCAGCTGGGTTGCTGTGTGCCTTCCTTCATGTCTCCATTACACACATGAATCTGTGCATGGTTGGTGGTTTCTCGGTATGAGATTGTGTGGGTATAGGCATCCAAACCACTGAATGCGTCAGGAGCCACCCAGAGAGCTAGTCACCAGGTTTACAGGAAGTCGCCTAACAGGGAGAATTATACGACTTCCTGTCAGATGATTATCTCACTGCTGTGTTAATCTAGTACTGCTCAGTCATCAGTTCACCAAGACCATAAGTTGTAGTCATTTCTCTGAAGGGCATCGACAGCATTGATACGTTTAAACCGTACCGCAGTTGGTCAAGTCATTGTGACTGAACAGCCAGCCCCCTGATGCGGCACAGTCACATGTCTGTCGAACGCACCCACCCCAGCACGGTCACTGCCCAGAAAACGCAGGCAGGCGGTTAGTCGAGCACTTCCTGGAGAGCCACCCAAGCTCTCAGAACTCAAATCCCACAGGCTGATGAGAGAGCACCTTCCTGTGCGTAAAAGTGCTGACGAGACAATTCTGTGTCACTTCCTGCCCTGATGCTGGCACCTTGTAGATGGTAGCAGTTTCTTGAACCTACGTGGAACTGGGGGGGGGGGAGGGTAAGTCAGACGTTTTCATGCGGGCTGCCGCTCTTCGCTTTACACACACAGAGCTGGCCTCGTGCGGAGAACATTGGAATGTTCTGGCCTCACTCCCATAGATGCACTGTGGCACCAGACACCCCTTCTTAGACTTTGTCTCCCAACCACAGGTGGAAGGGAAAAATCCTTAAGGGGGGGGGATATAAATGCATGTGTTTTTCTTTTCAATCATCCAAATTATGTACATCCTCTGCAGTTGCTTGCACAGCACATTTCCCATGTGGCACTAGGAAGGTGGGCAAATGAAACTGGGGCGATGGGACAGTTGAACTAAAGCAGGAGCTTCTCCATATGCTAAAAACCTGCGCTCCCCCCCTTCCCCTCAGTCCCGACCACTATCCCCCTGTCTCAAACCTCTGGAAAATGACATGTGAAACCAGTACTAATACACACTGCGACACGTGTCAGCCGATCCCACGAGCCCCGGAGCTCGACTGGCTGCCAGATGGAGCATCAGAACTAGGATGGCTTCCGTTTGCTTCTGCATGAGAGAACACAGAACTCCAGTGCATAACGCAGTCATGTGAGACCATCCAGCACACACTAATAGCATCATTGGCCCTGTTGGCCAACTCCGTCTTCTACATCCCTGGGCACGTGCTCTACGCAGCAGCACTCTTCCCCTTTCCTCAGGGACCTGCTGTAATTGTAGCCCTCACAGCTGACACAGCTGACATTGAGCCTTAAACGCTGAGAAATCCATCACGTGCTCCCTCGACCAGGCCACGGCGCTTCCCACTTCAAAGCAACCGGATGCCCTGTCATCTAGAGAAGATCACAGATGTTAGAAGCCATCGCAGCTTGAGGCGGGACTTCTTGTAATCTGCTGGCTGTCTACATGGTGACATGGTGGCAGGGAGTTAGGAGACCACCATGGGACGCTGGACATAACATCAAAGGCCAATCCGTGGATGGGGGCTCACCAGATACCGCTCATCGTCCTTCATCCCCGGTGTACGGATCAGGTGGTTCTGCTCTCCCCTCCAGTCTCCAAAACGGCGGAAGAAATAGTTTGACAGGAACCGGTTGATTGGGTCCCTTATGATGTTGATGTAAACGGGCTGTTCTATTCTGAATCTGGAAGATAAAAAAAAGGCCTCCTCTAGTGAGAGTTTCCCCAGGTGATGAGGGCTGCTGGGAGTGCGAAGGTTAGGGAGGTGAATGGCAGGTACCTGGTGAAGTTGAGGAAGTGCACGTGCCGGGTGAAGAGGAAGGGCTGGGGAATGACGCTGATGTTTTTCATCAGGTCCACCTGAAACAGGAGAAGCCCAGTCAGAACTGGGGCAAAGTAACTTTCCATGTCACACGCTGACATCCAGTAGGTCACCCTGCTGGCATCTTTCAGGTTACTCAGCCAAACTACAGCTGAGTGCCCTCCAGAGACCAGAACTATGTCAGTCAATGCATGGCTGAATCCGTTCATTATACACATGACGAATAAAGGACTTTGGCTTTTGATAGAACATGCATATGACTGTATGAACCCCTCCAAACCATGCGTGGGAGCCCCCTGACCAGTGTATTAAGCGAGTCTGTGAGGTGGCGCCGAACTCGCCCCTCATTGTGAGAGTAAGTGTCCTCGTCTTCGCAGGTGCTAACACAGTCCACATGGTCACCGCTGCAGGTTCAGACTTTGAGGATTTAAACGCCAGAAGACGGAGACGCCGGCTTTCATGCGACAAGGCCAACTGCTTCTGGGACAGATGCACGGCTCCGGAGGTGGTCTGCACCCGATTTCACAGAGTTTCTTTAGTGACACTTCCACTGCCTTGTGGCTTTGCGGTCGTGCACTGTGATCGATCTGCCATTTCGGCTTTGAGTTTGCTTACATGAGGTCTAACATCACGCTGCATATGACTACAAAACGTGGTTAAAGTAGTATGCAGACAGCATAAAGAGACGCGACTCATCACTCTGCCATTTTCTAGGTTTGCATTACTGCAACTTTAGAGATGGGGTGTGATAAGACATCAAGGAGGCGTTTTCGGCAATTCTCTGGACCACAGAGAGTTGACTGATTTGGCTGCTCACAGCCCCCCCCCCCCCCCCCCAAGTCCCATGCGTTAAACTCAATCTAAGGTTGAGGCAAAGGTTGAGGTTGGAGGATGAACAAGTTGGTTTGTTAGTTACTGAGGGGACCGATCATGATCAAAACAGGACACAACCTTTTACTTATAATTTATTTATACGACCCATGACCATTATTAAATCTGGTCAGCAGGTCAATCTTTCAGTTTTCACAGAATAAAAAAACTAAACGAGGTAACATCATTCTTCTTATTAATACTGGCAAGTTTCACCGCCAACACCGGAGATATCAGATAACAGTATATTGGTTATCGATCAAATTTTCTCATGCAGAAATATGGAGATGCAAGCAAAGGGGTGTTCAATGATGCATTAAATGTAACTGAGGTACCAAAATAATTCCATCTGCTCATGCTTGTTCGGCTACTTCTATCGTAACTTCTATCATAGCAGGACTTCCAAGTTAGCGCCAGTGCTTGTGGTGAACCAATCAGCAAGCTATCGCTGCAAACACCACCCCAGTAATTCATGTCTGAACGTAAAGTATCGAGTAGGGACTGAAAATGGGTTCCAGAACTTCCTCTCAGGAAATAAAATCGGGTCGAGTTCCTGTGGTGTGAATAAGTTCCTGGTTCTGGGAAAAAGTTCTGCTTCTTGGAAAAAAGTTACTGCGGTGTGAATATGCCTAATGATTTGTTCTTGTTCAGAATGGAGTGGTTAGTTAATCACAGATAACTAACAGTACAGAGCAGAGACAGACACTGTACGTCATACAGGAATAAAACTTCACAAGCTATCCACTACACCACACCTGTACAACAATAATGACAGCAGGCTCCAGGTCCATTCAACAAGGTTGAAAACAATCCCCATGGTTCTTAAAAATGCCAGTTTGAAGTATGTCTCAAAAGCATTTAATTAAATTCAGCTACAGTTCCCTCAGCATGGCCTAGTCTGCAAACGTAAAAGTTAAAGATAAGACAGATGATTCTTCATATTTTTAAAACTTCCATAAGATCTGAGGTGGTACTGAGCGTGTGTGGACATACTACTGTAGGGGCAGAGGAAACACTACAATATACTCAGATGTCCCTCTTTTTAGGTATTTTTGGGTGTGAGGTGCCATTTTCCCCCAATAAATAACAGACGGCTATCCTTCAAATCACCTCTGGCTTACCTGCTCCTGTTCGGTGAGCCGGGTCTTGTTGTGAATGTCAGAGGAGACCAGGTTGAACCGGTGCTTCTCGGCCAGGATCCGCAGCAGCAGGACCACGGTGCGGCTACCACACTTACCAACCCGGTTGTACACCACCTGGCTGGGGAAGGGCAGCACCTACGGTACATAGGGTCATGGAGAACATCATTGGGGGGGCGGAGGTTTTTGCAGATCAGAAGTCCATGTAGAACATGCAGTTTTGATTAGAAGGAAAACTGACCAACAGAAGATCCTGTACAAAAGCATCAATCACAAGTTGCAGAAGTGGAGGGTAAAGAGAAACATTTATGCAAGACCAAAACAAACAAAGCTCAGGAAGTAAGCCCCCCCCCTCGCCCCTTCAGAAACTTCGACCCCTGGTGAAGCCTCCCACAAAAGGGCTCCAACTCATCAATCCTGACCCCACGTCACAAACAATGAAATAATAACGCAGTTCTGCTAAAGCAGGAAATCTGATGCCCAGCCAAAAACACGTAATAAGCATGACTGTATCAGAGACTGCCCAGGGGTTATAGACCAGTAAGCAGTTGCCAAATCCACTCCCTTGTGAATCGTTCATTGTTTAGTCTCTGCGTAATCTGCAAGAGATTCGAACTGCACCCTTTGAGAAAAATGCATCTGCGACGCTCAGAGGTTGTGCAGCCTCTCTGTGGGCAGGAGTCATCAAGGAGACACACGAGGCCTCCTTCTCATTCCTCTCCTCTCCTACGCCTTGGCAAGCAATCTTCATTACAGACTGCTGACTCGACCCAATCTCTTGCCCTTCTGATTGCAGGAAAAATAAGCATGCAAAGTTCTCCAGGAAACCGGTCAGGTACATATGGTAGCCACGCTGTTCCTTGAATCTGAGACAGCCCTCTCTAGCACGGCACTGTCACCGGTAGCATGTAAAAGAACCGACCATCTTGCAAAGAGTCTCAGGGGAGCATGCACACTGGTGTCGAGGCATCCAAGTTGGTCTGTGGGACAAGATGGCTAAAGTTTGAAAAATTTCTAAGTTATTTATCTTTAGTTGGAGTACTCAGTTGTGTTTACCGAGGTCCAAATTCCATTGGGTGGAGGGGAGGGGGGGGGGGGTTCTATTAGATTCCCTTGGTAGATTTCGACGAATGAGTCAGTCATGCGGTCCAGATTATATCGCGTTTCGGTCCGGATGCCTACCGGGGTTCACCATTTAAGTACGCCTGATCAATAGTGAAGACCAAAAAACAGATGCTGATCCTTCTGGAATATACTGGATTATATTCAGTGGGATAAGCCTCTCTGCCCGTGATGGGAAGGTTCCCAATTCAAGCCCAGCCTCAGCACGTCTGCAGGCCCTTGAGCAAGGCCCTAGACCCCGCCCCCCCCCATCTCCCTGGGCACACTACAGGCGGCTGTCCTTCGCTGCACAGCTTACCCTTTACTCTCACACTTGGAGAGCAAGTTCGGGGAAGTGTAAAGAGAATTTCCCCACGGGGGTAAATGAAGTGTGATACTTGAATGTAGTACTACTGGAACAAGCAACACCCTTAGACAAAGAAACAAGACCAGTCATTCAAGAAGTCCGACATACCCGCATGTCTGGATGTTTGCTTCAAATGAACAAATGTAACCACTTGCAGCTTCCTGACTGATATACTAAGTATATCAAGGTTACTTGAGAAACTACATAAAGGTTCTTAAGACCTCGGCCTTAGGCCTTCCCCAGCCTCAAGAAAGACCTGCCAGCTGGTAACCAATGAAATGACCAGTGTGGATGACCAATAGAATCGGCCCTAAGATCAAAGCCATTTCAATCGCACACTATTACCTTTTGCGCCTCCCAGCCCCAAGCTGACAGGAGGTCTTGCCACTTTGCCCTTAGAAGAACTGACCCTTTATTCCACGCCGATTCTCACAGGTTCCAACTATCACTCACTCTGATAGGTGCTACTCGTCAGATGACCCGTCCGCCTCATCCTCATAAGAGCTCCCACAGGTGCATTGACAGACATGGCCTTTTGGAGGAGCTGTGAAGACCTGTACAAGGAACGGTACGAAGCATACATGTCGAGCTACTAGTTACCTGAGCATTTACAGCCAGATCTAGAAACCTCAGTGGTCCTCTGCTGTTTAGCCAATTACTACTCAGGCCATGCATGTCCTAGACTCCGTCCTTTGCAGATTCCCAGTCGGAGAACCACACTGGAGGAGCAGACAGACGCCAGGGCAGAACAGGGAGTCATTACTATCTCAGCAATGTTCTCGCCGTTATTTCCTCAGAGAGGACAGGATGCCCTCAGAGAAAGTAAACAATTTGGTCATTTGCACCAAAAAGACAGAGAGAAACATATTTTGGCAACAACTGCAAAGGACCAGATAAGATATATTTTGTGACAGAAATGACACAGAGGATTTACAGAGCCTGTAGAGGAAACTCTGTTGAACTCTGGTGAAAGCTGAACGTGGTTCGGGGCCATACCATCCTTTCATTTCAAGCTCCTGCGGGGCTCTCACCTCTGATCTGAAGTATCCTAAACTATCTTTGTGGATAGATCAGATTTTCGTGCATTAAGGATGGCTGTTGCTGCTCTATTAGGGCCGTAAAGTGGAAGACAAGCATTTCCTGGATACAAGGGACATGGGAAAATTTTATGAGGCCTGGCGGTATCTGTATATGCACTCGGAGGAGGGGCGTACCATATGCTCAAAGAACTAAGCTCTGAAACACCCAGGCTTAGAGTTAGAAAAGAGCACATAAGCCCCGGGAACCAATCAACTGACAGCTGTTTGTATTGTATTGGTCGTAAGGTGCTGCAAGACTACATATTTGTTAAAATTAGTCAAGCAATAAACAAGCAGAGCAGCGAGCGTTCTTGGTGGAATCCCAACTGAGCTGTTTCGCTGCAGGTGGTCACTCTTAGATGCATGCTCTTGCACGATGAAGCAGCCCTTCACACTCCTCGCTCCAACGCCTTCAGTTACTTCCCGAAAATGCGGCCGCAACACAAACTTGTTTATTGACACTCGAGAAAGCCATAGTGTCAAAACTGTATTCATCTCAGTGTCACATGATTTTTCTAGACCAAATTAAGATCAACGGGTATCACACTTCTGTACCATGTACATTATTTTAATCCTTGAATAGTTTTCAAGAAATGCCCTGTGATCTCTTTACCTATCACTTATTTAGCATACTGAATTAGCACTGAACTTTTTTGCATCAATTTAGTCTTTAGTAACAAATACATTAACAAGAACGCTAATTGAAAATTAGGCTCAATTAAGCGTAAATAAGAGCCCAGCTGGAACAGAAATAGGGAAACTCATCTGGCAAAAACACACTCTCATACAAATTAGCCCTGCAACAATGTGCATATTTGATTACATCATCTTGATTCAGAACACACATAAGAAATGGATGAATACATTTATTGACAGGGGCAGAACATAAATTCAAAAGTACAGTAAAACCTTGGATTGCAAGTAACTTGGTTTGCGAGTGTTTTGCAAGATGAGCAAATTTTTTTTTATACATTTTAACGATAAACGAGCGTGGTCTTGCAATAAGAGTATTACATACACGCTTTGTCTGCCTAGTATCACATAATCATAACTGAGCCGATGGTTCTTCTCTCTCTCTCGCTGTGGGATTGTGGGTAATCGTCTCCCATACTCAGTCTCAGGCGGTGTACCTCATTCGTATCGTTAAAATTTAGTAGAAAAGCACCACCCGATTAAGGGCGTAGCAGTGCGAGCAATGAATCTGTTTAACGACAATGCAATGTCCACATTTCCAGAAAGGAGGCAAAAGCGGCTGTCATTGGTTAGGTTGCTTGTTACAGTCGCACAAAAAGAAAAAGATTCCAGTGAGCCAACAGATAGCAGTGATTCTGTTAGTTATAGTGAAAGTCGTCCTACAAAATAATCCTCCTCTTCTCCTTTCTCTCATCTCCCTCACACCATCCACGATACTTTCCAAAGGTAAAGTGCAGGTTGATTTGTTTTATGTATTTTTACTTTATATTTTGTATTAATAGTTTTTGTATAAATATTTTTGGGTTGTGGAACGAATCAGCCATTATTCCATTATTATTATGCTTTGAAATATGAGTGCTTTGGATTACAAGCACGTTTCCGGAACAAATTATGCTCACAATCCGAGGTTTTACTGTAGATGCTTAACATGGAAAACATTATATTAATTGTGGACATGAGTGGTTATGAGTAATGCTGGTTACAGTCAGTCATAATCGACAGCCCTAATACATATCCCATATGACTAATTCAGCACCTTACATGCTGCTATATGGTATACTGGGTATGTACAGGGCATGTGGTACATACAGGGTATATTGTGTATACTGTACAGTATATATTGTATGTTTATTGCACCTAATGTATATACACTAATTGTGATGTGTTTTATGTGTAGCTGACTGTGTCCTCTGTTAGAAGCCGCCTAAATCTGCTGGGAGGAATGCATGTAAGAATTTCATTGTACTTATACCCATACTTGTATAAATGAGAAAGTTTTGAATCTTGCATCTTGAATCCCACTGTAGTGACACTCCAGGAAAAGCAGAGTAGGGTCCCTTGCATCACTCTAACGCAAAATCCATCATTAGCCAGGCACTTATAGAGCTACCTGTGCACACAAGCAACCAGCAGTCACCTCTACATGCACTACGTCAACTGAGGAAGCCATGGCCTGCAGAGGTGAAAACAAGTCTGGGGCCTGTGCAGGGTGACAACCAGCCTGCAGTGCAAACATTAGCAGATGTGATGGCATGACTTATGCGAGTTGGGGTGGGAAACCTCAAATTTTCCATGCTGCAATGAAAGGTAGGGGCTAAAAATTATGGGTCCCACACAAATAGTCACCTAAAACAATGGTCACATTAAGAATAATTAAAAGCCTTGAAGGCCTCAGAGCAGGTTCCACTCCATATTAAAGGCTTTTCATTTCTGCCAAGTCAAACGTTTCTAATCTACATAAACAGGCAGCCCCAAGCAGAGGACTTACGCTCCAAATATGACTTGGTTCTGTGACCTATAACATCCAAGTAAACATGGCAAAGAATGAAGACCAGAGTGTTTACTTATCAAGGCGGAGACGCTTAGTTACAGCCGGCCAAATGCAGGCAAAGATGGATCCCAGTGGATTCCTCTGAAAAGATAAACCCTCTCAACATCTCCCCAAAGACTGAGCAGTATGTTAAAATAAATAAAAACAATAAATTCACCACGAGGGAAATGCACACAAAGAGGGGGGGTGATAGAGGGCTCTTACCCTGGGTGCAGGAGGGCTGTGGTCATCGGCAAACGTGGAGTCTCCTGTTAACAAAAAAAAAGACTTCAGCACCGCAGGAAGAAGAGGGCAGCGATGCGTAAAGGCCCGGCCACGAGTGACACACGCAAAGGACAGACCCAGTGCCACCGGTTAGTGCCGAGGGGTATGAGGAACGTCCGTGTGAAGCCAGGGAAAATGTTTTATTTCTCAAACCTAAAAATGAAGCGAGCGAGGCAGCCAGATTTCTCTGCTCCGTTTTAAAATGGCAAGGACGAGATATGGCCAGGAAACAGGGACGACTCACTCATCACTCATCATTTGTGGAAGGTGAGACCCTTTCATGTGATCCTCGGAATTAGACTGTATATTCTGCATATGCCGGATATTCTTCACCGTTGCTGAGGCCCCCAAACGCTCACAGAGAGGGTCACCCGCACGCCCAGCGGAGAGCTCCCCAGTACTGTATCCTGGCCCGGAGACAACGTGACCGTACGTTCTAATTAAAGCTGCATACTTGTGCAGTGGAAAAAGCAGCGCGGCCCACCAGAGGGGTCAGCCGAGCTCCGTGGCAGCGGCTCAGGGGATGACAAATAGAGTCTAAGGAAGAAAAAACACACAGCGAAGCCAGAAACCCAAGGAATCCATCCACCTGCTGTCACTCAAAAAGCCAAGTATCCATGGCGACACACTCGGGCCACTCACAGGCGCCAGGGACAGGCCCCGCCTATCAGAAGGAGGCTCGCTCACGTTCCTGCCACCCTAAATGAAGAAAGGGTGACCAGGTGTGGGCCCCCACCACATTCTGCAGGATTCTCAAGTCACAGGCTGCATCTGTTGACCAGTAAAACGTTCAGTAGTTCCTGTCACAAGATGCGATTCGTCCAGATGGAGACCGCAGGGGCGTGGCTAGGGTGAGAGCATGGTTCCTTGGTGGGTGGTCTCCGATGCCCTCCCCCGTCCACATCCTCTCCACCCACACATACACCATGAATTAATCACACTTCTATTTTTTGCGGCCCGTGGCTCTGGGGCATTGGTTGGTGCGGGGGCACTGTGTGGTGAAGGGTGCCCCTTTGATCTACTGATCCTCACACATTAATCCCGGCCCCAGAGCTCAATACTCCGATTACAGGGGGGGAGGCAGTTGTGATTACTGTGAGCTTTATTTTAATCTAATTTTATTGTGGGTAACCTCATCCCCCCTCAGATGGGCTACTTTTGTATACATGGGGCAGGGTGGGGTATGGTTCGGAGAGGCAGGGTGAGTGAGTATGGTTTGACACACCCAGTCTAAACACAGAATAGGACGGGGAGAAGGATTAGTCAGGATATTACCCACAAACCAATGGGCCGGTGTCTCCGCCCCTCCCCCCAATGACATGGACCTGAAGTTCAAACATGAAGGAGGGTTCCCTGGACCGCAGTCGGACCAACCCCAACACTCCAGCTCTGCTAGCCCTGAGCGAATGTGACATCATCGCTCAACCGGCATTCCACTTGCGTCCCTGGGAGACTGTGCACAAACTGTGTGCAGACCGTGAACAGAAAATATGTGAATGACACACAAGGCCTCGCACTGCAGGATCCGAGCCCCAACAAACAGGTCTAGCTGAATCAGAAAGGATGCGCTCACACTAGTACCGGGGAAATTAAAACCACACAGTGTTCTTACTGGGAAAATAACGTCACAGGTAGCTGGACTCTACTCTAGCCCCAGAAAAGCCCAGAAAAGCTTCCTCCCGATCACTGTCCATCTATTTAACTTCCCCCTTCAAAAGACGCTGATCGTCACTTGGTTTGTGCGACAGAATCAAAACTAACATCTCATTTCTTTTAAAATTTCTTTAAGCAAAGACTAATACTAGCAATAAAAACTGCTAAAAATAAACAAAGAAAAGACTGCTGGCATACCAGGGCACAGATTATTAGTGTGTTTTTAGTGACTTACATTTCACCTCGCATGTCATTTCCTGTCTGCCTCTCTGAATCACCTGTCCTACACACACACCCCCACTGTAAATAAAGCCGTAAATAAAGCCAGGAAAGTGGTGAACACTCTCACTGAATAACACTCCCCAGCACCCAGGGAAAGCGAGCTCAGTTGAGTCCAAAGTAATTCACACCTGCTTTAGGAAAGATGAGCAGGGAGCGCCGTCCGGTCCAGTAACCAGAAGGTTGCTGTTTCAAGTCCCAGGAGTGCAGGAAATCAGTCTCAAATATACAGAACTACAATTAGGTAAAATACAAAGGCATTGAGAAGTGATTAAATATAAAATAATTATAATGCAAAAGGGAATTTTTCATGTCTTATCATAACGTTTCACCCCCCATCCCCGCTCGCCCCCCAGCAACAGGGCCAAAATACACAAAGGCTTAAGCGGGTCGGAGAGTTTCCCGGGATGTGAGGTGTAATTAGCACCAGGACGTCTGTCTTCACCTCGATGATCCGCTGAGCTTCATTCACAGCCTGTCCCCCAGAGCGTGTCAGTGGTTTCGCCGAGTGGGGAAACGTGACTGAACAAGGAATAATATTTTCATTAAAAGGTGATGGAACAAGCCTGTAACCTCAACATACTTTCCCTCAATCTGCCGATATTGCATTACTTTTATTTTTAAGCAAATGTATCTATATCATGTGCCATATACTGCCCCACGAAGGCGAAACACAGTAACTATACTGACAATGAAACGTGACACACAAAGGGCTTCAAAGTTGACTGTCCACCTATACGCGTAGCAGGTACGTATATGATAATATTTTCTTCCAAATCAAGGAAAGCTGATCTTAGACATTTTGTCACAAGGTAATACAGACCCTAATAGTCCCAATGTTGGTCATTACCCAGTTCTGGAATTATATGCAGTTACTGTCTTTTGCCTTTGTAGTACAGTATATCCATCCATCCATCCATCCATCTATCCACTTTCTGTAACCACTTGTCCTATTCAGGGTCACAGGGGGTCCGGAGCCTATCCCGGAGACTACGGGCACAAGGCACGGAACAAGCCAGGATGTGGTGCCAACCCATCGCAGGACATGCCTACAGACCATTCATTCGCACATGCACACCTACGGGCAATTTGGTAACTCCAATGAACCTCAGCATGTTTTTGGACTGTGGGGGGAAACCAGTGCACCCGGAGGAAACCCCACAATGACACGGGGAAAACATGCAAACTCTACACACATGGAACCTTGGTGATGATGTGAGGCGACAGTGCGAACCACTTCTCTTCAGAGGCGAGGGCTCTGAACCAACACCCCCCCCCCCCCCCCCGCCAGCTACAGACACTCAGGCCCACCTCAGTGACAGGGAGAGAAAGAGCGAGCGGATAAATAAGTAATAAAGTACGGTGAATCGCAAAGTGACACTGATGTATAATCCTGTTTTGCATGCCCTGTAATATAAATGGGGCAGCATTCATCATTCTGTGCACAAAGTAACGGAGCAGATCCAACTATCCAAATTATCCAGGGAATGTCCCAGTGATCCAGAGGCTGGTCCAAGGAGGATCCTGGACAGGACTTCTCTGTCTAAGGGTGCTTCAGTCAGCGCTGCTCAAGCAGGTCTTTGCGTGGCAGGAGGGAGCATTTCAGAGGGGGACACACGCTGGGAGAACACGGGAACACGCAGAACGGGGTGTGATTCGAACCCGTGCCATCCTCTGCCACTTGTATCAGTGGTTTAAACCGCTTGCTGCGACTCGCTGGCACCTAGAAATCCCCTCTGCCGAAGGCTCCATCACGCGCCTCGCATCCGTGTCAGAAAGGGTTTCCGTGCCTTTAAACTCCACGGCAACCAATGAGAAGCAGCCCCTTGCAGCATGGGGGTGTGCTGGGCTCCTCCATGGACACCTGCTTCTCACAGTGGCCGTATTCTGTACTCCCAGCTATTCAGTTCCCAGTGGGGCAGGGAGCCATCGAGGGCCAGGTGAGCACCCCCCCCCCCCACCCCTACAAACCTCCTACGCAGCACCCTCTCTTCGTACAAGGGTCACTTGCCTCGGACGGAGAGGGGTGGTCAGTGTGACATAACAGAAAGGTTCACGGGACAAGGTCTCTGATGAATCCAGTTCATAAAAACAGGAGATATCTTAAATAGTTTAATTCAGGGACAAAATGACCAGCCTCACCTGCACAGGCCCATCTCCATATTGAGGTTTTACTTTCTACACCAGTGAAATTATTTACATCCTGCATCCAGGAACAGTTGTCCGGGGGGGGGGGGGGTGGGGGGGGTCAAATGGGGAAGCCACAGGGGCCTGGTACCTATGGCATGGACAGTGTAGGAAGCAGGACCAGTCTCTCTGTGTTTACTAACTTTATTCCCTGAATGCAATAACTCCTCCTCACAGCATGAGGGCAGCACTGTGGTACCAAGAAACCAGCTGGGTCCCTTTAATGCCCTCCATCCAGAAAACATATGCAGCACACATGTTCATCTGTCCTTAAACGAGGTGCTTCTGAAATAAGAAAAAGTCCACCTTCTGAGTCTAGCGGTACAAAAATAAACATTTGGTACATTTGCCTTTGAACGCCCACGATAGATCCCAAAGAGAAGAGCCCACTCTGCTGAGACACTCCTGGATAACATCATAGGAATTGCACAAAGGTAAGGCTTTCAAGTTCAATTAGGTTCATTTACATTTATTTAACAGATGCCTTTGTTCAAAAATGATGTACAAATGAGGAAAGCTTGGAACCAGCCTACATCTGGAATCTCAGGAGAAGTTATGGTTACACACATTTCTCAAGGAGCCCAAAGGTGATATGATTACTCTTCCAGACTTGGGATTTGAACCTACAACATTCCGGATTTGAGAGCACAGGGGAGCAGTGCTGCACAATAAGACCTTGTGCTCTTCCAAAACATGTCAGAAAATACGACTTTGGTCATTTTTATTATTTTCTCATTTAAATTTGTTTTTAGCCTTTCAATTTTAACTCTGCCCCAACATTAGGGCTCCACTCTCTAGAAAAGGCCAAAGTCCATGCCGGACTAGCATTCCGCACAGGGGCCCCGAAATAGAGTCAACACAGATGGATATACACAAAAACATTTTGGTCATATACATATCATCAGTAGCTGTGGACAGCACTGTGTCAAATAATGTGGTGCGTGAGCCCTTGCCTGGAAGGTTGTGGGTTCGAATCCCATGGCCGGCAGAGTAATCATATCACTGTTGCCCTTAACCCCAGCTAACCTCCCCCCCCCCCCCCCCCCCCCCACTTGCATACCGTTTGGGACAAACGTCCTGCCAAATAAATAAATGCAAAGGCAACGTAAATCGATCCGAGGTGGCCTCACGTGCTGATCCCCTATCCCCCACCCCCCCGTCCTGTGTAGAACAGAGAGTCAGGCAGCCCACGTGTGACTGCAAAGAGGAGCCACAAAACTCTGCCCACAAGCATCCTTTCTGTTAAAAGACAAACCAAAGCAAAACAGGGTAAAATGTGCAGAATTAAGGGACAAACATAACTTACAAACCCCATTTCCAGAAATATTTTCTAAAATGCAGTACAAACCAAAATCTGTGATAAAGAAAAAAGGTTCAGGCGGATTAACTGGAAAAAGTACAAAGAAAAGATTTTCAGCAGTTGTACGGACAGATTTCATAAATATACGAAAAGTTAGAACCTGATGACTACGACACTCAACTAAACTACTGGTAGCAGGTGAGGTATCATGATGGAGTGAAGGTATAGCATCCATCAAAGGCTCAGTCTCTGCAAGCAAGGATGGGTCCCGTCTCCCCCCTTGGTGCCAAAATGTGTGCGAGAATTGTTAGTAAATTCAAAATTAACATTCCTCAATGCAAGATTGCAGAGAATCTAAGTCTTGCAGCATCTACAGCACAAAAAATTGTGAAACGATTCTTAAAATGAGGAGACATCTCAGTGCGTAAAGGGCAATGTCAGGAAGCAGTGTTGAATGCGTGTAATCTTCGAGCCCCCAGACAGCACCCCCTAAGGACTGTGTTATGTGACTGTGACATGTATACCCACTTGGGATCAGGAGCACTTTGGAAAATCATTGTCACTTAATGCAGTCCTTTGCCGCATCCAGATACGCAACTTGAAATTGTATTACGCAAGGAGGAAGCCGTACATCAGCTCCATGCAGGAACGCTGGCGAGTTCTCTGAACCCGAGCTCATCTCAGATGGACTGAAAGACTGTGGAACCATGTGCTGTGGTCAGACGAGTCAACATTTCACGTCGTGACTGGAAAAAAAGGGCATCGAGTTCTCTGCCAGTTCAGATCTATCGCCTGTTGAAAATGTATGAAATATCACAAAGATCAGAATCAGACAATAGCAACCTCAGACCGCTGAGTGGCTGAAGTCTTACATCATGCAAGAATACAATTTCCAATTACAATATTCCTACAATTAGTATCCTCAGTTCCAAAACAATTAAAAAGTGTTATTAAAAGGAAAGCTGATGTAACACAATGGTAAATATGCCTATGCCCCAACTTTTGTTGAGAGTGTTGCAAACATCAAATTCTAACTATGTCTATATATACGAAATACAATTAAGCTGGTCGGTGAGACTGTTGAAAATATTTTCTTTGTACTTTTGCCAGTTAGATAGAAAATATCCCAACTTTTCTGGAAATAGGGTTTGTATTTCTGTTCATTATTCGAGTGGGTTGGGCTAGCCCACCCTTGGCCAGTGCCTGTGACTCAAGGGACCCGTCAACCCTGGTAACACCAGGTGTTCGCCTGCCTTCCGAGGCGACATCGTTCACTCGTGGGAACGCCGTAGGGGGCTTACACACCCAATGCCACAGCACTGGAGCTTTCTATAAACCACCAGCATAATGACCTGGCATTTTAAAAGACCGTGAGGCCAGGACACGTTCACTCCCGAAATTCGCACGGCTTCTTTTTAAAAACACAAAGGGGGCGCCCCTCCCACAGCCAGTGATATGTGCATGAAAAACCCTGTGGAGAGCTCGAATTACCTCAGACATGAGGCCACGTCCTGGGGAGGAACCAAAAAGACCAGGGGCTGCGGTGACCTCTGTTACATACGCGGTGGAAAGGAGTTAAATGTGCGCATCACTTAAAAATCACGTAAGCCGTAAGCAGTTTTGGACGAAAAAAAAATTCACACAGAAGAGTCAATCCAAAATTACTGGTAAAAAACTGAAAGAGATGCGTTGAACCACAAGACAAACATTTATGGAAAAAAAAACTAAAAACATATGGCTGACAAACAGAAGTATCTCAGCAGCTGTCAGTGAGAGGGACTTCTGTATTGTATACGTGGTTTTTAATACGTTAGAAAATCAAAAAACAGTACTGGCAAAAAAAAACTTCATATACGCAGTTTTAATTTCAGTTAAAGGCAGCTGTTAGTATTACATAGATGTGTGAAAGTTTATTTCCAGGTAAAAGTGGACAAACAAGCACCAAAATTAAAACTGTGCATCACCATTGAAAGAACAGACACCTCCGGTGTGCGGGATGCGGAGCATCTGAAAAGCAATTAACGCAAAAACAATCCACCAGAGGGACTGGAAAAAAAAACATTATCCCAGTCCAGCTGGGCCAGAAAGTAGGCACTGCGTTTCCCAAAATGGGATCGCGACAGGTGTGTCAAACAAACGGTACTAGTGAGAGCTCTCTGGATATTCCCCTCGTCAAAGGGACAAAAGGGTAAAGAGATGTAACTTCCTACCGCAGTGGACGGTGTTTTTTAAAAAACGGGAACTTTTCAGATCATTGCTCCGTTTGGCAAGTGCGTGAGTTTCCCTAATCTGATGAGCTGCTGATGTGCATCAACTGTTATCATAACAGGCCAGGAAAGTGAACTAATGAAAATGCGAGGGGGAGCAGCCCCCAACGATGCTGTCCCAAGGATCCCGAATGGCCCGGAGACGTCCCGGTCTACTTTCCCTGACATTTGTTTGCTCTAAAAGTCTGTGGAACCGCTTAAGGAAATGGAGAGTCTGTAAGTGCTGTATTAATGCCACATTTATCCCCTCGCCCCTGAGTTAATGACGGAGATGTTCAGTCTTATGCGATGCGTAGGGAATACAGCGCAAAATGAATGCACCGAAACTGAAAACACTTTTAAACAGGTTTAACAGGTATAGATACCTATATACAGCGAATAAAGGCAGCCGCAGCGGCGATCCGGCTGCATATGGGAAAGCTCACCTCATACCAAGGTGGCACATTTTTGTGTTAATGTTTACCTTCAGCATTACACGGCCACATTCCAGCAAGCGACGGATCCCGTAAAGGCAGGAATGGAGTGCCACCGACCGGTTTTACCACACCCGCTAAAAGACCAGTCTAACTACTTCACAAAACACCACGCTTTTACCGAGCTGTACAACTAGACACACGACCTCCCGCGAACATCCCTGCTGACAAATGTCGATCGGATTTCTTAAAAAAAAAAAAGACACCAAACTGCCCGCGAACAGCTTTGCAGGAAGACTTAATGGTTACCGTAAGGTAATGCGGTTTAAATATCAAACAGATGTCTGCAATGCCTGCAGATGCTGACAGCGATAAAAAGGGACTTTTACTGCTGCGTCTCTCCGCCTGGCCGACCTGCCCCATAAAGCATTTTAATAAATACAAACGGGATATTCTGTATTTGCCCTTAATCCAAAATCCCCCGTTAACATAGACTACTTGGTTATTGACAGACCATACCTCAATCTCAAAAGGGGAAAATTAAAACATTTATTATTAATCTGACCCTCTTTATTAATATAATGATTTTCATGACATTTTATAAATGAACAGATTTTTCATTTTATATATTTATATTTTACAAACGAACACCTTATTATTCCTTGGGCAGGGGGTTTAAGGCAAGAAATGAAAGATTTCTGGTGCACATCCTACCCCCAGGAGCGTCTCTTCTCTCGTGCATGTGTGGTGGGGTTCAGTAAATGATCGTGGTAAAATGCGCCAAAAGCTTCCAGATTATAAAGAGTCACAAAACTAAAGAGAATGCAGATGGTACATTCGTTAAATTTGATGGCTTAAACTAAATAAATAAAACAAACTTGCTGTTTTACTTTGATCAAGATAATTGTTCCAATAAGTATTCTGCTGTAGAGGGTAGTAGAAACGTATGCAAATTCCCCCTTTTTTATGAACAATTTAGCATATTTGCATCAGTAGTGTTTACATTTACAGAAATTATCAACTTAGGACTCACTGGATCATCACTATGATTTATAAAAGGAAGCGGGGGGGGGGGGGGGGGGGGGGGGTGGGGGGGGGGGGAGGGAGGGGGGGGGGGATGTAAGACTTTGTCTCAAGAATTGCATCCAGGAGGCAATCCAGGAAAGGGGGGGGCTGTTTTTGGGGTGTTTCTGCAACTCTGTGTGTATGTATCTCACTCCCTACATCCCCAGACACATGAGTGTCATTTGTGCCATTTAAATATCTAAAGCAGAAGTGTGCACACCTGACAGCTAACCAGCAGATGGAAGCTTTGATCGAATCGTAAGAGGGCAGAGGCCGCGAGCTGCAAGCCTGCCGTGACCTTAGAACAGGTGCGGCCGCGGTATCGGCAGAAGAGGAACTCCCTGATCGCCATGCAGATCTCAGCATTCGAAAACCACCAGACATACGTCAGACACTCTGAAGGTTCGGGAACCCAGCTATAGGAGTTTAAATGTTGCACGGCTCTCGGAGAATAAAAGGAGCAAAACGACTCCAGTTAAAAAAAACTTATTTTGAAATGCAAGAGAGGCAAACTCTTGCTCGATTTGCCGTTTCTGCAGGCAAGACAACGACATGTGAGAATAAAGCATTTAGCCTGACAAGCACCGCAACAAATATATGAAACTGCACTCAAGAAAATGATCCCCGTGATAGATTTACGCTCGGGCCCATTTAGCACAGTCATGTGACATCAGTCTCCACCAATAGCGTCCAGGCTGCCGATCAGCCTTCATCTCAATTTTCACGCTCATGTGAGATCAGATGATGGAATTCTTGCTGGGAATTTCTTTCCAGCAACAGTAACGGCTCAACCTCAAAGTCACTACAAACCACACAAATAAATCCACGCTCAAAGGCGTAAACGCACACATATATATGCACATTGAGACATACTCAGATGCACAGATCAAGCTCCGTATTTATAAACACAAACAGACTTTTGGGAACACAAAGCCAAGGCAGAGAGGTGTGTGTAATTCCATGGGAAAAGAAGCCCAGCTCCTAGATTGGAGCTAGTCCTCGTCTGTTCGGGACATGCAGAAACTGGCTTAATTTAACAAAACCAAAAGGTGACTTTTGGCCAGCGCTTGGAGAGTGAGGGGGGATGCTGGAGAGATACACCTGTGTTATAGATCTCCACTGAGATCCCAGGGGTGTGTAAAAATTAGAGTACGTAGTGGTGGGGTTTCCCGAACCAGCAGGAAGGGGTCACTTTTTGGCCTGGGGACCTGCAGACTCTCCACCTACTTGTATAGTCAAGGCTTTTGAGCTTATTTTTATTTTTGGTATTGAATAAGCAACAAATTGATTTAGAAGAATGAGACAGACATCTTCTCTATAGATGCAAAGACTACATCGGATAGTGACAGCACGGGCATCTCCATCAGAATGATGTTGCCCTGGGCCGCAGACGGTTCATCTCTGTAAGGGGTTATAATTTCTATTTCCTAGCCGCTAATCTTGGTCTGAGTCTCAGGGACACATTAAACAGTAAGAGTACAATAGCCATATGGACCAACAGTACCGTTGAGCAATGACTATAAGGTTGCCAGATAATAGCATAGAAGGGGGATTTCCGCCAGAATTGTCTCTGTCATATCCAGCTGTCCACAGACGGCAAACAGGCTACACATGGGTCTTCAGACCGCGGGACGCCCACCATACCTGGCACACATGCGCCTCACAGTCTGCAGTCTGCCCCTTCATCCCCAATGCCATTTAAACCACTAAGCAGCTGTGGTTCATTGAACAGTAAAAATTCAAAGTCAGACGCAACATTTTTAACAAAAACCATTTCATTGTATTTGGCTTAAGGCATATAATCTTCTGTGTTTGGTCCAAGACATACCATAAACCTCTGGGTCAGGGCCAGAAATGTGTCACAACCCTGAGTATTTGGTCCAGGACGTACCATGATCCTCTGTGTTTGGTCTCCTGTCTGTTTGGACTGAGATACGAAAAGACTCCAAAACTAAAAAATGCTTGAGGAAGAGGGGGAAAAAAAACCTAAGATAAATGAAGAACATCTTGTTCCCTCCTCTGCTTCCCTATTATAACCTCACAACTATATGCAGGCCTAACCATTACGGATTTTTTAACTAATTCGCCTCAGAGAAGCACGTAAATAAACAAACAGTAAACAAGCCAGCTCCCCCACTGACAAAATGCCTGTTAACCACCTGAAGTGGCTGACAGCAGCTGCTCGAATAAAACTAACCCCCACCCCCCCCGCCGGCAATATCGAACAAGCTGCAATTCCTCTCGATTGTCACCCAGTCATTAACTGTCTGCCTGAACTTTAACCTGTTTCTCTACAGATCGATTAGTGAGTGTCTTAAGCACACCCTCTCTTAAATTAAGTACACTATCCCTGATTTAATTACTAAGCCAAGTGTTAGATGAAGGCGGCTATGCCAATTTTCATAAATCTAATTAAGGAGATTAGACAGAAAAAGTGTAGATATCTCTAATGTAGATTTTTAATTAATATACAAAATTGCTAAATGGGCATTAAGAGACAGTTTCTGCTTCTGAAATTAAAGTCACACCCTCCTTGTGATCACAGGTTCATGCCCCCCCCCCCTTTATTCAGACTGATTAAATCACTTGCTATATTTAAAAGTAGGCAGCCTCTCTCTGCAGACGAGGTTACTGTACATCCAGGTTTTCTCTCTGTCCGGCCGGTTTTTCAATAATCGTCGGTTTCTCCGGGTTGAAGTGGAACAAACTTTAGCTTAGCATTTTATCACTTTTAAAAACATTATTTTCTTTGTATTTTTATTATAAATTGTTCATATTTTACAACTGTGTCTGTCTGCAAGGCAAAGGCAGAGGGCATTTTCATTTCTTTTACATTTGTGACCTTTTGTGAGCGATAGAGTGTCCCCTTTCTTGTCTCACTAAATATGGCAACCCTATTCTACAGGGGTGTGGGGTAACTTACTAGTCAGTCGGGATTCACGTGGACCTTTCTGGGCCAGACTGGGGGTAGTTTTTGAGCACATCTCCTCACCTTGCCTTCTGTTTTTACTTCTAAAAGTAAAAAAGTAACGGCACCACGCTTGTGTACAAAGCGAGGTGACTTTAGCTTCTACGAGACACGCCCGATCGAATACACGCATTTACACATCTCACAGGAGGCACCGAGGCAGGACTAAGGCAGATGTTACTCAGTCAGACCATGGCGTCCCAAAATATCCCGCCTGTCACCTTGCAGCAGAGATTCGGAAGCAAGCCTTCGCTAGACTAGTCAACAAACACGGCCCATCCTGGATCTCCCATAGGATTGACATGCTTA
This sequence comes from Brienomyrus brachyistius, assembly GCF_023856365.1. Taxonomy (NCBI): domain Eukaryota; kingdom Metazoa; phylum Chordata; class Actinopteri; order Osteoglossiformes; family Mormyridae; genus Brienomyrus; species Brienomyrus brachyistius. Next base: position 1,416,522 of record NW_026042341.1, read on the forward strand.
AAGGGACCGTAGCTGAGGCACACGCATCCTGCCAATGGACAGACAGCAGTGGGCGTGGATGAAGGAAGCCTGGAAACAGCATGATCGCTAAATATATTGGGGGGGGGGGGGGGTTACCTCCATTCAGGATAATCTCAGATGGGAAAAACAGGCAGAAGAGTCGAGGAGAGTTGAGAAAGGGCTGCTCTGATGGACTCTATGACTAGCTGTACGACAGCTCCCAGGTACAAACAGTTAACACACACGCACACACATATATACACTCGGGTCAGCATGCAATGGCAGCCAAAGCGTCCCAGGTCATGTGAGGACAGACTGAAGAGGACAGCCCTCTGCAGCACGCGGTAGCAGGCCTGCATAAAGGAAGGCAGGGGGGTGCCGGTGCGGAGTGCTTGCTTTCACGACCTTCGAGAAGGTACACCTGTCAAAGGAAGGAACTTTCGAGGGCGGGGGCTTGTGTGACCCCGCTGTGCCTCACTGGATAGCAGTGTCGAAGCCTAAGAGGGTAAAAGGGCAAGGAACATGTTATGTCACCGAAACCTGCCACTCGGATGGTTACAGGAAGTAAGTCACCGACACAGGAAGAGGCGTGTCTTCATCCCTCCCAAGTTTGAGTGATGGCCAAGGGTCAATGGGGAATCTTACCATGGCAGTAACTTAGCAATAGAGATTGGGGTGGGGAAGGGCAGTTAAAATTCACATGTGTATTTGGGGAAGGAAACCCAAATGATTTTCAAATAACCCAAAATATGGAACAGCCATTACTGTCTAATTAACCTCCAATGGCCCTGCCAAACGGCTGCCTTCCCAGCCTCTGGATTCACAGCAGGTTCCATAAAATTCTTCCCCCTGAGCTGGCAGCCTTCCATGCAGCGCATAGTGAAGTGTTTAGTAAGCATATAGTAAAGCGTGTAGTAAGTGTGTGCGGTAAATGCGTGGCAATGTGTGTAGTAATGCATGTGATAAGTGCACACCTGCCTGCTCGCTGCAAACTTCTTCCACTGCGCGCCCCCTCGGGCACCGCGATACAGGCGAAGCCGAAACTCAAATCTGAAGGCGGCCTGCTGGATAAATCGGGGCCAAGAACAAAGCGGGGGGGGGGGGGGAACCACAGCCCTCGTTTACAGCACATGACTGGGCCTAATGATGCTGTTAACGCCGACAGTAGAGTAAGGAGAGAGGCAGAGTCGCCAGTACCACCCAGGGGTGCTGCCAGATATTTTGGGCCCGATTAAAACATATTATATTGGGTCCCCCTCCCAGACCGATCCAATTATGTTCCAAATTTTTTCGTCTCCTGTCAGTTACACACCCCCCCTCATGACACACTTGGTACCACCCAACAGCAAGCTGCCTAAAATCACGGCTCCCTATTGGTTGGTGGGTAGGACTTCAGCAAGAAAAGTTCACCTGAGAGTAAACAAGAGCTGTTTCTTGAAACCTAGCAAAAGGATCTTAACTCAAGATGTTCCTGTACATTTGTGTGCACAAGCAAATCTAATGTGTTTGACTTCCTTAGACTGAATTTGCTTTAAATATAGTGGAAACCCCTCCCCCCTCCATCTTCCAGGCTGCACCTGCCTCAGACAGTTGATCTCTCTGTGCCCCCCAGTACCCCATGACAGTCTCCCTTGTATCGTCTGTTCTCTCGCTAGTTGGGAGATCTGTTGGACCTTTGTTCAGCTTTGGGGCATGGCTCACAACCTATTGGCTCTTCAGTCTGGAGCCTACTGGGGCCTTGGCCTGTCAATCAGAGCGGGCTGCATTTTCCATCGGCCTTCTCCGATTACCAGGGCTCTTTGGCCGTCAATGAACGGACCATTCAGGAAGGGGAAAGGGAGATTAATGAGACACACGGGTAAGCAGTCAAAACAGTGGGTACGACTGGTTCTATGGGCCAAGGGCATCTCATCACGGTGGCTGAGCCGCTGGCTTTGGTGCTCCATTTAGACATGCATCAAGCTGCAGGAAAGCCAGCGGCAGGCATTGGACTGCTGGCAGTGGCACTCCTTCCAGAACAGAATGGAAACGAGCAGTCAGGAGGTCCCTCGTCCACCACAACCCTTCATATACACCCCTTCCCCGAGAGGCAGGCTGACAATGACAGGAACTTAATGAACCTGAATCAGTTTCATCAGTTGGGATTTTAGAGCACGCCCATGCCACATCGCATATTTTGGGCAGAGGATAACGAGAGCCGCAGTGAGGTAAGAGGGTGGATATGGGTCAACCAGCGCCTCTCAGAGGCCGTGTGGGGAACAGCCACCTCAGACCATTAGTCAAACACCAGACAAAACAAAACGCAACTATATAAATCTAAATAGATTCTTACTATCACATTTGTTTTTATTTTTTGTTATACCAATTTCATACAATGGCCAAACATAACTGCTTCTTCCCCTTGTACACACTTATAGTGCCCAACTTCATCTTGCATGGAGGCTATGATGTCTAATGAACGCTTTCCACTGAATGACTTTTTGTCTACATACCTGCATACTGTACATACCACATACCTGCAGTTGGGACAGACCAACATCCATTTATCTAGATATCCCGGTGAATATATTCAAATATAGGACGAGAAAGTTTTGTACTTATTCTGCTTACTTCAGAATCAGTTTTATTCCCGGTGGGTTAAATTGGTATCCTAGGTACGAAGCCTTTAAACTTAACCGCGGAAACAATTCCCAATAGACTTGTCCAATACAACCCCCGAAAATACCACGAAACAGTATGAACCTGTTGCCACACACCCACTTTAATCCAGGGATTACTTCTAGGGACGATCTTGCTATGCCTTTGGTGTGTTTTTATGTTTTTTTTTCTCGGAATATGAAACGAAAAGACGGAAAAACCTATTACGAAAGGAGTGTCAGATGTCGACAATACCACAAAGGGTATTTAAAATAAATCATCGACGACAGTTCACAGGAAAGCCACAGAGGCGTTTAAAAATAGCCTATAATTTCACAGATTGGGAAGGACGCCGAGTACTTGGCGTCAGCCGTCCACCTTGCTGTCCGTATTTTACATATCGGCGTTTTATTTAACACTTTTAACGTGTTTTCAGAAACAGGTCATCGGTAGCTTTCCGTTGAATTTAAAAAGACATTTTAGGGGAAGCCAGCCTAAATCATACATCCTCTGGTTTTTAAACTCCAGAAATAACGCAGGTTTCCCCGGTAAAACGTACCCTCCAGATTACAATGCCGGTGACGCGATGACATTTCCTGCCCCTTTAGCCATAACGAAACAAAATATTCGTCTTCCCTATATACTGTCTGAATTAATAAGATTATAAATTATTATTCACTTGGTACTTTAAAACGCATCATCATTCACACCAGCTCAAAGCCGAGGTAACTTTTTTCTACTTTTGGAACTGAGATCGGAAATGCCTGGACTGGGATTCAAAACCACATTTTTGTTTAAATAAATTGTACATTAAAAAAAAACTCCCCAGACCCTAGAACTGGGGATGACAACACTACAATAATAAACCTACTGCTAGACGACTTCTAAAAAAAGACAGAGATGCATGCTGCGAGTGAATTGCACGCTGCTTTGCATAGCAATCACGGCAGGCTCGCACCGTTTCTTACCCAGGTACTGACGCATTTCCAGTAGGATTTTGGGGGGTCCTCCGTTCAGTTGATAAAACAGCGAGCCGAAACAGAAGACAGACAGTGTTGCCATACACAAAGCATAGTCACGGAGGGAGAACCGTAACAGGCTCCCCGGACGCCAGGGGCTTGCCTGGACCGAAGAGTGAAGCTTGCGGCGGACGCCGTTGCTGTTGCTGTGACTCTTCAACATCATCATCACCACCATCATCACCTCCTCACAAGGAGCCGCTGAGAACGGCAGCCACCCATCCGCATCCGGAAAATGAAACTCTACGATCTGATATCATTCGGTGGGCAAGATCTGGGTCCTGAACTCCATGAACCAGCCAGGCTGCATCAACTGTGCCGACGAGACCTTTTCTCGGCTTCCTCGCATACGTCCGATGAGCACTATTCTGGACTGTTAATCTGGGACTCCATCCTATCCGTGGGATGTTTGAGGGTTTTTCAGTGGCGGAGTCACGTTACTGAGAGGAGGAAAAAAGTTCGGTATTGTGCCACACGCTTCTTTTTTGCTGCGAATCAGCGACCCCTGGCGGCACAGGAACGGGGCTGTAGCTACACTGCATGTAGCGGCTCGCGCGCTCCCGCTTCGCTTGGCGTTTGCCAGAAATGAGTCCTTTAAAGCCAAATTGAGTTTCTTATGAGTCAACCTATACGTAAAATAACGATTATGTGTTTAGGTATTATCGAATTCTAATGTATTTATGTTCTTGAGAGACTATATTTTCCGATTACATTCAATAAGAAAGTTTTTTTTTAATGCTTCTGCGATTTAAGAACTGTTAGGGTTTTCTCAGAAACTCCGAAATGAATCATCTTGTCAAAAGCAAGTGTTTCCAGAGGCATACCGCTAAGCGGCTTGGTCATGCTTTCGAACCCAGCCTTCCATTCAGAAAAAAAGAATTCTTTGCCAGGAAACGTCAGACTGAAGGTGTTTTAAAGTTACATTGGTTTGGATCATCCGCTCCGTTTATTGTGCCGACTAGTTTGACAATTGCACTGATGTTACATTTCCTGCGGATAACTGCTATACAAAGACATTTTATTTTATTTGTAATGTTTATAAGACCATAATCCGGTATTACATATGAAGAATTGGACAAACGATCTCGCATGGCAAATAGGTGTAGTATATGGGTGAAAATAGGCAAACTCTGGATCAGGTATTTTTATCTACGTGTTAAAAAAAGAAGAGAAATAAACACATGCACAAAAAACCGCTAATTAAAAGTCAATGTACAGTTAATAAAAATAAAATCTAATGTTCTTGCATTTAAACACTTTCTTAAAATGCAGCCGATTGTATGAACCACCTTAACATTAAGGTAAATGACTGTGTTAGAACAGGTTCATTTTGGATATACATAAATGAAAATGCACTTCTGCTCAGTGCCAGGCAACTCACTAGAAGACATAGGCGGCCACGTAGGGCGCCATCTTCTGGGAGGAGTCAACCGCCGACTCCAGTTTTATGACTCAGCCAGCAGTGGACCATGTGATACTATGACCCAGCAGAAACATTTTAATGCCAAGAAAGATTTTTATTACATTTCAGAAGAAACAAATAGTTTTAGACCTTTTATGTTTCAATACAAGCATATCTGTATAGGCGATTATTAGCTAGCTGAAACAGCATAAAATAATTTGTACACATATTTTACATTACATACTGTAGGTTTTCTGGCTAAAGCAATTTGTAAGAGGGTATTGCTATGTGTATAATACAGCTAATAATTACATTTGATATGAAAAGCAAAAAGAAAATAAGTTATTTAAATATGAATTACATACACAGATTGTGCAACATTTGTTAATTTCATATATGTAATTATGTTTCTGACAAGACAAAAATTGGAAGTAATTAAGTGGAACTCAGATCAATTAGTCAATCATTGCTTTACAGTTGTATACGGGAAGCTTAATATGGGAAATTTTATAATTTGCTTAAATCATGATGTCAATTTGTGATGATAATAAAAAAAAACTGCTTAAACCAGCATAAACTAATTCACACCCTCAGTATAAATGTAAAATGCTTTTTAAAAAATTCTCAGCTTGGGGAAACTGTTTATTTTGAACCTCTTTAAAGTGCTTTAAGGGGTAACATTAATGATGTTTTGTACTGCAGGGCTTCCCTGTTGTGGTGGGTGAATCTGAAGAAGATGCTGATCTGTGAGTTTGTGACGGGCCTCGCTGCCCAATCAGAGCAAAGCACCACCTGCAGCCCGTGTGGAATGTTTACAGATAAAAGGACAGTCTGTGTCCTGAAGCCACAGCTGATTGGTCGGACCTCTGCATTATTACATTTTGTTACGTCACGGTCTGTCGGTATATTACCAAGGGGGAACCTGGACACTTCTGGTGGAGGGTCACCTGACAGGGGAGTCGGTGGGTTTGAGCTGGGGAGGGGGATCCCGGCTCCTGGCAGCTTGCCCCATTAGACTGCCCTCTGCTGGTGAAACGTGGTGTGTCTGCCAGTAGGCCATGACGGCGGCATCTTCACTGATCTGCACCTGCTGGGTGTTACTGTGCCGTGCGGATTCACACCTGCATGCGGAATCTAGAGAGGGACTCCGGAACCAGCAGAAACATTCCCATGCCGGAATACTGCTGTGCATCCAGTCTTCAGTACATCCCATCCTAAGTGCTCTCTAAACCAGCCTTAACATGAACTCCTGCGTTGAGGCACGTTCGTCACCATGTGCTTAAACGTGTTACCTTGGTCAACCTTATTAGAAACGTTCATTTATGCTGTCAGCCTGACCGCAAACACGACGTTAACATTTCACCTAGAGGACAGACAGGAGTGGCAGTAAGCCAGGCCTAAACCATGGATAACGAAAAGTGACAATCCCTGATTACAGATTCTTCCGGCATGTGGCAGGCTACAGGATATCAGCGCCCCTCACTAGCCAGTGTGCTTGAAGTGACTGGGGTCTCCATGGAGACCCCGGCCCGTAAACACCATATTCGTTTCTCCTGGATTCCCAGCTGCCATCCCTGATATACATGATCAGACATGTCGGTCACATTCCCTTCGGCTAAACCGTCACGAGCACCAAAAGATAAGATGATCGCTCAATCAAACCGCAGATATTTTTTTTCTCACTGCATATTTCAAGTTTGCACACACCTGTAAACATGATTAGGAGCAGGATCGAAAGCGCGCGCAGACACACACACACACACACACACACACATATATATATATATATATATATAAACCAGCATTTCTTGTACAATCTTCAGATATAACTGTGTGTGTAGGATGAGAGTGGCCCCCACGAGGTAACGCCCGTGTGTGTCTGCAGCCGAATGATGTCACGTCTGAAACAGGATGGCCATCGACCCACATTTAAAAGCTGAGAGAAACTTCACAGAAAACCGAACAGCAAGCAAGAGCCACTGGGAGCCTAAGTGAGAGGGTGTCACAGGCTGGGAGAGCAGAGAAGCGTCTACACGCGCCAAACCGCACGGGACCGCAGTCACTGTACCCCACAGCAGTCAGCAATCACCACTAAGCTTTTAAGCTTACTTCTAAGGCAACGTAAAACAAGCGGCGTATACTCTTCGCAAAAGGAAAGCAAGCTGCTTCACGAAATAAAAACAATACGAGTTAGTACTGATTAAGATCTGTGTTTAGAGACGCTAAACACAGAAACACCGAGTGTGACCCCTGCTTGTAACACAAACCCCGTCTGTCAGCACGAATCATAACACCAGTCTTTGTACAGCACAGGGAAGGTTCCTGTCATTTTTTTTGTTTCGTGGGCGTGACCACAGACAGTTCATCCTTTAACATGGGGTCACTGTCATGACTTGGAATCACAATCAGCTTAAGAGCTTTGAAGAAAAATGATTCAAAAATGCTTTGGCCACACTGCTGTCTACGGCAAGCAGGAAGAGACAAATGGAGTGCTTGATTAAAAGAATGAGCTAACAGTCTGATATATTTCAATATAAATCTATAATGTCAAACAAAACCTTGTGCTATCTCTCCAAAAAAGGCAGCTCCTCAGTCACCCGTTTCAAGGTTGATGACTTTCAGTGGGGGGGGGGGGAGCATTTAGAAGGCCCCCCTAACAGTCAGAAAACATCAAGAAGAATCACTCAAAAAAAATATTAAACTTGGCAGTGGCTGCGCTTGCAGCGAGCTGCATTGTCTCTGTCCGGTGCAACTCAGCTGTGCAGTCTTTCACACAGGTGATGCCAATCGCCTGAACCGCATCTATGCCGTAACCATGGAGTTTGTTCTGAGGCGGGGCAGACTGCAACCTGCACACACCACACATGGTGAGGGGCCAGGTCAGCATGGCAGGCACGCGTCTGTGTGCATGCATCTGTGTCGCAAGCACGTGTCAGTCCGCCTGCGCTACAGCATCTGCACCCTGCGGGCCTCCTCCAGCAGCCGCTGGACATGCCGTTCCTCCTGGACCCCCGCCCGCAGCAGAACCTGCTCCGTCAGGCTGGTGACGTGCTCCAGCGAGTCCAGGCCCACCGCCTTGAAGCCGCCGATGTACATGGGCAGCCCCACAGACACGAGCCAGTCGGACGTGGTGCTCACACCGCCTGGAAGCAACGGCTTCCTGCTCACATCCGCCAAGCCATCGGACGGGATCTGTGTGTGGGGGGGGGGAGGGATGTTAACCACTGGGACGGATTGACGGGCAAAATCTCAGACCCTTACGCTACTACAGATAAAATTACTCCCAAGTCTTTTTGTTAACGTAGCTGAACTACTACAAGAGCGCCCCCTATTGCCACAGCTTCAGTCCCTTAATCACCACACCGTCACTGAATACGGGTCACCCCAGGGTCACTAATGAGTGCATAAGCAACAATGCCTGAAAGTTATTTATGTTAATTTACAAGGCTATAAGTGATTATTATTACTGGAGGGGAGGGGGTCACATAATTTTGTTGGCATTATTCTGTGGAGATGCTGTACTGCCTGGGGGGTGTCAGATCGTAGCAATAAAAGTGGTATATATGGATTAGGGAGCGCTGACGTGGGGGGTCTCTCTTGAATGTACCATGGGGGGTGTTAAGCAGGCCGCTTCTGCAGACTGACTCCCCCTGGTGGGGTTGGGCTCTGCCGGTGCCGTGGGATACTCACGGCCATGCGATGCAGCCTGCGCAGTTGCTTGACCCGCAGCGAATCCATGGTGGATGCCACCTCCTTGGCGGCCTGGCCCAGGTCCTCAGTGTATCTCTGGATCAGACACAGGGGGACTCCACAGCGGCCGTGCTGCAGGTGCAGGATGGAGGGGGCGAATGGGGGCAGGAACGAGAGGCGGTCAGACATAGCACATCCAAGCGGCTGCATTGCCTGATGCTATTAAAGTTTAAAATGATCACGTATATAAGGTATACCTGATAAACAGATCAGCTGGAAATGTACAGGTTTATTTTAATTATTGGTTCTGCAGAATCAGGGATGACAGATTAACCCCCCCCCCCCCCCCCCCCCGCCCACCAAATTTTAAGAGGTACGTCCCCCAACAGTCTTGTGACAGAAACATCAGGTGACCATTTTCAGTATTTGGATGCGGTGTAGCAGAATTCAAATCTAACATTCTATTTCTCAGAGAATTGTCACAATGTTCTCTCTTGGTCAAGCCTGAAACCGGTGAAACTGCATGCTGAGTGTGAAGCAGCGCCCCCTAGTGCCAATAAATATTCAGGTAATACTACAGTATAGTTCAGACCCCGACCACAGGCAAGGAGCCATGCAGCTGGAGAATATTACTGACACTGATTCTTTGGGGGGGGGGGGGGGGGTGCTTCTGGGCCCTGATGTTCACCGGGTCACACATGCAAACTTCCATGCCACCTAACTGGCTCTCAGCAGGCAGCGGTGGCAGGGACACATTGCTTCTCCTATGAGCGCAAGTGTCAGAAAAAGTCACAGCAATAATTACGAGAGACGCGAGGCGTCGGCCACCTGGGATAGCAGCGGCCTGCCGGTCGGCTGCAAGGCTCAAAGGGGAATGAGCAGCTGGTCAGCTACCGGCAACCCGCCCAGCTCGGCACATGTCAGCTTGACGGAGAGGCCAGGCGAGCAGCTCGTGTTGCGGTGGCCTCTCCGGGAAAGGATGTCAGCCAAATTCACAGCACTCCAGGTATGCTTAAGGAATGCAGGGAGCCCTGTCATAAAAGTACTACTGCTCTGTGCTAAAGACACTCTGGCCACCAGGGGGCGGCCTTCAGTGTGAGCTTAATGCGTTAATATACTGTAGCAGCGTTAAGAGGGAATTCATCCATCATGTGTAAAGATGTGCCAGCGTTAATGGCAGAGATTGCTGTAGTGTCTGTAGAAGGTCTGCTTCTTGTTATCAGGGAATGACCTCCGCTGGTCTGGACGAAGCAGGCTCACCTTGTCTGAGTAGGGCTCCTCCGTGAGGTCGATGCCCTCGGCCATTAGCCGGTCCTGCAGCAGTGACTCCAGGTCGGCCGTCTTGCCGTGGGACACCTTCTTCCAAACCACCATCTTGGCCCCGTGCATCTGGGGGCATGCTGATTCAGGGAGGTCTGAGAGCCAAGCTGGGGGCAGCGCAGGTGGGGTGCCGGGCGTAGGGGGCAGGGAGGGGTCGGCAGAGATGGGAGACCGAGCGGGAAGCACAGGGAGTGCGGGGGAGGGCAGGGGCAGCTGAGCGGGGTGGCACAGGCCGTTCAGCAGACGCTCCTTCCGCTTTTTCATGGGGACGGGAGGCGGGATGGGAGGCTTTTTCGGGACTGTTTGCGTCACGCTCTCGCTTGCCGTGGGATTGGTCTCTGAAGATTCAGGGTCTCCAAAGCGTAAAGGAGTGGCCAACGGCAGTGCCGGGCTGGGCTGGTCCACGGGAATTTCTGGAGAGCCGGCTGCCCCGCCCCCTGGTGGATCTTGTGGAGGTGACGATGAGGATGACAGTGGCCGTGAGACAGGGGCAGGCGGCTTTTTCCTGTCAAAGGCCTGCTCCCACTGGATGTTGCCCAGCGAGTGGCAGCGCTTCCACGGAGGACGCACCAATACCAGGGCCGTGTCGCCCAGCACCTCGCAGCTGCGGCTAGGGGGCATGGGGGTGCTGCCCTGCTGCCTTCTCGGGGGGGGCAGCCCCTGAAGAGAGAATGGCCTGCTAGATCGATGCTCCTTCCTGCCCTGCTGCAGAACCTCCGTGGACCGGGTCATGGGCAGAGTCGGATAGTCTGGCTGCCGAAGTGGGCCAGACTCAGAGTCCGCCGAGGAGCTGAAGGAGCTGGCTGTCCTGGGGCCCTTCCCTGAAACATGAAGGCAGATGCCCTTTAGGTCTCAGCTAATCCAGAAGCCTGCAACCACGGGGAGAACCACCAGGGGGCACTGTGGAGGCATGGATACCCTGGCAGATTCAGCGGGCCCAGCACTTTACAGGGGCCATTGGATACATAAAATTATGCATTTTTTTCGGCTGGGGGACCAGACTTTCTAGCTACACCTATGCCCAAAACCAATTAAGCTTCAGCAGTGGCCCGGGATACCCATTTTTTTCCACCTAATTCACTCTTTGACCAAAGAATTTAACATTTTTATTTACACTTTTATACAAAATGAATTACATAGTTTGAGAAAGCAGGGTCAATTTAGGGTTAAGGGTCTAACTTAAGGACCTAACAGTGAAATCACACTGTCAACCCTGGGATTCAGTCTTCAGAGAACAGCATCCTAATCCACAGAGTCACACATCGCTTTATCGGCCAGTCGGGTGGGATAATCACCATGGGGTTATGTTGGGCCAGTCGGGTGGGATAATCATCATGGGGCGATGTTGGGCCAGTCGGGTGGGATAATCGTCATGGGGGAATGTTGGGCCAGTCGGGTGGGATAATCATCATGGGGCAATGTTGGGCCAGTCGGGTGGGATAATCATCATGGGGTAATGTTGGGCCAGTCGGGTGGGATAATTATCATGGGGTTATGTTGGGCCAGTCGGGTGGGATAATCATCATGGGGCGATGTTGGGCCAGTCGGGTGGGATAATCGTCATGGGGGAATGTTGGGCCAGTCGGGTGGGATAATCATCATGGGGCAATGTTGGGCCAGTCGGGTGGGATAATCATCATGGGGTAATGTTGGGCCAGTCGGGTGGGATAATCATCATGGGGCGATGTTGGGCCAGTCGGGTGGGATAATCATCATGGGGTTATGTTGGGCCAGTCGGGTGGGATAATCATCATGGGGGAATGTTGGGCCAGTCGGGTGGGATAATCATCATGGGGCAATGTTGGGCCAGTCGGGTGGGATAATCGTCATGGGGGAATGTTGGGCCAGTCGGGTGGGATAATCGTCATGGGGGAATGTTGGGCCAGTCGGGTGGGATAATCGTCATGGGGCGATGTTGGGCCAGTCGAGTGGGATAATCATCATGGGGGAATGTTGGGCCAGTCGGGTGGGATAATCATCATGGGGCAATGTTGGGCCAGTCGGGTGGGATAATCATCATGGGGTAATGTTGGGCCAGTCGGGTGGGATAATCATCATGGGGTAATGTTGGGCCAGTCGGGTGGGATAATCATCATGGGGCGATGTTGGGCCAGTCGGGTGGGATAATCATCATGGGGGAATGTTGGGCCAGTCGGGTGGGATAATCGTCATGGGGGAATGTTGGGCCAGTCGGGTGGGATAATCATCATGGGGTAATGTTGGGCCAGTCGAGTGGGATAATCGCCAGTCCCTCAAACTGCCACTGACCACAAACCAACAAGTTTGCCCGCCTGCACTGATCTGCTTCAGTTGTGTGTCACTGTGGATGAAGGCATCCGCTAAATAAATGTTTTTCTTTCTCATGGGAGCTAAATCAAATTTGACTCAAACAGATCACACATTAGGCCACATGTGAGTGTTTCCTGTGAAACTAACACTGGTTTAATGAAAACCCAAATAGCTAAATAGCTTCAATTCCCAGATGAACACCATGAAAATGGATGCTCTTCATACCCAGCAGTATGACGTATATGCAAGAAAGTGAGTTATACACACAAATCACGTTATAGGTTTTAATATATTACATATGTAATCTCTCACTAAGAGTCATAAAGGAGTAGTCAGTCCTGCCGGTTCCCCTGAAGCTGTCTGTTCGGAGACACACTGCACCGTAAGCAGTGACAGACAGCAGCTTCAGATTCACAGACAGTTACACTGTCACTCATCTTCTGCTTTAGCAGCAGGTGACTGATAGACACCCGCTTCCGAAGGCCATGATCACACACAGCGGCAGAGTCGAGGTTTTCGGGTCGTCTTGTTTACAGAGTCACTGAGGGTTCAGAGCTGAGGTACCAAGAGAACTTGCCCTCATAAGTTTGCTGTCATGAGACTCTTTGTGTGAAAACATTGGTAACGAATTAGTCTTTCAGTTACTTAAGAGCTAAGAATGATGAAATAATTTTAATTAAAAACCTCTAAAACCGTTTAACATGATTGTTTTCACACATTCTGTTTATGAGGGTTTTATTTTAATTGCTCAACCTTCCCAGTCCTCAGGCCCCGCCTCCCAGTCCCCAGGCCCCGCCTCCCAGTCCTCAGGCCCCGCCTCCCAGTCCTCAGGCCCCGCCTCCCAGGCCCCACCTCCCCATCACAGCCACATTTCAGGAATCACACAATTAACAATACCTCCATTAGACAGACCACAGGACGGGGAGGAAGGGGGGGGGGGTGTTTCGCATTAAGCACAGGGGGGGGAGTGGCATGGCTTATCCAGAAAGCAAGGCAGACGAAGCATTTAAAATGTGACAAAAGCCAATGTTTATTCACATGACAATGCACATTCATTGCTATGCAGGAGAGATGGCAAACAAGCATGAGAGAGAAAGAGAGAGAGAGAGAGACATGCAAAGCAGCACTGAGGAATCAGAAAGCAATTTTAATTCCTCTGCCCCCACATATAGAAAATGAAAAGGGGGAAGGACTCCCCAAAATCAGTCTCACACGGGCTGGCAGGCTACCTGTGGTCCCGGTTCTAATGCTACTACGGGTACCAAGATTGCCGATACATCCCGCTGGTTTATACTGCGGCTTGATTATCATAATCTTTAACTTTTTGAACTGATTGAAATAAAAAATTCTATGGCAGGGACAGAGACCGTCCTGAAATGTGGAGGGAGATTAACCAAAATACAGGGTGAGGGGTGACAGACTGGAGAGCCATTCCCCCCCCCCCGCTTTGATCCGTCTGAGAGCCGCACGCACGTGGTTCTGAATAACAACCCTGAGAGGCATGTGCAGGCTTAGTCGACCGGCCACGGAGGATCCATCAATCGAGGTCAACGTCACCGGCATTTACAGCAGACCTCTTACGGTGCATTTACAGCGTTATCCTGAATATATGTATTCCATGTATATACATCTGCCAGCGATTTAAAAAAATAATTAAAATGTGCACAAGTCTTCAGGCACAAGAGCATGGTCGCTAAGCAACACACGACTCTGGGGCAGGTCCCGCAGGAAGCGCATGGGCGCGGAAGTGTCGCAGATCCATTCCCAGGCAGGCCTGAAACATTCGCTGGATGCTTTGAAACAGGCAAAAAAAAAAATAAATCAACTAAACATGGAGAGCAGCACCATCTGCCCCCACCCACAGTGATACACGATCAAAAGTCATCTGCCCACCATCCGCCGAAAGCCTGTCCAGTAAGTGTTGGGGGGGGCGGGGGGTCAGGGGCAGTGCTGATGAGGCATGCCAAGAGATGGTTCTGACGGGATGCGGTAATGACGGGTCAGGTTCCCAAGTCCAGGAGGTGACAGAGTCCCCCCCCTCCCCCACCAAATGTTGGGGGATCAGCATGAAGCAGCAAAAGGATGGCAGTAGGAGAAAGACATGGGGGTCGGAGTATGGAAATAGACCCCAAAACACGATGGAGCAACAGCAGCCGGGTCCCTCACTGAAGCACTGTTGGGCGGGGGGGAGGGTCCAGACGGAAAGTGGGAGGGGCCCAACGCATGTTGGTCAGCCAATGCAGAAGAGCAGCAAGAGAGTGGGCGTCACGGAGGCGGGCCTCTCTCATTACCGTGCTCCAGGTGCTCGCTGCTCTCGTAGCAGCCCGAGTCCCGCGGCGAGTCATGGGCCGGCGCCGGCTCGTCCGACAGAAGCTTCTCCTGCGAGCCGGCCAGGGCGTTGCGCTCGGGATCGCTGCTGCCTGCAGGGCGAAGGCATGCGGGTCAGCGCGTAGGGTGTGGGCATGCGTGTGTGTGCGGGTATGCGAGCCGGCGTGCATGCGCACGCACTCACTGTCGCACTCCTGCAGCAGCTCCACCGCAGTCAGAAGCATGGCCCGGTGCTGAGGATCTCGGATGTTCAGCTCATCCAGATCCTCCTCCTCCAGCAGCCGGAAGGTGTCCAGGTCCTCGTAGCCGTTGAAGAGGAAGGTGGGCATGTGCTCCTGGAAGCGGCAGGAAGTGACACGTGAATGCCACCCATCTCTGACCCACTCCAGAGACCCCCGCCCCGTATGATGGCATTTCCGCTGATGCCGCCTTCGCTTTGAGGGAAGACACCAGGAAGACGGCCCTAAATACAGTGTCTCTCCCTGATCCTTGCAATTATGGCTATTTTGATCGAGAAAGATTGTAAGCAGCTGCGAATGTGGGCTAACTCTAGGTTTATTTTGAGAGTAGGACGTCTCCTGGGACACTAGGCCACGTGTGTCCTCAGGGCACGTCCCCTATTAACGCCAAACATATTCCTATTTAAAAGCTGTGCCAGTAGGAGTGTTTGTTGTACTTAGAATGGCTCTGCAGAATCAGACTGGGTGTCGGTTTCAGAAGCTTTGTAAGCCAAACCCACCCACCTTGGCGGTTTGCTTTGGTCAGACTATAAAATTAAAATAAAAACAAAAAAGTTGAGCTGAGCTTTCAGGCTGTTCTTGGGAGAGCCGGCAGGGTGACACCCCGAAGCAGGCAGGGTACATTATTTGGTTATTTGATGGCTGCTCGAACCCATGGCAACTTAACTGGCTTGCTGCCGTGGGATCACACCCAGAAAGAGGGCCCATGAGCTTGGCCTCGCCCTGCCACATCTAGGGTGGGTCCCCCGGTTTCCTCCTGCCTCGACCTCCGCCAGATCCACCCTTCCTCCCCTCCCCCGTTCCGCTTGCAGGTCGCTCGCAGGCCTGGGTCGACTCCCATAGGGAGAGCAGCAGTCTGGAAGTCCCTGCCTTGCGAGAGTGTCACATGCTGTTCCTTCCAAGCCCCGGTAACCCCAGTAACCCTACCCTCTCCTCTTCACGCTCAGCTTTCTTTTGGGACTCGGCTAAACGTGCTACCAGGCTTGGCACTTTGGCATCCATCTGACCCAGACGGGAAGGTGAGGGGTCACCTACAGGCCACGAATGGCCACAGCAGAGAAAGCCCAGCAGGTCATGACCCCACCGAGATGAGGTCACAGTGCCTGTCCTTCACCCCTGTGCATCAGCATCTTACTGCTGAGAGAGAGCCGATCCTGACATCATATCATCGCCTTTCTGCTTTGAGGGAATATTTACTACAGACAGATGTAAGGGTCTAAAGAATTGCATAATAGTTACACTAAAGTATCTGTATTCTCTGAAGTTTATAGAGAAGGGGTTGAGTTCACTGACTGGGGCATGGTCAGACATTTCTTTCAATCTCAAACTTAATTCATGGCAAATTATTTCTTATACACTTGTTTTGGCATTAAACTCATCTTAATATTAATGTACTTTATAAATATGTCAGATTTTTAGACATCAAAGTAGAGACGTTGCAAAATGCAGTTTGGAACACTTGCAGAAACATTATAAACGTACATAGTAAGCAATGGTGGCAGTTTGTTTTGATCCCAGATATCTGATCACCAAAGTCTTGGCTACATGAAGATGACTAAATGGTGTAGCTGCAACATTCAGCTGGATAAATAAATAAGAAAAATCGAACTCATGTCACTATTTCTGGCTCCTTTCACTGAATATGAGGGAGCTCACATGTGTCTGCATGAGCCATTCACACCTGGCCACACCCCCCCCCTTTTTATGGCGCTGATGGGGATGTATCTGGATCGAGTTTCACTGTTGCGTTGTTTATCAAATTACCATGCGAACAGCGATCTTCAGGTGAGAGCGGTACTACACGCCCCCCATGCAGGTAAAACAAAGTAAGGTGACATGGCTTACTTTTTTGCAGATTTAACCTAATTTTAAAAACTTAAAAACTTTCAGCAAGTTATGAATTGAATTACACGAGAAAGATATGCGGCATCGCCGACGATGCTGTCAACCCCCAGAGGGGTAAGAGTCTATGACAACTGACATCATGTATGGGCGGAGTTTCAGGATGAATGGGAGGAGCCTTTGCTGGAGAGGTGGGGCAATGCAACAGCTGTTAAATCAGCCTAAGTGGGTGGGGCATGTGGAGCCGAGTCTCCTCCCACCTTCAGGTTGATGCGTTCCAGCAGCTCTTCCACGGAGCTGGGCTTGGGCAGCCGGCCCTTCTTCCTCCGCCTCATTGGCCGCTTTGGCTTCTCCGCCTCCTCACTCAGCACGTCCACGTAGATGAACTTGAAGGTGCCCACCTTGTTGTTGAGTAGGCCCATCCAGGTCCCCATTGGAGGCTTACTGATGATGTCAATGACGTCACCCCTCTGTGCGGGGCGGGGACAAAAGAGAGACGTTAAGACACGGCAGGAATGGCAGGGGAGGGTGGGGCCCGCCTTCGTGCGCTCACCTTCAGCTTGAGGGAGTCGGTGTCATAGGGGCTGGGCGTGAAGTCGGTGTGGACCCGGGCACGGCCACAGAAGGGGCCACCGTAGGGGGGCTCTTCTTCATCGCCGTCCTCCGACTTCACGCTCTCCCGATTACTGGCTGACGAGTCTGTGGTGCTCACAGTCTGACCACCTGAAACACAGCCGCGTGCGCAAGATCAGTCTCTGCCAGCAGGGGGTGCTGCACAAACATTAAAAGCAATGTTAAAGACACATTGATGCTTCATTTTTCTTAAAGCAAGCGATCTAAATAACCAGAAAATCCTGTACAGATGTACAACTGTATAGCAGAGAGATCTTTGCTGAGTTTTGTCTACAATCTTATTTTAGAGAGCCTGGCAAGGTGGCAGAGAACCAAACAGCACAACCAAGAACCAGAACCTCCCTTTGAGAGCATCCAGATTAAAGAGCATGGCAGTCACCTCCCACTCAGTATCGATTCACCAGCTGCTAACCACCGGGAGATAAAAAAAAAAACTGCCGTAACTCCATCGATGCGCCCAAACAAAGAGGAGCCTGTTCTCGACCACGCAATTCTCGCAGCTTCTGATCAGAGGCCAGATCACTCGAATTGCTGTGATCAGCATGGGAAACAGGAAGCAGAAAAGAGCTAAACGACTAGCATGTGTGTCACCAGGAAGGAGACTGCAGAGTCCCACTCTAAATCATTAATCCAGGGAGTCTGGGCAAGTCTCTTTGTGAAGTCAGTCAATCTAGGCAGGCCTCTCTACTGCCACCCACAGGCAGAATTGCGTTTAGCACTCACCCCACAACAAAGAGTTTGTTAGCGGCATTAAATGAGTTCCACAACTAGTTTAAACCAGTCCTGCAGGGGTTCTCAAAAACAAAGATGCCTTCTCACTGGGTGGCCAGTGACACAACAGTTAAGGAACTTAAAATGTGACCGAAGGGCTGCTGACAGCTCCCACAATGCCATGCTGTCGTGCACTTGAGCAACACAGCCGGAAAAACTAGAAAAAAAAACACGACAGAACAACGTAGCAGCAAATTAACTGCGTGAAAAAAACAAAAAGAGTCAATAAATTAGGACGGACCACCAGTGCAGTGTGATGTAAAAAGAGATGAGTGACTGCTGCAGGGTTCACTAGCATAGGAGTGCGAGCAGAAACAGCGCTCTCTGTCTCAGCAGCAAGGAGGTCTAACCGCAGGGCGGCCATGCGCACACACACACACACACACACACACGCACACACACACACACACACAAACATACACATGCACACGCACTTACTCATAGAGCTCTGACCACTCAGAGAGCTACGCAGGCTTTCCACAGACCCCCCCGCCTTTAGCTTGGGGGGCTTTTCCAAGGAGTCCGTGTCCGGCTGGGGAGACTGTGGGGAGCTGGGGGTGCCGTCTGGGCTCGACTGTGGCAGATAACAGAGAAGCTGTTAACCCCCCACCACCGATTACCTGCGTCATTGCAATGGTGACGACGGCACTGCTGAACCATTCCAAAATTGTGCAAACAATAATATGAAACGTGAGGGGGGGGGAACAGGTGATTCATATGATGGCCAGCAGATGGCGGCAAAGCAGCACAAATGAATTATTCATCTATATGGCATAAATTTGTGAAATAACTTGACTGGAAACATTCATAGATGACACATTGATGGGGCGGTAATTCAGCTGCGCAACACATTTCTAAAAAAAGTAAAGCAAAGGGTTTCGGTGTACAGTTCACACTCTCTGAGCGACGCTCTGAATAGGTTCCTCTATTTATTTTTACGACTGCACCTCTGCCACAAAGCATCATTATTGGCAATCCAACCCCCCCCACCCCCCGCCACCACCCTCACTTTCTCGGCACGCTACCGTCACGATCCGGCAACGAGATTCCGGAAAACAGCCAGGATGCAAACATGAAGGCATATGTTCGCACGCACCTGCTCAGACGCGGAGGCACTGTACTTCTTCGAAATCCGCTTCCTCACGGTCTCCTTGACGGACTTCACCTTCTTGGAGATGCGTGACGTGGTGGGGGACTTCACCACGTCCTTGTACATGGGCTCCTGCTCCTTGCTCTGTGGAGTACAGACAGCAGGGGGCGTGGCAGTCAAAGAACTGTGTTTAACTGAAAATGACTCATTCAGCTGAAAAATGACCCCCACAAACATCCAATCCACACACACACACACACACACGTGCCTCACTAACACCATCTGCCTCCTTCACTTTGCTTTGGCATCTACTTACATCAGGGTCCGTGGCTGTGCCGACCACGTGGAGCGCACGATTGGACAGGTCAAATCCACCGAAACTGCATGTTCTCTGCCAGAAAGACAACGGCGGCGGCGGTTAAGCGACAGACTGAAAAAAAAAAATCCTGTCCGCGAAGGAATCATGCGCTGCGATGGAAGCTAGCTGGACCATGGGAAAACGGAGCAGGACATCATTGCTTCCTTGATTCTTCTCTTCAACCATGCAGGACATCATCTACACTAAGCCTTCTTTGTATTAAAGCATGCAATAACAAAACAGACTACATAGACAACTATTTTTACTAAGATTTTACTACTGCTTTATTGCTATAATGCAAATTTTAATATCCAAGTAATTTAAGGCTTACAAGATTATACAATGGGTTTTTTAGACTTCCATAATCAAGACAAATGTAAAAATTCTGTACAATGTCCTGTATAAAATGAATATATTTCGGAATACTTTAAATTAGGGGTAAGAAATATAATAAAGGCCTCTCAGAGGTTTTTCAGTGGAGTCTTCAGCTATCTCCACTGAACCTGATAGAACCGGAGAGGTTCAGGGACCATATTGCCGGACGTGCTGGGAGGGGGTGATGGACCTAACACCTCAGATGGAACCAGAACCAGAAGATCCTACAGAAGTATGAGAATGCTCAACGTCTGCCTTGGACCGTCTGCCGTTCCCGGGTTCACGTTATTCTTTGAGAAGATCCAGGCTCGTGTCAGAGTTCTTGAAAACAACACTGGCAAATAGAACCGTCGGCTTGGTGGGTCCCAAATCACAGGCAGATGGGGGGCGGGGGAGGGGGGGGTGTCCGAAAAGGGTGAGATTTAGGGAGGAGAACAGTATTCATCCAGAGGAGGGGTCTTTAGATGGATTGGAGATGGATATTCAATGGACGAACATGCAGAGCTTGTCGACAGAACAGGACCATCACCATGCCAACCAGTTCACAGTGGCAGAAAAAAAAACTCAAAAACAAAAAATAAATACATTTAATTAATGGATGGTGACCACTTCCACTGAATACAAAAAAAGAGCATTTTAGCTTCTTTAAGGCTGCAGAAAAGCGTCGCCTAGTGGGCACTACCCATGCCAACAGGTCTGCTTATGAAAAGCTTCTCGAACTGCATCCGGCGTTTGCGGTTCCTCCTTTAGGATGCAAAAGCACCTGGGCTTGCAGTAGCAAACAAACTTATGCCCCAATGCAGTGTAGCAGAAGCTCAGAGGGAGAACGAATGGCTCAGGTAGCTGAAGTGAAGTAGCTTGGTTTCTAATTTGCTGCGGTCTTCACTTACTGTGACCAAGCAGAGAACAAAGAACGAGAAATAGCAGTCGTTCAGAAACCAGCCCTTGGCCCGAACAGATAAACTTAGACACGTGGAAACCGCCGTCTCACAGATACCTTTCTAACCCAGCTGCCTCAGACTTGCATCAGAAAAAACTCCATACAAGTAGCTAGACAACCGGTGCTACGTGGCTCACGCAGGCATGGTGAAGCACGGTAAAGCATAGTGAAGCATAGTGAAGCACGATCACCAAACACTGGACTAAATGGCACAAATCTCAGACCCACACGATGCCACTGAGCATATACCCCCCCCCCTACACTGCCATGAAGAAGACCATTCTGCAGCCTTGCAAGAAAACCTAAAAGCTCTGCCAGAAGGAGGCGCTGCTGCACCTTCTCCACAGACTCACAGACTTTTGCTGAATGCGTAAGAGAACCCTTTTGGTACAACGGTCGACGCTGGCGGCCCACTTCCTGTCGGCCTCGCCGCCATCTTCGTCCAGCAGGCGACGCCGCAGGTCCTGCCGCTCGGCCTTGCCGAGGGTCCGCTCCGTGACGGGCCGCACTAGTTGAGACCAGCTCAGGTGGCCATGCAGGCTGCGCTCGACCACATAGGTGATGTTGAACTCGCTGACGGCCGCCCGGCCGCGCAGCCTGCGTGGCGGGAAGGCCCAGCCGCCGCCCCTGGCTTTGTCTCGCAGGAGCTGCAGGTCGCAGCGTGACGGTGGCGACCCCGCCAGCTTGGCGCGCGCCCGCTGGTGCAGTAGGTGCTTGGTGGAGTAGGAGTAGGTGGGGTCCAGGGGTTTTTTGGGTCTCGCCAGCCGCCGGCCACCCTGCACATCCTCGAGGGACACCAGGAAGCGATGCCGTGCCCGGGGCACGCAGACGCCGTACACGCCGTCGCTACTCACCCCGTGGCTGAGTGCCGGGAGGGCCTTCCGCATTTCCCCATCCGGCATGGAGCGATTCACCCTCGGGTCCTCCTCGCCATTGCCGTCGGCCTCCGAGAACGAGGAGCCGCTGCCTGGCTTCCTGGCCGGCCGGATCAGGCCGTGACCTCCGCCGCCGGATCTGCTGAAGGCTTTCACCAGCTTGTGGCTGCCCCAGGTGTCCAGGCTGCTGGAGGACGGCGACGTGGTCAGGCTGTCCGCGTCCCCGTCCAGAGACATCTGTTCCTGCAGCAGGGAGGACCGCGACTCATCCGGGGCAAGGGGGGGCTTCTTCTGCACGCCGGCGTAGAGTGCGGACTTGTCCTCGCACGTCGGGGACGCCTCGAACCCAAACGGATCTGTGGGATCATTGAGGATTGTGAGGCTCAAACGATCCCCGCTAGCAGCTGCATGTGCTCGCTCCTCGGCAAACCATAGCACCAAAAGGGCCAAAGTTATCCCTCCTCTGCGATGATCTTATATTTAGCTACAACCATAATCATACTTTATAATTCACATGTGCACTGCAAGCTGTGTAGTCAATCCAAGACAAATACTTGGACTAAGAAAAGGAAATTATAAACAGTCCAGGGATGCTCAACCTCACTGGAAAGGAACCCCCCCCCCCCCCATCCCAAAACAGTGGTTGTCCACCCCCTCCACACTGAACTTCTCCCATGGTTCCCGATCCTTACCCTCAGGCTTCCTGCCGTCCTCCACCTTGATGAGCTTCTTCCGCACCCTGCGGGTGGAGTTGACCAGCTTGTGCAGCCTCCTGAACTTCACAGAGTCCTCCAGCTCGTCGTCGGACGGTTCCCGAGACTGAGAGACGGGAGGACCAGGAACCAAAGTCAGCTATGACAACAACATCATCCATCACTTCGGGTTAACTGAAGATGATCAGTCAACATCAAGTTTCCCATTCCACTAATGACACATTCACCAGTACCCCCCCCGCCCATGAAATGGTCACCCCCAGACTGCCAGTAAGATCACCATGGCAACCGAGGAACCAAACACTAAAATTAAGCAGGTCGCTCATGGGAGCAGCTGTGTTTGCCAGGGGTTCCAGCCCAAGGCATGTGCTCGCCCCCCCGGTCAGGCCCAATGTCACGAAGCAGGGACCCGTTTCCTCCCCCGGCCTCAATCCACTGGGCTCGGATCCCACGACAGGGGACCACACTGTGAGCAGAGCCTCCCACGCAGCCGTTCCAGCCACGGGGCGCGGCACTGAATTTTGTTGGCTCGACCACATTACCCAGAAAGCCACTCGCACACAGAGCCACTTAGGTTACAGCTTTAAATTTAACAAGAAAAAAAAAAAAAAAAAAAAAGGTCAGTTGATTAGTGACTGTAAACATGCCATGTTACAGTGTTATTAGTGAGCATTAGGGGATGAATGACAGCACGCTGCAGATGTCTCAGCCCCAGATCACGCTGGAACAGCGGAGACAGAAGCACACACCCACGAAATTTATATTTTACAAGAGGCAGTAAAATGTGAAATCATCCTGGCAGCGAGTCCTGCGTCTCGCGAGCAGTGTCTGTCCTCCCCCCTGGACCCCGCCTCACAGACATGACATCATCACATGCACAACGGTCTCACAGAAAAACAGCCTCTCTCAAATCCTCCTCAGATTCCACGGTCTAGTCACTCCGGAACATTCAGAAAGCGGCGTTATCATCTTACAGACGGTCACCATGGAGCCCTGATCTCCCTCCAGCTGGGTCACGGAGGGCAGGGGGCACTTTGACACCCTGACGTTTGTCTAGATCAGGGGTGGCCAATCTTATCCGCAAAGGGCCGGTGTCTATGCAGGTTTTCACTGCAACTCCCTAATTAGGTCACTAATTAGAGGACTGATTGGCTGAAAAGTCCTCACACCTGGGCTTGAACCGCTGACCTAAAGGTTACCCCAAAAACCTGCATACACACCGGCCCTTTGCGCACAAGACTGGCCACCCCTGGTCTAGATGCTTAACATGCTGCCATCTGGAAGACTGCTCAAAGGAACCCCCCCCAGTGTGTTGGGGGGGGGGGTGGATCTTTGCCATGAGAAAACAGTGGGTGGCTGCGCGTGTGATGCAACTGCCATGGTCGTGTGACAGAGCGTAGATTTGCGAGAAGTCACTAGATCACGGTCTTTTCACTTAGTGAGCACTCAGTGGTTCCCCTTGTCTTGTGTTTTTCCACTTGTCACCATGTTTGGACACCAACAGAAGTCACTAACCATCACAATCAGATTCCCGCACGTCCTCGAACCCAAGTCCTCACCCAAGGAGCCGTGCTGCGCGGACTGGGGTCGGGGAGGTGAAAACGCGGGTGAGCAGGGACCAAAGGGGAGAGGTGGTGAAAAGCAGCGGTACTTACATTACAGTTTGAGGACTCGATTACAGTGAGACCGGAGCCATCAGTCCCCTCGGCATTGTCAGTACTGCCCGACTGCCTGTTGTGCATCTCATACTCCTTCAACTACGGAGAAGAAGAGTCAGAGAGAGGACTGTGGAGGCTAGGGGCGGTAGGCAGCCATAGCTTCAGGTCCAGCATTTCGGTAACAAACTGCCATTCACGGCTAGCAAAGGTGAAGGGTCAGTTTGGAAGAGGGGGACGCTTATGAGACACAGGATATTCCGGAAAGGTTCTACGTCAGCGATTATCCGGGGATGGAAGCGTGAAAGTGGAGCATGGGAACCCAACCCCCCCCGTGAGGTGGACATGGCCGTGTGCAGAGACTAACCCCACTGATACGAAACGTCCTCCCTGTCTGAAGTAGCTCCAATTAGTGAGGGCAAGGTTACTGAATGGCGGAGAAGGTTATTTCGAGTTAGGCCAAAGCTGCTTTAGTGGGCTGTAAGGACAGAGTGGGAGAAGTAGGTGGGGTTGGGAGGAGGGGCAGTGGCAGCCCACAGGTAAGGTGGGGGGGGGGGGGGGTCGTACCCGGGCAAGGGCTTCTTCAACAGTGATCATCTTGTCTTTCACCATCATCATCAGCTGGATGCGCTCTTCAGCACTCATGGTGATCTCACTGGCAACATAACCGATGTCTTCTCCTGGGGGGGGGGGGGGGGGGGATCAAGGATTTAAGGTCAAGCCTGAATTGAGATGGGTTAAGCGACAGCTCGGCACCGCCGCGGCATTCGCGGGGTGTCTGTCACACGAAGTCCACCCGCACCTTTCGACGTCTGACGCATCACGCCTTTCTGAGACTTGCGAAAATTCTGCCAGAAAGACTTGCTCTTCTTCTTGCTGTCCCACCTCCCTGCAGGGTGAGACACGGGTGAGACTGCACTCAAGAGGACAGCTCCGGTAGAGAGAGAGAGAGTGGATTCCCCTCAGAAGAGCGACCTCAACGCGCTGGGTCACTCAAACCTACAAGCCAAGACCAGTGCGACTCCTCACTCAAAACAAACAAAAACTATTTTTACTAAAATAAGGAGGAAGAACATTAATCGAGCATAACACTAATACAGAGGAGGCCAGATTCTACAGAACCCTTTACTGCATCCTTCCTGTAAACAAGACATGGTTCGTTTTTGCGGGATTTTCATCGCTTTCATGTTGGAAGCAGCATGAATATCACTGGGACCCCCCACATCGAAACGCGGCAGGCGCACCACGGAAAGCAGCGTTGGGACAGGGATGTGGGGGGTTTCTCTCCCAGGGCGAAGGTGTCTTTTGCTCTACCGTACCGATCCGCCGACGGCCCCAGCATAAATAAAATCGACGGCTGCATTTGCTTGGGCCGTCAGACCGAAAGGTGCATCCAGTGATACACGGCAGGGAGAGAGTGTTCACACTAATGTTCACACTAATGTTCACGCTCACAGGAGAACACGGTACAAATGAAGATGGAGAAATGAGGTCAGAACAAAAGCAAGAACGGCCATGCATGACTAAATACATGCGGACACACACACACACACACTCACCTCCGCAGCCCTCTTCAGAGCTCGACTTGTACAAAGGCACCCTGAAAAAAGGGGAGGAGAAGAATGAATAAAATCACTCAGATTATCGGAGCTGCTGTCACCTGTCCACCCAGAGCCGTCTGCAGCCCCCGCGAATGAGCTCACCAGCCTTCGGGAATGGCCCGCCTCCCTGTCCTTGTCCCGCCCCCCTGACATGCTGACCCTGACATGCGATTCAGTGTCAGTGCAAACACAGAGACGAGCAGTCTTGTTCCGGGGTCTGACAGCCCCCCCCCCCCTTCGTGCTGAGGGACCTCCAATGCAGCAGCCAAATCAGGGTGAACACCAATTTTAGTAGGCGAGTTGCTTTCAGCACCCCATTCTTTTTGGAAAGGGATGAAACTTCTACCCACTTGTCATTAACAATTCGAGTAAAACGATGGGAGAGCTCATCAAATGTTGTCAAGGCTTAAGATTCCATAGTACCATGCACTATTCAAGGTTGACCACCAGAGGGCAGTAGTGGCACAATGCTGGACATCCAGCGAATGAGCTGTAGCGGAGGGAGGCGACTGTGTTCGGGCCATGTGCCGGGAGGTGGGGAGCAGTCGGCCGCGGGTTGGCTGAAGCCCCGATGGGTCGCAGGGTCTGCGAGGAGACCATGCCCAGCAAGCTCCGGGAAATCACCACGGCAGGCTCCGGTGGTTTGGGACCGACGTTCCGCAGAAGCCAGAAACCCAGAAGGGCAGGCGTCTGCCTTATCGAAGCCGGCACACACCAACCACGCTCCACAGAGACCGGGTCACACCCAGGGTCACCCACCATCGCAGCTACAGCTTAGCGGAGCAAAGCTTGTCCGGGTTTGGGCAAAAGCCAGCCAGTCAGGCTCCCAGCATTGGTGGGCAGGGACACTGACCTACAGACAAAGGCTCATCCCGCGTCCCTCTTTAGAAACATCAGGCTCACAACATCTTGGGCTCTGCCCACAAACGTCTGCTAGCCAATCACAACTAGCTTCTGTTTTCGTTTAGTTCAAGTGACTGAGTATTTGAAGCATTTTAAAAGTTATACATTCAGATCATATAACGTGGGCAAAACAAACTACAGATTTACAGCACCACCTGCTGCTGCAAAGTAAGAGAAAAAAAAATAATCCCCTGGGAGACACACACACACACACACACACACACACAGCAGGGCATTGGTAATACCTGGCAACCCACAAAAGCACTTGGTCCAAGGTGGGTTCTAAACACAAGTAATAATGATAATTAAAAAAAACAAAAAAACCAAAAAACAAACAAAAAACAAATGCGAGTTTGTATGATGCCGCAGGCCTGTACGGCCAATTGCATTGGACAGGGACCCGGAATGCGCTGGCCCATTCCAGCTGGTTCCGCTTCCTGCGGGCCACAATGGGCCGTTCATGCAGTGGTCCTGGCTACGGTTCAGAACATTCCATGAGGAAAATTAAGTTACAGTGACACAGATCAGTGGCATAGACGTGAAACGCGCCGTCCGCGCGGGGATGTGCAGGACATGGCCGGTCTCCCAGGAGACACCGGCCCAGCCATGCAGTGCTGAAATCTCATGGGGAGGGGCCACTCTGCAAGGTGTGTGGGCAGAGAGCCCTGGGGGAGGGGCATGCGGGCAATGAGAGCCACAACGACGGGGGCTCGTTCGCCTGAGCACTGCCACTGATAACCAGTTTGAGCACATGCCCCCCCCAGCCCCCAAGGACATGACATGAAGGACCTCGTGGCTACATATCGTATCTGTGTTACCGTGACATTCCTCTTAAACAGCAACATCCTCACAGCAGAGGGTGGAATTCTAACAGCCCCCCACACACACCCCCAAGCTGACAACCACGGGCGGCGTTCCACCAAAGAGAGCTGATTAAGAGAAGCCGTCAGGGCCGAGCTTGTGGGGGACAGCGGACTGACTGCTACTGGACCATCAGGGGACAATCAGGTGGCCATGGAACCCCCTTCGTGACACTAACCCTCCACGGTCGGGCCTAGCCAATGAATCCATGACGGCCCGCTCCAAACGCCCAGAAGGTAATCAGCCCCCGTCAGAGGATGCTCTTACAAAGCACGGGCCAATCGGATGGCCTTTCACCACACTCACTCCTCTCCTACTGCCCGGCAGAGACAGAGAAACAGCATGAACTAGGACCCAATTTCCAGCAAACTGTAGGACCTTTTAATAAATTTGCTGTCACTGTCAAAAATACCCAGCAGAGTGGTTAAGGCATGTGTCACACACAGTGATGCAGTCCAAGGTCAGAGGCCTCGCATTTTTATCTTATATTCTAGTCATGGACCTTATCCCAGAAAAAGGATAAAAACCAGCGAGTGCCTCCTCAGGGGCTAACAGCCGGCCAGACAGACGGCATCGATCCTCAGCAGGAACGCGGTGTGAGCAAAGGGCCAGGGCAGCAAGACGGAGGGAAGCCAACGCGGCGCACGCATGCAAACCAGCATGTCATCCCAGTGGGTCAGGAGGGACAATTCCCTAGCGACAGTGACTGGCCACTTTTTCCGCCCCCAGAGTCACACCTTCCCAGGCAGTTGATGACAGTGATGGGGACCCTCCACCGCCCGCCCCCCCGAGTAGGGAGGAAGGCTGGCAGGATGCCCCCATGAAGGAGGGTTCAAGGAGGCTGGGACACAACAGGATTTCCTGAAAGCAGTGTGGCTGGACTAAATAGGATGTGGATGATAAGTAGTCATGCTACCCATTGCCATTGAGGCAGGGGGGCGGCAAGGGGGATACGGACTACGCAACCCCCAAAGAATCGACCAGAACCACGTCAGCCTACCCAGCTGTACAAACACAGATGACTGGAATGACGCCTTTTGAGGAAAGGTAGTGCGCCCCCCCCCCCCCCCGGCATCTCTGATGAACCACTTCCCGTAGTGCCCTTTGGAGTTATCGCAGTATGTCCAGCTTCCGGTCAATCAAGAGGCCGGAGGAATGCTGGGAGATCAAAGCTGGACCACATCCATACGACCGGCGTGTTATTACGTCTCGCAGCGACACGGCCTGCTTAACGCTCTGGGGTCTAGTGGTAGGGAACACGCATTCACCGGCTGGGGCATGATCACACACATCTTTAAAATCTCATAAACTTAATGGCAAATTATTTCTTATATATTTGTTTTGGCATTACACTCATCTTAATTTTTATGTACTTTATAAATATGTCAGATTTAAGTTTGTAATTTGACATCAAAGTAGAGACATTGCAAAATGCAGTTTGGAACACTTGCAGAAACATTATAAACGTACATAGTAAGCAATGCTGGCAGTTTGTTTTGATCCCAGATATCTGGGATATCTTGGCTACATGAAGATGACTAAATGGTGTAGCTGCAACATTCAGTTGGATAAATAAATAAGAAAAGCTGGTCACTATTTCTGTCTCCTTTCATTGAATATGAGGGAGCTCACATGTGTATGCATGAGCCATTCACACCTGGCCACACCCCCCCCCCCCACCTCGCCTCTATGGCGCTGATGGGAATGTATCTAGATCGCGTTTCACTGTTGTGTTACTGTTGTGTTGTTCATCAAATTACCATGTGAATGCGATTTGAATACGCAGAAATGTGGCCATTTAGAATGTGAATAGCGATCTTCAGGTGAGAGCGGTACTACACGCCCCAAATGCAGGTAAAACAAAGTAAGGTGACATGGTTTACATTTTTGCCGATTGAACCTAATTTTAAAAACGTTAATACTTCCGACAATAGACGTTTTGAAAAGAAGACAGATTACGGATTTAGTCAGCATTTTTTTTCATGATTCTACAGCAATATTTTAGCGAGATATAAACTGAAATCGACGCAAAAAAAATCGCTGCATTACCGATGATGCACTCGACCCCAGAGGTCTAAACGCCCGGCACTGCAGGGAGCCGACCTTAAAGCAACCCGGCACCCAGTCATCGAAAATTAAAGTTGTTTAAAGGCTAATCCTGCAGTTTATCTACGAGGAGGGTGTCAGGCCAGTTACCGCAACCTCAGGCAATCGTCACATGACTCAGGACTGCCCCCGCGCCCACGAAGGGTGCCGGTCCGGAAACAGAAGCTGCTTTCTGCGATTTAGGTTCTGGGTTTCCTAGCCCAGTCAGCCCATCGCTGTCACCACACAATAGAGGGAAGGAAAGGGGGAGGACATGAAGCACTATTTCCCCTTACTCAGCTTACTGCGACGGGGGGGGGGGGGGGGGGGGGCACAAGGCCAAGGGTATGTTGGTGAAGAGAGCACGGCATGGAGGAGGCCTGCGTCACTGAGGACCACCCCAGATATGACCACCACATCCTCCACAAAGCTGGCGGGGGGGGGGGTGACCCCTGGTCACACAGTGCTCCTGCATACTGACTCATCGGAGGTATGGCCAGGGTCTGACTCGGCACTTTTAAGCTGACTCAGCATGGCTGGCGTGTGGAGCGACTTGTGAAGAGCATCCTTACTTCCTCTCACTCTCGGGAGTGGACACCGTGCTGCTGAAGCCCAGTGACTCCTGCGGACAGAAGGTAGGGGGCGCTGCGGTTAGTCGGCGGCCATCGACACCGTGCACATCACCCCGCCTCCTTCCCCTCTGCCCCTGAGCAACTTACCTGGACCTCTGCCCGCAGTTGGAGCTGTGAGGGGGGACTGGCTTCTGCCTTCTCCTGGAAAAGAGAGCCAGAGAAAGCCATCAGTGACCAGGAAATCACCACCGTTACACTGGCGCCACACTGGCGCTACACCCATGCTACACCCATGCTACACCCACGTTATTTCTTGCATGGGCTCGGAACACCACGAGCTTCTGCAGTGATCCAAGCGGGACTGGATTAACACGTTAAGGCTGGCTCAGCCAGCTTGGAATGAGAGGCGTAGAGGATTCCCGCCGACGGGCCTGGAGCACACCTCCACCTGAGGGGAATGCCAACCTGACCGGCTGCTTCATGGAGCAACAGGGTCCGGGCTTCTAATGAGGGCATGGAAACAAGCGAACCTCAAATGCAAACCAAAAACTAGTGAAGATGCCCCACCAGGTTGGAGAAGGTGGAAGCTTTGAAGCGTATTCAAGGATTAACAACAAGCAAAAGCCTGTTGCCTACCGCCCTTGGCAGGTGATCCCTTTAAACCATCGTCAAACCCGATAGGTCTACCCGCCCCATGAGCTCCACAGCCAACCAAATTCCAGGCGAGCCAGCACGGAGAGCGGCAGGTCTCGTTAGATCAGAATTCTTCCAGGACTGAAAACATCAGGCTCTCAAGCAGCCACCCACATTCATGCGCTTTCCCCCCCCCCACCCAAGTGAAAATCCTCTCCAATCCAGTGCACATGCTCTGAGGGACGCATCAGTGCAGTCCGAGTGAAACAGTGAATTCGCGTGTCGACCTACCGACTAATAAAATGTCTAACATGACAAAACATCCTGGCTCCCCAGAGACGCCCCCAACATCTGACACGCAGCAGCTCCCTGAATCTGCATGAATCACACAATACAAGGTGGAAGTATGTCAGCTGACCGCAGATCTCCGCCTGATGAAACAGACACTGTATATTAAACTCAGGGAATCTAAATGAGGTCTTCGAGTTACCGAATACCGAAACTGACGCACAGCTAACCGTATAAAATGTCTGTATCACAGGACGTCGCAAAAGTCCGGCAAGTGACCAGTGTTGGGAAATGCAGAGCCGTTTCCCAGGGCCAGGCAACCTGCAAACACACTTCCCTTTCTGACTCTCGGTCTTATGCGGGGGGTGAATCCCGCAGGAGGAACATGAATCATCCACGTGACTGCGTCCCATCTGCCCCGAGGAAATGACTTCACGTCTCACAGAGGCCGTTGTGATGTACGACTGACAAGCATGCACCTTAGAGAGAGAAGCACATGTGGGCTTCCTCTGAGTCAGAAAGCGAGCAAGACCCTGGATCAACCAACAGCTTCACAGTGGCAACAGCCCTGATACGGTGCCCAGCTGAAGACAGAGAGGAAATGTGTCATTAGAAGGACACGCAGGACAGGATGGCTGCATCATCTGCCAAGGGACAAAAGAAAGACGAGAGTCAAACCCCCATGAAGCTCAAATGCTGCTCCCTCTGCTATGACCTTTGACCCCCCCCCCCCAAACGGAATCCCTCGTATGTCCAGATTTCAGCCACTGGCCTTTGCGGTTCAGTGGTGGAATGAAGATCACAGCCCAGAGCGAATATTTAAGCAAAGCCTGGGGCAGATGTCAAACAGAATGTGCCTTCAAGACGCAACCGGAGCCGCTAGCGCGGGCTGGGCTGTGGGCGGGGAGAGGCCGCTGGCCCCAGGCAATGGCACAGCACCCTACAACTCTTATTAACACGGGAAAGAGGCGTTTAATTAAAGCAGAACGCCACATTTAACAAAGGAAAGAAGCACTGAAAACTCAGAAGTCATTACTGCTGTGCTTAGGAGAAAAATAAAAAAGGGGAATTCGTTGCTTGCGGACAGTACGAACTACCCCCCCCCCCAAAAAAAAGAGGAAGGTGGTGCCCTCCTGCGGGCCCCAAGGATGACCCTTTCGGGAAGACCGGGTCCAGAGCATGTCGCCGGAGCCGCGAGCGGAGAATCTGCTGAACAGACAAGCCGGGAGGATTTCAGAAGAAAGGAAACAGCCGCTTTCCCCGTATTTCTGCCAAAAACAAAAATCGCAAAGCGGTTTATTTGGGAGGGGGGTGGGTGGAGGGTGAGTCTTAGCCGTTTCAGTATCTATTTAAGCGAAGAGTAAATAAAAAATAAAGCCTACTGCGTTTATCCACAAACTGCAGCAAACAGAGACAGAGTGTGGAAGCTTGTGCTTTAGAAGTAAATCAAAGAAGGGAAGAGGACAGACGCAGCCTGTGACCCCCGATCACGTCCCCAGGGCCGAGTAGAGCTGCTGTGGGGGGCCCTGACGTGTCATCAAGCCTCGCCACGGAGACCGAGGGGTGCAGACGGACCTGCTGTCAGCAGAATGAGCCCTTATGCCCAGTCGCCCTCTTCGCGGCGGTCCCTCTCTCTCAGACACGCATGCACACATGCATACAACCATTTCCCACGCTACGAAAACCCATAAACTTTTGCTAAATATTTTAAACCTGTGATGTCTGTAAAACAGGCACAGCTTGAACACCAGGCCTCAAGCCTGGGGCTTGGAAGAGGGACTCTCCTCTTCCACGATGTGGCCATGATCTGGTTCACATGCAACCCCTCGTTTAGTGAGCCGTTTCAGTGCGCAGCCGGGCCATTTCGAAGAGATCAAGCCGCTCATCTGGCACCTGGAGACCTGCGTCTCACTCCCTCGCAAAAAGATGAAATAAAAAGAACATACATTTCATGCTGAAATCAGAAAAACCTGCTTCAGACTTCAGTGAATGAGCAAGGCCACGAATCTGAAAATGCAGACAAAACACGTTCTATGTTTATCAAACAGAACGGGGCGCACATCCCATAATAAACAGCACCGTAAATGAGAAGGGTAGTGCCTCGCAGCCCGCCTGGTCACCGTGGCGATGGCTCGCCTAAGAGCGACCCTCCATTACAGCTTCAGGTTACAGATTCCAGAGCTCCAGACTGAAAACAAACAGCCAGAAATCACGTCACGCATCTCCTTCCAGATGCAAATTCGAGGGTGTCTTCTTTTGAAGCGGCTCCAGAATGCTGCCTGCGCTCCTTTGTGTCCCAGAGCCGGTTCTGCTGGAGACTGCATCACGCCATGTTGTTATTCAGTGCGAGAGCCCAAACAGAAATGATCTCCTAAGAGATGGATTTGCCTCCCGGCATGGCGTTCGGCGTGTTCCTCACCGGCTACCACCGGTTCATTCCGGGGTTGCGTGGCGAGTTCCCACCAGGCCAGTTTCCACCGTCACACAGTACCGGGTATCGCACAGACTCTCCCCAGACGGTAGCCTTCAAACCCACGTATACTTTCCCTATGAGGGAATTCCGGGGAGGCCAAAGACTAAGGGGGACCACATCAACCAAGACTCTTCAAAGGCGGCCTCTCTCGCCCCCATAAAAGGAACAGGGGGCCATGGAGAGGTGGGGACTGCCTGGCTATTTGGCAGCCCCAATCGCCTTCTCGTGTTTGGTGTTGCTTGGCCACAACTCACCAGCATTTCCACAGTCTGGGATGTCGATAACCAAAATCGGGAACCTCCCCCCGCCAATTTGAAGAAGAGAAACAGAGATCTTAAAGTTTTGCTATTTCTCATAAACGGCTGAAGTCTTCTGTCATCTCAGGGCACTTTTCCACTGCACCAGGCGCTACACTTTTATTGGCTATAATATACTAGAGCCGCACAATATTGGAAAAGTAAAAAGGAGACGAACGCATGCAGCGCTCATGCAAAAGGTAAACTTTAAACTGATGTATAAAACATGTACAACATAATCTAAAGGAACAATCATTAAAATGACAAAACTTCCGAGGTTTTGTTTCCTATAACAAAGTAAAAATGTTTTTGTGAAGTAAACCCCCCCATGCAATAATGTCCTGACAGTATGAAGGTATGAAAAAGCCTGATCTTATGCCAGCTGATGATCGCGGCCCTGAAACTTGCATGTGTATAATACCGCGTATCACGCAGCCCTGTAATGTATGGAGCCTTTTTTCGAAATTCCCCGCCTCTCCATTGGGAGCCGGTACCAACACCTTGAAGTACCAAACATTTGGTACTTTCCCGAAGTACCCAAAGTACGGTACCTGGTGTGGTGGAAAAGCACCTTCAGAGGCACATGCATGGTACTGAAGTAGGAATGGTCTATGCGCAGAGCTCCCTGCGGTACTGCACCAAAGAGCAGCATGTGGGCATTAGGACGATCACCTCTGACCCTAGATCACATGCCCCTGGGCCGCCGGGAAGTGTCAAGACGTGGGTAATGTGAGGTGGGGGCAACCACAACCAGTGTCACAGTGGGGGTCTGTCCTGCTGCCCTTTACGGCTCCCAAACAAAGGCTGCCACCCCCCAAAGGTTAAATCCCAGACGGTAAGTGTAAATACCAGCTGACGTAATTATGGTCAAAGCGCCTTTGAAATTTGTAGCCATTGTTCCAGCTGGCTGTAACGGGTGGTGTTGGTGGGGAGGTCTGAGGGGGGGGTACCTCTCCTTCTTTCCTCTGCGTTTGCCGACAAAACACGTCTGACTGTGAAATGCAGCTTAATGGCCTCATTAACACACTTAATACATAGCAAGACATGCTAAACACAGGCTTCAGATACCTGCTGGGCGTTTACTGCTAACCCAGGAGCATCCCTGTGGCGGGGCGTTCGGCAGAGGCACTGCACTGGGTCCTTTTTGGGCCACGACGCCCAAGCGTGTCAGACGCGCAGTGACCCGCAGCTCACGGGCTCGCAGCTCCGAGAAGAGCAGGCCCAGAACGAACCACCCTGTGTCTGCCGTTACCATGTTCAGTCCCAGGCCCAGAAAACAGCCGAGCCAAGACATCATCTGACCCAAGGCTCTGTAAACACCACATGGGTGGCATCCTGCCCCCCCCCCAGACTGCTGTACCCTCCCTCCTCTCTGCAGGCGCAGCCAAGGGGGCAGGCCTGTAAACTGCCAGCGTGGCCATCCCAAAGCCAATGAGCTCGATGCGAAGACTCAAACCCGGGCCTCTGCAGGACTGGTCATCAGGCTAGGGTTCGACCCGCCACCCACCAGGCGTGGCCCTGGCACACGGCTTTATGAGGCCCCAGTTGGCTGCCGGTCTGTGACCCTTTCCATAAACAAAAGGGCTCCTGCGAGAGAAGTTTACGCATTCAAAATATTACAAAAAATAAAAGAGGCGGAGTTCAGCGCTTTCCGCCCGTTGCCAGGCAATGGCCATCTGCTGCGCGCGTCAGACGTGAGCTGGCAGCTGTGACCTTCCAGGCGTACACCAGCCGCGGGAGTCTGAGCGAGGGGGGGGTGGGGCAGCAGGGGTCCCGGCGCATTGGATACCGACACATGGGCGCACCACAAGACTGGGAAGAACAGCTACTCTCTGTACAGACCTTCCGAGGCCCCCCATCCCGGTCACTGGTTACCTTGGCAACCACTTGCTGGCTCCCCACATCTCGTCGAAAGCACCCCAGGAATGACAATGTCCCTCTGAGAGAGAATCGGGGGGAGGATCCTGTCCGGGAATCTAAACAACGTGTACAACATGCACGACCATCTCCACGCACTGGCGGGGGTGGGGGCTCACCGTCTCCGCGTCCTGGGACACGTCCCGCTTCCGCAGCTCCTCCATCCTCTCAGAGACGTCGCTGAAGTAGGTGTTGTAGTACTCGGAGTACTCCTGCGCCAGGTCGTCGATGTTCCCCAGGGAGCCGTCCTGCAGAGATGGAGGCATTTCAACGGTCAGGCTGAGGCTGCGGGGGCCATCAATTAGCAGAAGCGTTACACACAGCCTTGACGGGGAGCAAGCGGTCGGACAGTAGAGATCATATATGAGCGGAACGACGACATGAAATATCACATGGGACAAGGTATCGCAATCATATGCAACCGAAACCACGGCGACCTCTGATTTTTCAACGCTGACCCGATGGACAGTGCTGATGGGATCAGGATGGGGGA
Organism: Brienomyrus brachyistius; assembly: GCF_023856365.1. NCBI lineage: Eukaryota > Metazoa > Chordata > Actinopteri > Osteoglossiformes > Mormyridae > Brienomyrus > Brienomyrus brachyistius. The sequence continues at coordinate 1,452,820 of NW_026042341.1, forward strand.
GGAGGTCCTGTTGCTGCACGTCCGTGTTCCCAAGACCTCAACTTTAGCTTTTGTTTGTCATGGGGGGGGGGGGGGGCTTCCTGTTATTCAAGGGGTGAAACAAATCACAAGCATTCAGGAAGAAAGCGAGGCTGGTCCCCAAGACAGGTGACAGGACGGCTCGAGATGGGGCCCACATTCCTGCACGGTCACGGCAGCGAGGCCCCCAGCCACTGCGAATGCCTGAACACCATCCCCATGGCAAATAGTGGCCAAAGTGCCAGATCGGGGGTGGGGAGGTGGGCCAGAGGTGGCACCCCGAGTAGGAAGCGTGCGACTCCAGCAGGAACCCGAACGCAGAAAGGAAGTCGAGGCAGAGCGCTGACCACATCAGCACAGAGACACACATAGTCTCCGAACCAAGATGTGCTGAACCGTTTACCAATGCAAGAGGCATATGGCACAATGGCACACCCTGGATAGGGCGGGGCCAAACACACACACACGCAACCTCTGCAGGGCAGCATTCAAACCCACAACCCTCCAGCGAGTGCACTTCCCTTAGCCTCCTCCTCAGGCTGACAAATCGTCCGACCAACATGGGCGGGGCCACTAGCTGCAAGGAGCAGCATTCCATTCTGGCCATGAATGAAAGCGATGATGCAACATGGCCAATCCTTAGATCATCGCTGGGATCAGCATTCTTGGAATTCTGTCCCCCCTGCCGGGACCATGCAAGTTACACCAAACATTCCAAAATCTGGATCCAGCCCATGGATCTCACATAAATCCCCCCCAACCTGTCTCACTTCCCAGGGTGAGGCAAACCGTGATAGCGGCTACCGTGCTACATGCTATTACATGTGACATGCTGTTACATATGCTACATGCCAAGGGTGTAGGAGAGAGTTCGATATTAAGGGGGGGACACAACTTAATAATTCAATTGTAAACGTACATTTTCTGGGGGGTGGCCGAAGCCAAATTAAATACTGGGATGTACATGCCCCCCCCTCCATCCCCCCAGCATGCGTCCCAATTGGGGCATTCGTGGTCCAGGCCAAAATCCCAGGGGCTGGATGTGTTAAAATAGCTGAAATTCCAGCCTCGCAAACATGGGGGTGGGGTGGGGTGGATGTGCTGCTGGGGGTCCCAATGAAAGCAGCCGTGACCAACGCTAACATGCGGCGGCCATAACACAGCGTTCGAGGCCCGAATGCTAGAGAAGAAAGCAACCCAAGCCTGGGGGGCTGGCGTCCACCCCCTCCCCCACACCAGCGACGGGCTCCTTGTCGTTGCAGCGATGGGATTTACATTAAATGATTCTTGCGGTATTGACTGGGAAACAAAGTACTTGGGGAAAAAAAACCACCAGATATCGCCCAGCATTTCTGAGGAACTCCTGCCTTGAGATCAGGGACACCATGACTCATCTTAGGCTGAAAAGTGAGCATAGGTGAGGAAAAGTCAGGACCACCACAGCGGCGTCGAGATGAGGTGAGATGCCTCTTCTAGGATGATCCCACCAGGCCTGTGGAAGTGAGGATGGCAGGGAACAGGCAGACGGAGAGGCCTGGAAAAGGCGAGGACAGCTGCCGAGAAGCGGGTCCCATGACTGGGGAAGGCCTTCGCCATCTCAGGCATGACTCACCGCCTGGCGCTCCAGACACGGGCACAAACATGCACACACACTAAGATAATGCGGCGTGGCCTGAAATCATGCCTACGGGCTCTGCACAGCACCGGGCAAACCCATACCGATCCCCATATGATGAAATGGGTGGTGAGGACCTCTGACGCCGCCGTCAAAAGCACGACCCGGAACTTGACCCCTTTGGTCCATGAAATATTCTCACCACAGCCTCATTTTTCTGGTGTAAACAAGCCTCGCAGGAATTGTTCCCATCCTCCAATCAAGGAGCACACACTTCCTGACCCCCTTCTCTGCGTCAGACCAGCCCGCTTCCCAAAATAACTCGACAGCGAGCAAGGTGTGGGTGTGGGGGGCCAGGGATCTGAAAGCCTCACAATCCCTCCCCCAGCTTGTACCATTAAGAAACCCTGCCCACCATTATTAAAAACCTCACACTTCGCACTCAATTAGATCGAGGCGGCAAAACCGAGTCTAGATTCTATCCATGGCAGCACAAGGCTAGACTCACATGCGGCGACTTGCAAGAAGATCTCCCAAGATGCAATGCGGGGATCTTACGCAGCAGGTTCCCGCTCCTGCCAATCCCATTCTGCTCATAACCTGACATGCGGCCAAAATAAAGTACTCAGGGAAGCCACAAACACACACCCTGCCATTCACACCTGGACTGGGGCAATAATTCAAAGCAAGAGTGACATTGCAGTTTGGTAACTTGTCACTAGCATTTTCAGAGAACACGGAAAACTCTCCCCTAACTACATCGAGAAAAAGCTTTAAAACCTAGTTAAGAGAAGGAAGAACTGGCCATACTGATGCTCAATGCGTACATTTATATATTACTCACACTTAATACATTATTATTGTGTTTGTTCCCGCAGGAGCCTGGATAGGATGCTCAACAGCATCGTCCTGGGATGGAGCTCTGGTGTTGGGGTGAGCCGGGACATCTGGGCTGGCCGGGTTTGGCGCCGCTGCGCTCACAGCCAGGGCGGCGTCAAGCTTAGTCAGCCGGCCATCCAAAACTAGGCTAACCTCTAACTCGCCATTGAACTCATTGTGAAGACGTGGGGGCGGAGATTGTCACATTCAGAAATCATAATAGCTTAAGAAGAAGGGCTCAAATACACAGATACCAGACACCCACACAGAGGTTAATTTACAGAACCCCCCGCTTCAGCGGAAACTGCCCCCGGCCCGAAAGACACGTTTCTTGCTCTGAAACCTCAGGCCCATGACAGACCTGGACTGCGAGTCTCTTTCACGGGGCCCGTGTGTAAACACAGGGAAAAACTGTCCTTCATCCAAAGCTGCGGTAAAAATCATTTATGCAGAGAGCCGGACCAGGCCCGTACGCAGAGTCCGGACCTACATAAACGGCCCGTTGTTCCTGCCTGGCTCGGCATAGAATGGACCACACGACGTGCGCGCACACACACACGCGCACACACACACACACACACTCCAGGTAAGTGGACAGAGAGTCTGAGTTTTCCCTTTCATGGGAAGACCAGCTAATTTGCTAGGAGAGCATATTTGTTAAGTGAACTTGACAAGATTTATTAAAGAGAAAAAAAACACTTTACAACCACGGGTGGATCAGACGGCACCTGTCTGTCACAGCAGAGAGTTACTACCAACTCCCATAATGCTCAGGGATCGCATGCCATTCAGCCATGCAAATCAAATTCACAACACGGCTGACGCATCCAGTGAATACAACCGAACAAAATACTGCAGGCCAATGGGACGTTCCCAATAGCCAAAAGTAACCTGATCAAAAGCTTCTCAGATATTCAAGGTATGGGGCCAAGACCAGCAAGCGCAATTCTTCAGGAATTACCCTGCACCCCACCCTCCCAAAATTAACTTATATTGACTCGACTTAGAACTCCTAAATGTTGGCATTTTTTCACCCATACCAGAGGGTTGCTGATTCACACCCCAGGAAGGGCCACACTGAACTACTTCAGAACTCCACCCCCCCAGCCACCCACCTATCAGGGTCAGGTTCACGAAATCACACCACCAACAGACTTGTCATCCCATTTATGTGTCTGGGGCTGCAGGCAAGATCTGTCGCAGGATCAGCGCGCGGAGACCACAGAAACAGGGAAGTTGGGCACCCAGAACGACCAGAGAGAACCGCGCTCGCTTCGCTTCCACTCCGCGGCGCGCTGAACACACGTAGACATCACATTCAGCCCTCAAATGACTCCATCATCACCCCATCCGCAGGGTTCAGCATTACCAAGCACCCCCGCCCGTGCTGGACAGATAACCTGAGCTTTTCCAGAAGTAAACAACCTATCCCTCCGCTCTGACCAGTCCATTTGTTCCTCTCTGATCTGAATTATTAAGTGTCCCCTTCAGAGCAGCATCTTGGTTTTTACCCGATGTACCGAAAGCAGAATGCGACAGGAAGTCTTCAAAGAGCTGGCCTGATACTTAACGGAGACGAGATGACGAGTCCCCACGACGTATATGTGAACACGTAGCGCATTCCACGCGGACTTGGATAAATCACGGTGGATCAGGCCCACATGCTGAAGATGCACTCAGGCTCCTGTTGGCGCCATAGGCTATAACCATAACACACGACAGGTTCTGCACTCTTTTTTTTTGATCATTCAGAGATTTCCAGTATGGTCATTTGACCGAGTTAATGATGAGGGGAAAAACAATTCGCACCAAGATAGGGGCGCACGGCACAGAGACGCAAGCGGAGAGTCTTACCACCCACCTACACACACTCAATAAGATTCTGCGTATCTTACTGAGTTCAGAATGTCTCCTAGTCGCTATGGAATTTGCATGAAGCCTACGTCAAACACGCCTGTGAATCTGATTCAGAATTACACGTCCCAGCAAACTCTGAATCAAACAACATGTAAACGCATGTAAATGTAAACAATAAAGGAAAATTTCAAAAAATAAATAAAAAAATTACCAAAACAAGATATAACAGACTCTCTATTCAGCACAATCCAAAGACCTGCAATCGTATTTAAGTTTTTTCCATCAGCGCATAGAGCAACATGAAAGGCATCTTGGTGTACCCTGCCAGAAACGGAAAAACCTTCAACAACAGCAGGACGAGGCTTCACACGAAGCCATAACAACCGGCATGGCGGGGCACCTACATAGCACGGCCAGATGAGAGACGCACCTCGACCTCAGATGCCTGTAAGCGACACGGAGCTTCTGAACGACAGCAAGGGAGGAGGAAAACAGAGAAAAGCCGCAACACACAAGGAAAAAGTTTCCCCCGAGATAAACAGCGCCGTGCGGGGGCTCTGAGCTGCAAAACCACCATCTAGATGGCCAGCCTGTGCACAGGTTAAAGCCCCAAACTGCATCCCCCCCGGGTACAGGTTTCAGCCAAACGGCTGGAAAAACCCTGGTAGCCAGCAAGCCTCTGGTTTTTCATGTCCTTAAATGCAGGAAGAAAGCAAAAAGCGTGCATGGGAGATCTTAATAATAAATAATAATAATACCTTCGACGCAGCAGTTTGGAACCCGGTTAGGAAGCCCGGTGCATCAAGTTAGAATACAATGTAAGAGCTGTACGCATTGGCCAAGAAAAGTTTATATCAATACGTATGTATGTGTGTGTGTGTATCACACTAATATCTTTCAACGATTGCACTGAAAACTACGAGATGCAGCAAGGTTCCGGCAGGCGCTTATGTAAACAGGGCTATTTAACCCGTATGACAAAAAAAGACCGTGGAAAGTACTAATAACGTACTGCACGTTAAGTAACACGATAGTTGTGAGGGGATAGGAGGGGGAAGACGCACAAGCTAAAATGAAACGAAATGCATCCATGATGTTTATAAATCAGTCGGAGAAACAGGACGGGGCAATATTAAACACTACAATATATCGACGCGAAAACAGCAGATCCAATGCTCTCCCACGTGTTACATGGAAACATCCCGTCAACGTGAGCAGCGACCTTTATAATACAGCCGTGGTGTAATGGAGACCGACTTAGGCATAGTATTGCCAGTATTGCAACTTTACAAAGGAGGCTGCTTCGCCCCCTTTTCAAAGGCTCCTGGCGAGCAGGAGAAAACCACCTACCATTTTCAGGCGATATGTTGCACTATCCCCAACAAAACCGGCATAAATCCTCGTCAACTTTGCAGTCGCATTTATTCCCGCAATCAATAGTCAGTCTGCAGAATGGTCAGGAAAAGACGTTCCTATCACAAACTAGAGCAATGCAGGCATAGCCCGGGTAAAGCGTTCAGCTGTGATTTACAAGCAGCGGCTATCAGCAGTCAACAACTGAATAGACAATGAGCCTTCTTTTCGGAAAGACGGAGTAAGACTTTGTTACCCTCCTGTTACCCCTCCCCCAGCTGCCCCCAAAACTTACCAACATCCCCATCATATCTGCCCATAGCTTAGAGAAACTGTCAGGCACGCTGGTGTCCGTCGGGCTCTCCTTGGCAGAGGAAGAAGCCTGCTCCCCTTCCATTATTTCGCGTTTTATCGTCCCTCTTGAGATCGGAATTAATTTTGCAGTGCCAGTGAGGAGGTATGTAAACACGCAGCGATCACGCACGAAAAATCCAGCCTGATCTCCACAAGGAAGTTTTTAAACATTTTTGTTTTGGATCAAACGCAGATAGGTTTCGGAAATATATTTACGAACAACTCTTGCTGAAAAACGCTTGTTAAAAGCATGCAAGTTCCGTGCATCCAAAATATGTCCTTTAGATGTGTATTTTTAAGCACTATTTTGAATAGCCGGTTATATCACAGTGCGAGAAAACAGATTTGACAATCGCCCGAAAACTTGACTGGATGATTTCTCCGCATCCCGCAGCCTCCTAGCCGGCCCGAACCAAAAACTTACTGTGGGGGGGAATTTTCCTTAAAACTTAAAAGACCCACGGCCGCCGTGCACTATGAGAAACGACCGGCAACTAGACACAGAACACCGTCAAATTTAAAAACTAATACACATTTAAATACGGATATAAGTCTGATTTTTGTTTACTCTCCTGATCCTCCTCCTCCTCCAAACATGACCCCCCCATACTTTCCTTCACATGAATGCGCTCTTTGCTTCCAGCGAAAACAGTTGAGCAACAAAAGGTTCCCTGGTTGTTACTGCTGTCTAACATGGAAAGAAGGGTAGGTGCGGGACTGGCGCAATCCGATTACATAAAAACCAAGAATAAGTATCTATGGATGCTCGTAAAAGTTGCATAAATCACCTCATAAGATGGCGGTGCTTCTGTTACTCTTGCTTTTAATACACTCCTTTTCCGCGGAAAAGAAACACGCAGAAAACAAAGGCATCATTCCAGAACTTTGCGTGGATGGTTTTCTTAGAAAACCACGTATTTCATGTGGTGTTCTTGCACCTATGCAAGATCTGACCGGTTCTTAGTAGCAATAAATTCTAACCTGTATAGAATTTGTTTTCTGAACCATATGCAGATGAAAAGCGCTAAAGCTTAAACTTAAAATGCTGTTAATTAGATTTGGGAAACAACATTTCAACATCTAAAAAGGCCCGTATTTCTTTTTAAAAATACCCTCGCGATGATAGTATAGCCTGACCCCGATTAACAACCTATACGACTTACGACGATTCGCACGTACCACCGACGTTTAAAAAGCAACGTAAATGTATGTAAACATAAATTTCTTGCGGCAGTTCACCTGGCGTCATACCACAGTTGCTGCGGGTAAGTACTGCCTACTGGGGTGAGTTTTCTGAAGCCTTAGCGCTACGTCGTTCGCAAGTTCTATGTTAAACGGTAGAACTTATACGAATGACGTAGCGTTAAAAAGTCTTCGGGAAACACACTCTATTGCAACGCGACTATCCCAGTCTCACACGCATATCCCAGTGTCATTCTTACAACTAAAACGAAGAGAGATCATCATATTCTGACATACGTCCAATATGACGCACGACCTCTGTCGGAACTAAACCCAATCGTCAGTCGGCGACAGTCTGTAGTGCTTTTCCCTACTAAAATCAAAACCCAAAAGGATCTCGGGATTATTAGGGATTAATTTGAATAATTTATTAAAAATTAGTGACACCAAACCCAATTCAAAATTGATCGTCGTTTTACAGTTATTCAAGCCATCGTAACTATACCACTGAAACCACACCTGACCAACCCAGATGGCGTTACGTCATTAGCTAAAGAAAAAAGAATTATATTCATGTCATTCACAATGGCTGGCATTGACACGCAGGGTAGATGAGCTCAGAAACAAAAATCAAGAAACATAAATACGAGTGACTAAATGTAACATGTTACAGGCATCTAACTAAATCCATTCTCTTCATATTTTTTTTTGCCTTCTGCTGCCAAAGAGCAGTCAGGGGAGTGAAGATTGACCCCTAAAATTCTCCCATGCCAGCAGCTATTCCCATGTCATTACTATTAATATAGTAAGTACTTCCATAAAGTGACACACAGGCCTCGGAGGCTTTTCAGAAATACTGTCGCAGAACTTCCAAGACGTCGCCCCACTTTGGGCGACTGGGTAAGCCCAGTTCTTTAAACATCAGGTTGTGTGATTTCACCACTAAGACAGGGACCTCAGGCATGGGTCTGTCATGTAAATAACTACATTCTTCTTTCATTTAGAAAGACTGGGGCTAAAATGAAAACCATTAAAAGTCAGCAGAATCACATCTGGTGGAATGCGCTTCTCTAACCGGTAAAGACGGTACACAGTTCCTGTACTTATACCAAATCTCTCCATGTCCCCGTGCCGTTCGGAATCACCGCCTTTGCCGAACTGCTTCAGTAATGCCAGTGCGATTAAAATATAATTTCGTTCTTTGCCAGAACACATTCCCTGGAAGCAGGATCTGGCGAATAGAAACAGCTGCGAAGGTCACGTGACACATACCAAAACAGACGAGAGTAGGAAAACAGGGAGCTGCATTCTCGCTTCATCCTAGGGGGAAAAAAAATACCAAAAATACAGGAAAAGAACACTATTCCAAAAAATCTAGCACAACAGAGAACTCAGAGAACCCTGCGCTGGAAAAAAAATACTCAAAAGAAAAGGATCAATTTAGTATGATCATGAAAATTAAATTAATGCCTCGTGTGGGTCCTGATTTGTTATTAAACCATGCTGGGGACATCAGTGAAGCGTTTGTTTCTCTACTGTCTGGCCAGTATAACTCAAGGGTTCGTTCTGATTGCGCAGAACAGCTGTTCAGCAGGACCTTGTTTACAACATAGCAACATAAACCGCTGAAGCTCACAGCATATTGTTTTTCTCTGAAGACCTTAGTTTATGTACCATTCAGTCTTTCAAATTCTAGCCTCGCAGACCAGCTGCCGACTTGATGAGAACTCCAGAAGGCTACTCGGTACTCCCACGCTCTACTGGCTTTCACACTCCACCACTAGGTGGCGCATAAATAATAATGTTCTAGCAAGACATGCATTTTATTTGTGTTACATTTTCATTAACTTTATTGTTGGGCTTTCAAATAAATAAGAGAGACATTGAGAATAAAGCCAAAGAAGAGGCTGAAGTCACTGCTATGATGTGGGCTGAGCCGGTAAAGCACATGTTGAAACATGAACTGGGCATGCAGGGCACACGCTACAGAGACACGGGCTGGATTTTCTCAAGACCATCACGGTTCTGCATGTCGGTGCGTCTTGAGGGGGATGATGCTGACCAGCCGCCTGCTGCATCACCACCGACCGACCTCTCACCTCCGAGGCAGTGGTGTTGGTGTGGCGTATTCACAGTATGACAGATCTCTCTCTCTCTCTCTCTCTCTCTGTCTCACACACACACACACACACACACACAGGTTTGCGGTTATATCTTTGTGGGGACTCTCCATTCATTTCTAAAGGGAAAATCCCAACATGATGACCTTAACCCCTACTCAGCCATAACCCCCTAACCTTAACCACAAGTAACCAAACAAAATATTAGACTTTTGACATTTTTACTTTTTTGAAGTTACAGATCTTTCTGGGGGCCTGGAAATGGTCCCCACAATGTCAAAAATAACGGGTTTTTATTACATTGTGGGGGACATTTGGTCAATCACTCCCCATCTCACGGCCATTTCACACCTTCCGCACGCAAGTCTACCTCAAACAGAATGAGGTGTCAGCTCTCTAACGAAGAAAGGCGGGGCAGATGGTCCCAGACCTAGAAGACCCAGACTCATTAAGCAGATATTTCAAAGTAACAGACCGGGGGGGGTGTGTGTGTCACATCAAAGGACTGAAGTGTCGTCTTTGCAGACAAATAGCATCCATCACCGACAGTCAATAATGTACATCACATCCTCCATTGCAGCACCAATTACTGCTGTCTTTGGGTAGTGTTGCTGATTAAATTAAGGATCTCAGCTTCCCCAGGAGTAAAACAGCAACAGGTGAACAACACCGAGACAATTAGCAAATGACCGAAATCCAACAGTGGGAGTAACATGCGAGAAGTGTGTTGCAACCCCGACCAAGTTAACCGCGGGTTCGAAAAATTCAGATTTGCGAGAACGCAGTGTCCTGAGCAGGGTCTGCTTGGGGAATGTGTACTAAGCGTGCCCCCCCCCCCCCCGTACGTGGCAGGACGGGCAGCACCTGCTGGATTAATGGTGCCGTTGTCCATCTCCACACACAGCAGCTCTATACTGCTCACATTGATATTCCACAGACCGGCCTGACCAGGACCTCGGAGATTCATGCTTTCCCATGAGAGGCTCTGGGGGTGCTTGGTTCCCCCCCCAGCAGTCTCATCTGGTAGCAAACAACAACCCCTCCCACCTGGAAGGTAGAGGGCATCTGAACGTGACCCCCCCCCCCCCCCCCTTTCGATTCCACATTCGGATCTAGCGTGGGTCTACCTGAGCATGAGCTGTGGATGGAGGCTTCAGGATGTTAGGACCCAGGAAGATGAGTGTCACGGAGATGCTCCTCACACGCGGTTCACCGTTCCTCAGACATAAGATTGTGGAAGGATGTCTTGGACATGTTACAGAGACAGGCAGGGAGTATGGGGGTGGATCCACTCTGCACACCCAGTGAAAGTGTCCCAGAAGGTCAATGACCCAAGACTTAAAATAATCCTCAGCCCCCTGACCTCTCACACATGACTGATGGGGGGGGGGGGGGGTCTACACTTGGCTGGAGCGGCATTAGCAGAACAAACTAAGCTCATTCGAAAACACAGAGAATAAAAAGGTACGTGCTATTTAATTTAGTTTATTATTTAGTTTTAATCACCTCCCCAAGTGTCAGAAAGTGAGCTGGAAAACGTTCACATCCCGATGTCCCATTACTGGATACAGGTTTCATCAGTCCAAACCTTTGAGTAGCCTACGTGATCGGGGCCACACTTCAGAGGTCTATCCAGAAGCACTTGGCAATGCGGCGCTCCATCATTAATTGGATTCATCGTTTTTGTGCCCTTAAGGTCACCGTCAATAATGAGCCATCTCCTTATTAAATAATGCGGATTGCAGTTAACGATCTCCATGCAGATACTCCTGTCTTCCGTGCGTGGGAAGACCCGGCCCAAAAATGGTAAGGTGGCTAATTATAATCATGACGTAACCAAATGCAAACTTCCTCACTCAGTGTTCAGCAACGTGTCACCCCATCCCGAGTCACCCACTGAATCAATGTACAATAAACTGCGCGAAAGTGAAACTTTTCGGTCATAAAACGTGAAGGATCGGGTTACTTGATATCAAAGTGAAACGCAGGGACATAGATTTGGTTTCATCATGGTCCGGAACAAATCAGGCGAGAACCCCCCCCCCCAACCCTCGGTGCTCTGAGACCCAAATATACGCCCATGGCGAAACGGCGTTTTAACGCTGTTAATCCACATGGTACAGTATCTCGGAGATGCAGCCTAGGGCTGCGGAAGATGCGGCGTGCAAACAGTCACAGAGGTGTTTTACCTACAATTAATGGCGGTTTGAATTATCGGTCGACAGGCGGGGCTTTAATAACATTAATAAGGAGACAATAAATTGAAAACCTAGCGCCACGGTTTCAGCGCAAAAGCATCGAATGTCTAAGATTCCTTCCCAAGATTTTTTTTACATGTTTTTGTACAACTTACCATAACACGATTGTCAGCTGAATGCCAGAGATGTTCTTTCTCGAAATGAAGGTCGAAGATTAGAGAGGTTTGAGGTCTGCACGTAGGCTACATTGAATAAAAGAGCTATAAGACGCCCGGGCCGAGCCATCTGATACTGAACTGCGGCCTGGTCTCTATTCCCTCCCGTTTAAAATAAGAAATCGGCCTTATCGGAAAAGCCGCTTTTGAGATAATCACATTTAAACGGGCTTTAATTTGGAGCTGCAGTGCGCAATTTGGCAGTTTAATGGGTGTCGTTTATTATATTGAATCTTAAGTATAGAATTCACTACTGCGTCCTATCAGTCGATCAGGCTTGTAAAAACATCTGGCATTCCATCTTCGTTATCAGAATTAAAAATCCACCGTAAGATGGACCGGATCGCGCACATGTTGCTTCAGCATCGGACACTCCACAGCTGCAGCGTGCTTCTGCAAACAGGCCAAGGGGCCGAGGTGCGACCATCTGGGGTCCCGATCAGTACCCCGGTGGGGGGTCTGCGAGATGATCAGCTCACGTCTTTACTTAAATAAAATAGCCACGCACACAGGGTTTCTATTCGCACCAATAATTCACACACTGCGCTGGAAAAAAGGCAAATTAAAACAATTTCTTTAGGATTTATATGACAAAATGGCATTAATTGTGCTTTGAAAAAAAGCTCTTAGATTTATTTAACTGCTACTTTTCTTTATACCCGTAGTAATTTAAACTAGAACGATTAAAAAAAACGTTTTCAGGAAAAAGCTTCTCGATTGCTTTCCGAAGGATTCATGTCTTCTGAACAGAAGCTGGGTTTGCCAACAGCGCCCCCTGCTGGTAACCTTTCCACACGCTACTTCAGGCGTTCATATACTAAGTGATCTTTACATTCACAAGTCACTTCCTCGCTAGCTTGATGCATCAATTAATTCGGTCTTCGATTTTCTGGAGCAGCGGAAAACATATTTTGTCAACTCATTTATATGAAACATTTTTAGTAACATTTGTGAAATATTATAATTAGTGTAAATAACGTCACTGAATGCAACCAGGGCAGCACGGTGGTGCAGTGGTTAGTAATGAACCAGGGTTCGAGTCTGTGCTATGGTTCTATGTGTGTGTGGAGTTTGCATGTTCTCCCCCTGTTGTTGGTGCATTTCTCCTGGGTACTACAGTCCCCCCTACAGTCCAAAAACGTGTTGATGCTAATTGGAGTTACCAAACTGCCCGTAGGTATGTTTGTATGGGTGGGTATGCGTGTGTGAGTGAGTGGTGTGTGAGTGTGCCCTGGTGTGTGTGTGAGTGAGTGATGTGTGTGCCCTGGTGTGTGTGAGTGAGTGATGTGTGAGTGTGCCCTGGTGTGTGTGAGTGAGTGGTGTGTGAGTGTGCCCTGGTGTGTGTGAGTGAGTGGTGTGTAAGTGTGCCTTGTTGTGTGTGAGTGAGTGATGTGTGAGTGTGCCCTGGTGTGTGTGAGTGAGTGTAATCGATGCATAGTGTTTCCCCGGCCTTTGTTTTTAATAGCCCCCCACCAGGTTGATTATGTGCTTTCTGGAACATTCTATGCCTGCAGTTAAGGGTCGAGGCTTTATTATTCTCCGTTAACTCCCACCCTGCCGGCTATGTGCCTCGCTCTCCAGCGCTGCCCGTGGACTTGAGCCACGTGGAAACTCTGACCGCCGAGAAATGTGGAGGCCGTCTGCGCGGAAGTGGCGAGGCGAAGCCCCCGCCCTTGGCCTTGCAGCCCGTTACATCAGCCTCTGACAGTAAACAAACCCCCCGGGTTAACATGCAGCTGCGACACAAGCAGCGCTCAGGCAGCCAGGCTCTGTTGTCATAGAAACAACAACAAAAAAAAAAACAGCCCAAATCTGCCATAAATTTGGCTGAACAGAAGAGAAGCACGGAGCTGAACATGGTGGGTCAATGGGCTGCTTTGTCAGGGAGTTACACCACTGCGGGAATCAGAAGGGTGATACTGCACAGCAGGACTACAATAGCAATATGCTCACAATGCAAAACAAGAACTGAACATTACTTCTTCAGTATGTAGTCTTTCAAGACGCCACATCGCTGCTTGGCCTTTTTGGTTACTGCCACCGCTATGCAGCACTAACTTAGCGACAGTTGCGGTTACCTCCCCCATCCAGCCCCGATTGTGACAGACTGGATTTATTCAGAGGGGAGGAGATTTGCAGGTTCACCTTGTGATATCGGGTTAAGTGGCACGGCTCTGCACGCTGCGCTGCCGCCGCGTTCGCTATAATTACTGCCGCCGGCTCGTTTATTTTCCTGACAGCCGCGGCGGGGCCCCGGCTTGATCCCTAGCGGCGCGTGCTCGGGTTTGCTCGCCGTGTCATCCGGCTCCCGTGAATGTGCTGCGCTTGTCCTGCAGGCTGCAATCGAGGCGTGCTGTTTATCTGCGAGGAGGAACACCCAGGCGCCTTAAAAGCCCATTTCTTGGGCTTTAACGCTTCGTAAGTGCAGGGCGGCATGCCGATTTGCGGAGCGCGTCAGCTGCGGCTCGCGGGATTCCGCCTGGGGCCTGTCAGTACTCCGTTGCATCTGAAGCTTGATTGGTCATCATCCCCCTTATGGTCAATCCCCCATTCCCCTTACAGCCAGGAGAGAATACGGCCAGACTGGACAGTATCCCCCCCACTCCAGCATGAATATGGCACACGCAGAAAACCCAGGGAGCTTCAGAGATGCTTGGCTTCAGTCATGCACCTCCAAGTCTTATCCCAGCAGAGCCTACCCTGGACACTGTGCAGTGACCTAGCAAATCATTTAACGAGGAGAGGCGTCCGTCATAATTACTGCTACTCTATAAACGCCAGACCTCCAGGAATTAAAAACAGCACTCCCAGTGATTGAGGCTCACACCTAGGGCCCCTGTGGGGGTTGGGAAGGATGGGGGAGGGTCAACCAGATCGAAAATACCGGGACACTCTTGTTCTGATCTAAACAGCCCTGTTTGACAACGAAAGGCCTGAAAAAGTAGGTGCGTAATCAAACGATTACTCTTGCATTACTCTATACGTGTTCTACTGAGAATGACATCATCAAGCAGCAAAGCTGTGATGCTTAGAAAAGGGGCTGCTTTTGGGCGTTTCCATGGAAACACTGCTCCGATGCGTATCGCTGCGTGATGGTTTTGGCTGGAGTTAAGCTGCAGCAGTACAGCATCTGTGCCACAAGGAGGCGCCGGCCCGTATGTTCATGTAGTTTAGGAAGAAAATGAAAATTAAAAACAGGGTAAAAACAACATGCTGTAATGCCAGGGACTGAACGAGGGGGCCTCCATCATTTCATAAACCTGTCCTGCTGGCCGAACAGACAGGAAGGGAGGGGAGGCTGGGGAAGCCATCTTTAATGATGGGTGCGGCTGTTTAAAGCCAGTGTTAATCTGGAGAAGTGATTCCTCTATGGTTCTGCTTAATCCTGGGCTCTTAGGCTAGGAAGCACAACACCTGATCATTCAGAGATGACTTCCAGACCACAGAGGTGGGAAAGTCACAGGTCCCACTGCTACACGTGCAAATAGCCGACAACCAAATACAGGATTCAGGGAAAAAGAGGACTGTGATGTCAGGGTGACTGGTAAACTGGTGTGCGTTGGCATCTCTGATCCGGAATGTTCCGGACATATGTCTGGCTGCCCACAGTCCATGGTCTAACGGAATACCTGTGCATTACACTGCCAGTACAGAGCAGCCAAAGGGAGGCTGCCAAGGCGCCACCACCAGGCCGGGCCCCAGTACTGCAGCATGACATCTCGCCTCCTTTATAGAGACACCTTTCGAGGAGCAGTACATTGAGGCAACGGCGCCACCTGCTGATGTCGTGCAGCACACCCAAGAAGCAAAGAGCCTCCGCACAATCTGTTACAGACACCCCCTCTGCCTCTCCATGGCATTTGTGGAATTCGTCCTGGGGGGGGGGGGTCGAACTCAAGCTGTTATAAATAGGAAGAAAGGGTTGGTATGGGGACACACACACACAAATGAGCATGTCTTGTCCCATTTTAGGGGACAGAACACAGAGCAGCTTCTCTGTGGTTTAGTGCGGACCTCCCTTGACCCCCCCCCCCCCCCCAAGGGAAGGATACTGTGGTCCTGAATATTTCCATGGTTGAAAAAAAAAGAACCATTCATTTGTAAAATTACAAGTCCTGGAGTCAGAAACTGCATGAGATCTGGCCGCTGTCCATGCGCTCGGCGAGGGGGAGGTGGCGGGGAGCCAGCTGTAAGGCCAGCAGCGGGGGGAGTGTTGGGGGGGGGCGTGAGGGCTCTGACAGCCTGTGCAAGCTGGTGCCGGGATGCCGACGGGCTCAGCGCTAAGCCGGCCGCGACGGCCTTCCTTCGCATCCTGTACCCGCCTGCAATCGTGATGCACCTCTTGTCAGTGTCGTCCATCCGTACAGAAGATCGACATCGCATTTTGCACCAGTGCTGGTGAGAACTTCACCATGGGTGGGGGGGGATGGCAACCAAACTGGAAACATGTGTGGGAATGACTTAAATGGCGGGCTGTTAACACGCCATGTGGAGAGGGGGGCTGATTAACTTTTACAGCAGTTCAGGGGCTCGTGAGGACGACTGTATCTCCTCATATCACGGCCCATCTAACAGAAATGCTATCTGCTATTGGCGGTCAGCAATTATGCTGGCAAGTTAATTAGCACATTTTAATGGGCCCCCAATGTTACTACAGTACGGACACGGAGCAGGAATGACCTGCGTCTCCAATTCACAGCTTATGGTGATGAATCCTATTTCAGGCTGGCCGTCTCAATGCATGTTTACTCATTTTCAGTCCCGATACAGCACGGGGAAAAGTTGGAAAGGGTTACAGAATGAGTTTCTGGGGGAGGGAAGGGTCCCACTCCTCCCCTTGGGGGGGGGGGGGGCTGGGAAGTCACCAGGGTAACATGGGATGAGACTTCATGGCGACGACACACGTCAGCGTCCTCCCAGTCGTCATAACAACAAACAATAGAAGGGTGGCCTTCTATTCACGCCTCCGCCAGTCGGCCCCCCGCAGGTAAGGCGCGTGGACAGACATCCTGACGTCCGCTCTGTGCTCCCCAGCTATGGCGGGGGGGGGGCAACATAGGGGGGGTCATGGTGATGACCGCACCCTGTGTAACAACACACGGCACTGCTTAAAACCGTCAGCAAATCAGGCTGGAGCTCAGCCAGCTGCCCGTCCCCCATCCACAGCCTTGCGGGGGGGGGGGGAGGGCCCCCCCTTTCCTGATCACCGCTTCTGTTATTTTACAGTCCTGCTGATGGACATCAGAGGTGAGGCTGCCGTGACTATTTTTCTTGTGGGAGGAGGTATGGTCTGGTAGATGGTTAATAAGGACCCCCCCCGCCCCAAAAAAAAAAAAAACACAGTCCCCCCCATGAACCTAATTACCTGGAAGAGTGGAAAACCTTGATATCAGTGGAGTGTAGGAAAAAAAACACACCACAGACTGCAAAGAGAATCGCTGTGTCTGGCTGGATCTCGCAGTCACTGCAGTGAGGCAGATGGACGGGCGCATCCCCAATCGCAGGAACTGCGACCTGCAGTCTCGAACTGCAGCCTAATGACCCACTGAGCTGCATTCATCTCACGCGCAAAACTCTGCTGCTGACGTTCTTTGTATTGACACAAATAACTACATGTGCTAAAGACTATTTGCTTGACTCCAGAACATTCTGCATCTTGGCTTGAGTCATTGCTGAGGCCAGAGCTTGGATTCCATTTTAAAAGGGAGCCATGTGCATAGCACGCGGCCACCAACAGGAGGCGCCGGACCATGCCTGGGATGTGACGCACCAGCATAAATCACAAAGGGAGGATGCTGACAAAGCTCTCAGTGTGAGAGTGATGGCCCAGTGGGATACTGGGGGAAAAATGGTGGTGTCTGGAACACACTACAAAGACCCATGTGACCTGGGGCAAGTAACTGCTGTCAGACGTCACTTGACCGTGACAAGCACAGGGGGTCCCTGACGTCACCATCGTTGGGGGGCGGTGTTTCCCAGGGGGCTGACTGAGGCTCACACCCAGACCAGTGGGAAAGTCAAGGACAACTTCAGACGCGTCTCACATTTTGCTCTTACGGCTTGGATCAAATTTCTCTGGGGAAAAAGAGCTTCGGAGATAAGAAGACATGTGAGCTGGAGAGTGAGCGACCAAACAAACCACGCGTCATATAAGCAGATGGCCGAGGACAAACAAACGCACGCAACGTTAGCAGATTAATGTGACTGGGTGCATGTTTCTGAACGGTGAATCCATGAGAATATCATCACATTTTAACGAGCAAACGGAGACTTCACAAGGCAAGACAGACAGGAAGCCGGCGGGGGCTGTCCCACCGAATGCGGAGTCACCTTCCTGTGCCTTCCAACACAACGGGGCCTTGTTTCACAGGATCTGCTTCAAGAGATCCACTGTGCTGCATTTCCTGAGCCAAACGGTCGGCCTTTGCGTGGCCCTGTCTAGATGTCGGGAAGGCCATGACCCCACCCCCGAAACTCTTGGGTCAGCATGCGCCATGGGAAAAGGTGGGGGGTGGGGGGGGGCATGGCCACACACCTGGGCGAGAGTGTCAGTATCACCAGCAGAGCAGATGAGGATCCAGACAAGAGCAGCTTCAGTTTTACTTAAAATTCTGCATGGCAGTTTCATCAATTGCGACCCCATTTATGAGCCTGGGGCGAGTGGGTGTGTGTCGGACAGGCATGAGCAGAATCGCCATGCGATGGGTGATGTAATGCGACGTAATGCGATGCCATGCGATGCCATGCGCATGGACACCCGGGCTGCAGTGGTGATGAAGTCAACGGACACTGGGCGCCAGCCGCGGCACATGTGACATAAGGAACCGCCCGGTCTGTCCGGTTACACACTCGTCTTGCTGCCTCATTTGTTTGCACAGTGCTGCCCGCTTTGCCTGCCAACCAAGTCCACACCCATCTGAAGTCACATGACGGTGGCTGTTTTAACTCTTTATAAAACCAGACAGTTCCCCTGATCTTATACACGTTGAATGCCCTATTCCTCTGAAGTTTATGACATGAAAACCTTTTAGAGAAAAATAAAGTTCCGCAGTTGCTATGCCACCTACTGGCCTTGAGGTGTACGTCTATTAAGGGAAACCTCTCCTTCTCTCCCATAAAGGATCAGGGTTATATTTTACCCGGTGTCTGACTTTGAAGATTACAGCTGCTGCTCCATCTCTATCCTTGGGAGGATTCATTTTACTCCCCGGGACAGACAGCCAGTGCTGCAGCGCCTGTAGACAGCGTGGTAATAACGATCATGTTTCATGCCACCATCACTGAGCCGTATCCCACGCGAGGGTCCAGGCAGGCCAGGGGGTCGGAATGCTCCCCAGGAAATACACAGAGACTCACTCCACGGCGAGACCAGCGAGAGACGTCGGGAAGGGAAGGCTAAGAACCAGAATCTAGTTTCATCCCACCAAAGAGCCATTCATCGCATCGAACCTCCAGCACGGAGCTAGAACCGCCGACAAGCCCAGAAACCGCAGAACCGAGTGAACAAAGGACTTTTCCTCACTCATCCCACGGTGGGAACAAGAGGGACGAGAAGTTCCTGCACTTAATCCTGCCACGCTTGCCGCTACTCTGGGACTCAGTACGGGTCTGGCACACGGACGGGACACAGCAGAGAGCACAACAACCCCCATCGGACCCCGTAGCACTTACCCCCCGGGAGCCTGGCCGTCCGTCGCTCACTGCGGAATGGGCCCCCCCCACACAAGCTGCTGGAGACCAGCTCGTCCAGCCCAGCCGTCGTGCCGCACGGAATAAGCAGAGAGGCGAACAATGCCTGCTTGCTTAGCGGCCGGACGGCCCACAGCCGGGGGGGGGGGCTTTCCGGGGAGGGGTGTACAGGACTGGGGGGGGGGGCGGGGGGGGACACACTGATGAACTGCTGGGCTAGAGGGCGAGGCCACTGCCTAGGAGAGTCTCTCTCTCTTTCTCTCTCACTCACTCACCCCCCCTCTCTCTCCCTGGAGTGAGAGTACTGTGCTCCAATCCCGGTACCCAGGACACCTTTGTCCCTGGTTGTTGCCACGGAGACAGGGGTATCCAGTGGCATCCCACGGAGACCACCACCCGCTGTCGTCGCCCTGCTGGGTGTTGCCCGCACCTCACACTCCGGAAAAACCCCCAGCGTGTCTAAAGCCAGGAACTGCCCCACATCCCAAATGCCCTCAGTTTATACACGGCTCTGGAAAATGGGGGGAGGAGAAGAAATGTAACTTGATACAAGTGAAAGCAACAATTATTTGAGTGAGTCACTCTGCAGGGTATTGTTGGTCCAAGTTGCCCCGATTGGATGGGTGCTGAGAAACCCTTCCATCGAAAGCAGAGCCGTGTCACTGGGCTTTCCCGTCCCCTCCGGGGGGCTCAGGCCGTGGGAGAGGGGGAGCGGGGGCTGGGGGGGGCTCTGCTGCGCTCCCGAGAGACAGTGGCAGGAAATGGGAGCTGGAACGTGTTGGCCAGCAGGATGCGAGATGCAGGGTGACGGACGCACAGAGGGACGATTAACAAACGCAGACCCAGGCTCAGCACGGTGGGGGGGGGGAGAGGGGGGGTTCATTGCAGCTTTTAATACATACTTAACCCCAATTTACTCAGTAAATATCTTCAGCTTTGTGAAGGAGCACAGCTATGGACTTTGTGGACAGAAACATCTGCTATGCAGCTATAAATGTTTTAAAATAAACGTCTCAGTGGGAATGGACCAGAACCGAGCGGAACAGGACAAACTCACAGTCCCTGAAGCCCGTGCTGGCCGGCCGCTCTGTCCTCTCAATGGCCCCCCGCCCAGATTCAGAGAACGCGGGGCTGATTAACAACGAGGCCACGCAGTGCCATGTGGACCCGGTCCACACCAGCACGTATGGGCCGCAATGCGCGTCGGTCTCACCAGGGGCCATCGCTCATCGTCTGCCTCCCAGGGGCCCTCAGGCCTTTAATAAATCAACAAGCTCCCCCCCCCTGCTGAAGCAGCGCGGAGGGTCCTATCATGTTGTCAGGGCAGCAGCGACCTGCGTGGGTGATGTAGCCTCAAGGATGCAATTTTTAACATGCAGTTACTCTGTCTGCAGAAAGGCACTGGCGAGGCGTTATGGGAGGGGGTGTGGGGGTCGGGATGACTGTAACTGCTTGAGAGGGTTTGTAGGAGAGCAGACAGGCAGAGCGCGGGCAAAGTGCACGCCAGTCACCTACAAGAGAGCTCCGAGTCAAAATGACAAAACTGATGACAGGAGATATACAAAACATATACATTCTCCAAAAATCTGCATGGAAATATTAAACTTCTCTTCCGGGGCTGACGTGTTTGCGGCTTTTCAGCTGTGGAGCAAACGGTCCTTGGAATCAGGAGTCTGTGAGGCAACTGGAGGGAAGCCCAATCCCGTGAGAAACACTGCAACGCCACTGCGTTTCTGTTTTCCGAAACAAGGTCAATCGATCACCTTGACCAGGCCCCCTTAGACTGCGGAAAAACAGGCATGCAGCTCAAGGTGTGCGCTTGGACCGTGGCAAAGGTCCTCTGCTGAGGGACAGAGGGTACGGATCAGAAGAGATCTGGCTGGGAATCCTCAGGAGAAACAGCCGGTCAACATGTCCAGGCTGCACTTGGGGGAGCATTCAGAGAGCACAGCGAAAAATGCGTCGCACGGACACCACTGCGTCCAGCTGTGAGCATTATTTGCCTGGTGTGCTAATTTTCCCAAAGTGACGTGAACAGCTCTGAGGTTTATTGAAACAGCTGGAATTTCTCTGGTCAATGAAATACTGCACTGAAAGGTACAGTGGCAGTTTGATTCCAGTGAATGGAGCCTCAAAAGATGCAAGACTTAGTACAAAAGGCTCTGTTAAGTTTTTTATGTCAAAAAGCAAGTACTTCTAGAGGTTTGAACCTCTCTGACTGGATTGTGAAAGACATTGAGAACAAGCCCAGTTTTTCAAACTTTACTCACAGGAGATAACTGGAGATGCGTCACACTTCCGTGTAAATTTACCTCCCTCCCCCCATCGCTGTGTACAAAGACCAGCCTGAACTTTCCAACATACCCTATACAAGCAACTATTAGCAGATAATTCGGGGACATCATATAAAAGCGATTTATATGCAAATCTGCGACGAACGTCTGACAAGTGCTGGTGAATTAAAACTGCACTCATTGACTTGTGCTGACCCCCTTCCGGTAATACAGACAGTCACTAATGAGCTGCTATATCCAGCGCGCAATCACTGCATACTGCTGAGTCAGCCCGGCTCACGGCGGCAGCGATATTGCCAGAGGCCGCCACTAGATGGCGGCAAAGGGCTGTAGTTGCCTTTTTCCTTTTTAACGTAGAGGGTATTAGGCCAGCGGTCCTCCCTAACAAACCCTCACAGCCCCCCCGCTCCCCGTTTCCAAAAAAAGACAGATTCTCCTGTGTAACACAACAACAGATTCACAGAGAAGCATGCAATCCCGTCCGTTGTTGACACAGATTTTGCTAATGGAACCGAGGCCTCGCAGTCAGCCATATCTCCACTACATAAACACTCGACTACGATGTTGTTTCTTCTAAAAATCACCCTCCACATGTACATGCATGTGCTGAAACAGCCACCACCATGTACAGACACACGGAAGTACTCCACACGCTGCTCTCCTAAAGGGGCTGTAAAGTACATGTATAAACAAACAGCTTGGAAATGTTAGAGACGTTTTCAGGGTTATTATTTTTTTTTATTCCAATGCACAGGCATGCAGAACCATCGCCTCCCCGGGGAGGACGAGAGCGAGTGAGGAAATCACAGCATATTCATGTGCAGAATCGCACCATTAAATGCCTTTTAAGAGAGAGATCTGTTTTTCAGTCTACCTCACAGGGGAGACTCTGGGTGCTCGAAGAGGGATTTTCTTGCTGTGTGACTAATGGCACAGAGACGCCCAGGTCAAAGCAAACCTGAAGTGTCTCTGATTGCGTGCTATTCATGTCTGCACCCCCCCCCCCCACCAAAAAAAACGGACCTTCGCAGGTTTTATCTCCACATTCCAGGACTGCCTTCAAAGATTTCTGGTGCCCCAGATTAGTGTACAGGAGGTTGCATGTTCCTCCCATCTTTGCCAGTCTGCCCATGGCGCCGGAGATCCACCACGGCAGCCATTCATGGCCACGTTTCCCTAAAAATAACCCAAGTGGACCCTGTGCACCTGGAGTTACTTCCTTATCTAAGTCCAGGCACCCTGTGTCCTGCATCCCTTCGCCTGGTGACAGGATGACCAGACTCTGAGATGCTCTGCTTGCCAAGCAGGATTATCCAGCCATGCTCTCTTCACAGGGGTTTGATGTTGGACCTTTGAATAGGGAGAAATCCCAGGATCAGCTTTTGGTTTTGGAATCCCCCTAGTAATATTAACAAAAACAGGCGATATCTGTAAGGTGCTTAGGATGAAACCAGAAGCTCTGTGCAAAATATTTATAAATGCAGATCACCTTCAAGCACACGTCCAACAGGGTCAAGGGAGTTTGAATTACACAACAATATTTTAAGGGCAGAAGGAAAATGATTGGTTAAGAGATCTAAGCAACTAGAGGAGGTGCGAGCAGCCAGTCAGATGTCTTGGTCCTGCCTCCTCTAGTTGCTTGGACCCACCTCCTCTACAATCTGATTGGTTATGTCTCTGAACCAATAATTTCTGCTTCTGCCCTCAGAACATTTTTGTGTAAGCAAAACTCGCACGAGTGTCCAGCAGCCACAAAGGCATCTGCAATCGCACGCGTGTTCCGGAGCTCGTTAGCAACCTGCCCGTCGGCCGCGCCTCTTTAGCGTTGGCCTCCTTTACGGATTCATCCCGCCGGAGCCCAGGCCGCCACGTGCACATGGGGAACTCTGTTAATGAGGACGGGGACGGCCCGCCACGGCCCAGGTTGGGAAACAGACTCCTTCTGCTTGGCAGCTGTGGCGTGCCAGGCATGAAAGGCAGGCATCAGGGCCAAAAGCACACAGGTGCCAGGTTCATTTAGACGCTGCAGACCTGCAATGTGGAGCCACTGCTGGACCAACATCACTGTGCACCAGAAGGTGGGAACTGACATCCAGACTGGGCTCTGTAACCAAGTAAGTGCTAGCTGGGATCTCCTGGCTGTTACCGTGACGACCCCTGGATTCCATCATCAAACCCGTGCCCAACCTGCAGGTTTCCATAGAGCCTGGAGTCCATTTGTCTGAGGCAAATCGACAGGACGGCGGTGGTGGGGGCACCGCAGCGGCAGACTAATGCCCCCTCCCCTCGTCCCACCGTGAGTGGGAGGATGACGTCAGCCTGGCTACGGGATGGGATCAAAGCCCGGAACGTTTCCCAGAGCACCAGCGTACAAAGAGGACCATCTCTCCAGGGAATGGGCAGACAGAACAACCGGAAGGATGGTACTGAGGTAGAGAGACTTACAAGCCCCTGAACCTTTAATGATGCTGTAAAGACAAATGCAATCAGGAAGCAGGCCGAGCATTAGCTCTGCATGTGCTGTAAAGTTTACTACCAAGGAATGGTTTTCTATTATCTATACATTCAGCTGGCAAATGATGTTACCCAGAGCAGCCCCAGGAATGGTAGCGTGCCCTGATACCTACGCTAGGGTGAAATCTGTCCTGCAGTGTTTCGCGAATCTGCTAGTGTGACGTATTGTCTGCGCGGTGACCTCCGACCTCGTTTGTCGCTTGCTTAAGGGGGGCCGGCTCTTCACCTCGTCACCCTCTTATGGCGGTGTGGTGGTAAGATGGCCGCTGCGGGACGGGGGCAGACATGGCGCTTTACATACCGTTAACCTCCTGCTGATGGAGCGGGACTTACAGTAGACCTGGGGAGGGGGTGGTCACGGGGGTTTGGCAGATGGATGTGCTGTGTGGTAGTGGGGGTGAGGCAGGGGTTCTCGGTCTGGATATACGCAACACCAGACCTCGTCTCTTGGGCTGGATTTCATTTGGCTCCACCTTGGGTTGGGGGCCAGTGTTGTCCTGGATAGTCTCAAAGCGTGTGTGCGTGAGAGAGAGCGCCGGGAGCCCAGCCTTCCCCTCAGAGGCCTAACAGACACTGCAGAAGCCTGAGAGTCTAAACCTGGGTGGGTCTCGTGCAAATGGGCTCATTGTGTCTGTGGCTGTGCCCCGTGGTGACGGACTGCGGGACCTGAGAACCAGGATGGAAGTAGGAGTTAAGACTAGAGCCGCCGTTTCCCACGCCAAAGAACATCAAACTCCTTTAACCACCAAGCAAGTCCTACTTCAGCATATGTGGCCCCTTTGTTTTGCGCTAATGTGCCATTCGTGTCGATAACAACGGCGAGTCTAACACCGTCAGCCAAAAAGCCGTAATGTTCCTAATAGAGCGGCTGCTCTGTCCTGAAATTGCAAAGCTGAAAAGTATTGAATGTTGGATAAATAGACGTAGCTTATTCGTGATTTCATGTCCGTCATGTTCGTTTAACGGCTGTAGAAAGTTATTTTTTGTAATCAAATCAAATCAGGTGAAACAATTAAGACACGTATGTTTTCAGGGGTTGTCAACTCTCACACATCCGCGACACTCACTCTTTCACAGAAGAAGTCTTACGGCGTATCTATATTATTCCATTATAAACCTAAAATTAGCTACACCAAAAGCGATGGGGTAGTTTGCAAAACCTACAGACTATTTATAAGGTATTACAACTGTTACATACGTGTAAATGCGTGTGCATGTGTGTGCAGACTTGGCAACCCCACGTTATTTAAAATGAAAAGTAAAATGCAGTTTTCTGCTGAAGCGGCTTATCATTCCGTTTGCGCTGTTACTCCGACAAATATAAAGCAGATATGAGAAAAACATTATGTGTCACTTTTTATTTGTTTTCCAAATAATAAGACCGCCCATTCCCTGCTGTTAATTAAACAGAGATTAAAGTGCTTTTGGTATTTATATTAAAACGAGACTTTTATTTGTTACCGGTGCGGGGTTATTAGTAGTAACCAATACTTATATCAATGAGCACTAAAATATATGAGATAAACTCGACTGTGTTATGGGTTTTGCATCTTTCTAGAGTGACAGTAACTCTGCTGCTGTGAGAATTACTGACTGTCCCATTGTTTTCGCGAGGGGTGAGCGGTATGCTAATGCGATGGCCCATCACCCAAAACGAAAGGTGCGATACGTGGAAGTGCGTGCTGCCGGCGGTTAAAGGAGGTCGCGGCGGTTCTTGTGTTAAAGATGCCCGACTGGCTGGTGCAGGCCCCCCCCAGTGGCAGCCAGACCCCATCCCCAGCAAGTCCATTAGCCTTGGGGAGGCCGAATCCTCAACATGATGGATGACGGACTCCTCAACCTTAGAGGATTCGAGGCGATGAACAGCATCCTGCTGAGAAGGAGAGCTGCCCCAAATGCAATCAGGGCTGACTTTTAACCCTAAAACCGACCCAAATCCTTCATCATTGTCCAACTACGCCAAACACTAAAAGTACATTTATAATCTTAACGTCCTCCAAGCCTTTATTTCACTTTCTCACACAGCTTCTACTCCGACATCATCGCCTGACCTGCTGTAAAACCGACTAATAAATTATGTTCTTTAATATTAATAAAGTTCCTGTTCTGTTCTTCTTTCCTGAGCAAGTCTTACAGCAAAATTAATCAAAACGAATGCCCCAGAGTGCTTGAGAAACATCACGGACGGATGGGAAGTGGACGCGACGGGCCATGAATGTTTTTAACGTGACATGAGCTACTCTGGGGCTCCTAGACAGACAGGTGCACGTCTCTGAGACCTCATCACCATGGCGAAAGGCGAGATGTGTCATCCGGACAGCAGGTTCACGGGTAGATGGGCAAGCAGGCCTCCGAGGTCAAAAAAAGGTGCTTTCAGACAACATCTGAAGTAATCGGTAGAAATGTTGCATCGAAGCTACTAACGGGGCAGATGGGCCGGCATACGACGGGAAGGAAGACAACCCTCCCCCCTAACAGCATGACAGGGACCTCAGCAGCGTCGCCAGGGCCAGGAAGCGACGGCACAAGGAAGACGGGCGTCAGGAAGGCCCAATCATATCGCAGGGTGACCCAGGAAGGGGCGGGGCGTTGCGGTGCCACGTCACAGGGGGTGCAGGTCAGGCCAGGCTCCACAGGAAGGGGTGACAGCTGCAGGGTTAGCAGGTGGCCAGGCCACGTATGTGCCTCACCTGGCACAAGCTGTGACTGAACATGGGATTCTTAGCTGCACCACGCTAAGGTGCAGAAAGGCCAAGGGGCTCCAGCCGCAGGCAGGAAGGAGAGAGAAGGGGATTCAGAAGAGATGAAAAAGGCAGAGTACGGCTCCTAAAAGGGAACTTCGCTTTCTGTAAAATGCCTGATGCCAGGTTCCTCTGTAGCCCGCGGAGCTCCTGCCTGATCATGAGTCCTTGGTGACAGGATCCAGCACGTCCCAGGCTGACAGCCGCATGCTTGTAAAGCCCTAATCAGCATTTCTTAGGGGGGTGCTGTTGGTGCATTAGCTCTCCTAAGATGCTCCCCCCCCCCCAAGGAGGACACGCCTTAACATCCTATTACAGGCTATGAACACGCTCGTGTACACATGCACACACACACACAAAACACTGGCATGACTCCGGGACCCCCACTGACGCCCTCGCCACTAACCAGGGGCGCAACGTCTAAGTCAGTACGCACACCCCCCGCATGCTTCTCTGGTCTGTCCCACCTCCTCCCCGGAACCCCCTCCCCCAAAACATGTTTAATTCAGAGCGACCTACTCACTTGATCCTTCTCCACGAGATTTTAATTACTCAGACCCCTCAGGGCTTAGGGTGGGTCCTGTGCCCCCCAAAGCCCAGAGACGGAAGGCAGGCTACTCGGACATGGCGGTCTCCATCATACAGCCCCACAGCTTGCTGCCCGCCCCCCTGCCCCATCAGGCCGTCTTTATGATCTCGACTCAGGGGCAAAGACAGAAAGAGTCAAAGTGTAAGGTTATCAAACACAGTTGGGGTAAAGAGACATAGCAAAATAAATCCTGACTGACACCAGCACGTGTGTGCAGTCGCCCTGCCTTCACTGGCCTCTCTCTGTCAGGCAGGGAATCCCACAGAATCTCCGGCACCAAGGCTGCTAGGTAAGAATCCAGCTGGGAGCTGGTAAGTCCACTCTCTCAGTCTGTAGAGCCTGCGGGATACATATTTACATTTTTGCTTGCTTGGTTTATGTTTGTATCTAAAGGAACTCTCAGTTTTTACCCCTATAGACCGTGTTACAGTCCTGAAACTGTTTTTATATTTCTTGTTAAAATTGAATTTCTACTTCAATTGGCTTAATTTGGCTGATTGATTACAGCTGAAAATGGATAAATCGGCTTCTTGGATGAGCTCGCATTCTGTGGCTCCAAACAGTCCAAACAATAAGGACTTTGCACCCTCACTCTTGTTCTTTGCTTGTGAACCCTAAGAGCCATAAAAGACTGTAATTTGGAGGTGTGTGTTTAGTTTCTCTGCTGTGTGGATTGAGGTTAGATTTTGGGAGAGGACTTATGCTAAGTGTTTGCTTTTCTAGGTGTAGATCAGAGTAGCTAGTTGAGTGGAAGACGTATTTGGCTTTTTTTGTTCCCGTTGTGAGGAAGGTAGGTGTTTGTCTCCTTTGATGTCAATTCTTTTCTTTGTTTATGTCAAGTTCTACTTTCCTTTCTCCCAATAAAAAGTGTCCCAGTTAATTATCACTCGGTTTTGTACTCGTGTTCTTCCTGGACAGGAAGTTCGGATTCCCTTTTCCTTCTAGTCTACTTGTTGAGCTTTACTCAAAAGAAGCTCATAACAGATGGATAAGTTACTACAATTCAGGGTAAGTACTTTGTTCAAAGGCACAGCAGAAAGTCTCAATCTAAAATCGGATGAAATAACGGCATGGGACTCGTACAGAGAGTCTCCGGCTGCGAATGAACAGCGAGACTAAGGCGGGAAAACGCAGTTGCTCTTCGTGGTTCGTTACGCTCTCCGTATACTTCTGCCGACGTCGAATCTTGTGTTAGCAATACGATGTACGAATCACGATCACCGCTTCAGCGCTTTGCCTGTACAGTGCCCGAGGCTCTGATCCCACCCACTGCCCACGATTGGCTGACAATTTAGTTTCGTCCAGGTGCTTTTTGAAGTAGACGGCCAACTTTTATTATAGACGGAAAAGGGTGATACTGAAAACAAGACGAAGGTTCCGTCCACTAACTCCGTCCACCAGTGCAAACATCACGCCTCCTGCATGCCGCTAATTATCCACAATCTAGCTGCTTGTCCAGCAATCGATTCCCATGCTTCGGGAACGTTGCACTTCCAGCTTCAGAGCTGCATGGTTTAATCATAGTCTCCCTGTTGCTGGTGGACTCTGTGCTTGTGTCTCCAAAGCAGGACCTGACTCACCAGGTGTTATTTCAATTACTGCAGAAATGTTATTTGAACACAATGCCAGGGGTCCTGGCACTAGATGTGATTTGGGGGGGGGGGGGGGGTTCGATGACCATAAATTGCCCTTAAAGAGTTTGTGTGTGTATGCATTTGTGTGCGGTTTTGCATCTCTTATAATGAGAGGAACAAATGTCCCCACAATGTGATGAAAACCTGTAATTTTGATGTTGTGGGGGATCATTGTTTCAGACCACAAGGATTCACAAGGAAACTCAATTTTATAAAAATGTGTGACTGCAATCAAAAAACTAAAAGGAAGACTTTTATTTTTTTTGGGTATGGGCTAAGATCATCATTGTTGGGGTTCGGCTTTTGCCCTTAGAAATGACTGGACAGTCCCCACAAAGATATGAATACAAACGTGTGTGTGTGTGTGTGTGTATGTCATAACCGGTGTGTCCAGGGAGGCTCCGAGGCTCCAAGATCACTGTGACTCTGCACTGGACTAGCTGACGTGGGAACTGAGCTAATGGAATCAGGGCGGAATCCCCTGTACTGCAACAAGAGTAATTATAGTAAAGGCCAGGTGGTCATTAATGCTGCTGGGCCTTGCAGTCCCAGCATAGCCTCTGTATGGTTGTGGCCCATGCACAGGGGGGTGCAAATGGAACACTGCAGTCTGCTGGAGATGGCTAACCACACTGATAAAGGGGTTTGGTGTGTGTGGTACATTCTCATTCTCTGTTATACTGCTCTTTTCTATAGTACCACATGCTAATGCTGTGTTCTGTAGTACCACATTCTAAAGCTGTGTTCTATAGTACCACATTCTAAAGCTGTGTTCTATAGTACCACATTCTAAAGCTGTGTTCTATAGTACCACATTCTAAAGCTGTGTTCTATAGTACCACATTCTAAAGCTGTGTTCTGTAGTATTACTTTTGAATGCTGTGTTCTATAGTACCACATTCTAATGCTGTGTTCTGTAGTATTACTTTCTAATGCTGTGTTCTATAGTACCACATTTTTATGTTGTGTTCAATAGTACCACATTCTAATGCTGTGTTCTGTAGTATCACATCGCAATGCTGTGGTCTATAGTACCCGCATTTTTATGCTGTGTTCAATAGTATCACATTGTAAAGCTGTGTTCTATAACACTACCTGTCCCTGAATATCACCGACTCGTCTATATTTACGTGATCTGTTTAGCGTCGCCCCGGTAACGCAGCCGGATGTCCTGACTGCTGAAAAGTGCCTGTGCTGAATTCCTTTGGCTGCTCTCCCATATTTGGCCCTTCTTACTGTCCCCACAGTGGCTGTGTTTCCTGCATTTACCTGTCGTGTCACACTGGTCCTCTCCCTACCCCCACACCTTCCCCAAATAGACCACTGACCCCCCCACCCTGTCTGGCTCCAGTACCCCGTGCTCTATCTGGCAACAATGAGGATGCACTGAGCAGCCTGTCCTACACTGCCGGTAAACACCAACTTGGTGAAATGGTGAAACATTATCAGAGGTGCACGGCCAGGGGGGGGGGGGTGGGGAGGGGGGCGTGAAGCAGGGGCAGCAACTTGCGTACACGTGTCAGTTCTGAAAAGCTCTTTGATCAGCCTCCACTGCAGCCGCATAATCTATCATTAAGTGCGCCTTCAGCTGCAATTTTGATGATCACAAGGCCTAATTAACTCATTTTAATGTAAACGACTTACCCAACTTCTCCTTTTTGCAGGCAGTAATGAGCAGGTAATCTGAATTAATCCACTAGAGCCTGCGGAATGAGGGGCAGAGGCCTCGCCGGCGGTCGCTCCATGGCCCCCCACTCAGGCCTACGCTGGGTTCCTTTCGGCCGGCGCAGTAATGCCGTTAAATCAGCTAGTCCCGGCAGGGGGCATGCAGCCAAAATCACCGACTCACGGCTGACCCACTGTGCCATAGTGGACCAGAAAATGACCCGAACTGACGTGAAGAATGTCAGCAATTTGCTGACTGGGGGGGGGGGACTATTAATTTTTGTTATTCAGTTATATAGTGCTTTTCACTAAAGCAGCTTAGAGAAAGGTTACGATTCATGTGTCCCCTGGGATTTGAACCCACAACCTTTGCGTTGTTGAATGAATGAATGAATGAATGAATGAATGAAGGTTACATTTATAAAGCACTTTTCAAGACACCCAAAGCGATTTACAGAACCAATGGGGAGCCACTTCAACCACCATCACTGTGTAGCCCCCTCCAGGATGATGTGAGGGCAGGCAGTACGCTCACCACACAGTAGCTAAGGTGGTGAAGGGGCAGGAGCGAATTCACCAATTAGATACAGGGGATGATTAGGAAGCCAGATTAGTTAGAGCCACAGTGGGCAATTTTAGGCAGGACATTGAGGTACCATCCCTACCCTTTTGAAAGATGCTCAGGGATCATTTATCACCTGAGAGAGTGTGGACCTAAATTTTATGTCTCATCTGAAGGGCGGCACCATTTTTACAGCACAGTGTCCCCATCACTGCACTGGGGCATTGGGATCCACACAGACCACAGGATAGGCTAACCTGCTAGCCACAGTGTCCCCATCACTGCACTGGGGCACTGGGATCCACACAGACCACAGGATAGGCTAACCTGCTAGCCACAGTGTCCCCATCACTGCACTGGGGCACTGGGATCCACACAGACCACAGGATAGGCTAACCTGCTAGCCACAGTGTCCCCATCACTGCACTGGGGCACTGGGATCCACACAGACCACAGGATAGGCTAACCTGCTAGCCACAGTGTCCCCATCACTGCACTGGGGCATTGAGATCCACACAGACCACAGGATAGGCTAATCTGCTAGCCACAGTGTCCCCATCACTGCACTGGGGCACT
Source organism: Brienomyrus brachyistius (assembly GCF_023856365.1). Classification (NCBI taxonomy): domain Eukaryota; kingdom Metazoa; phylum Chordata; class Actinopteri; order Osteoglossiformes; family Mormyridae; genus Brienomyrus; species Brienomyrus brachyistius. Next base: position 1,484,875 of record NW_026042341.1, read on the forward strand.
GGGATCCACACAGTAACACTTCTTCCATTGTTAACACAATGCTCTACTTGTTGAGCTATAGAACATCCCAGGGACTGAAGAAAGCCAGGTATGACAATACTACCTCAGATGTGGAGGCACAACCAGACACACGTCCCTCAAAGGGTCTTTGGGCAGCGTCTGATGTTTCCGCCAAAGCTCTGCCGTGGAGGATCAAATCGTATGGGACAACCTACATCGAGAGCTGAAGGGGGACAAGAGCAGAAACCCGCCGTGGTTGTTGGACGGGGCTTGGAAGACCCCAGCAAATGGGAAAGAGGGTGCAAATATTTATGGCCCTCGGTGAACCAGGTTGAGATGAGTTATTTCGGCAGCTCAGGGTGAGAAGAAATCCCATCAAGCCGGTGTGCGTTAGAGACACGTGCATGAAATGCACAGGCATGGTCCACACACACGCAGGGGAGGGGTGGGGGGACAGGCTGCTGGGACATCACAGGCCCGTCAAAACCCAATTTCCAGGTCCCTGATAAAATATGAATCCTGCCATTCGGCCACGGTGCTCTTCTCGCTGGCTGACTTTAATTATAGATGGAGGGATAATACGGTGGCGGGGGGGGGAACGGATGCCAGCTCAAAGTGTGACCTATAGTCCATCGGCATGTTCACTGCAGACGCATAGCTGCCGGGACTCAGCTGATAGCTTACGGTAACACCTGAAGTGCCCAGAAGAGTGGCGCACTTTTTCCGGGGCCCGGGGCCTAACCCCAACTCACCAGACTAGTGGCTGCAGCCTGTGCTTTGGATGCATTTTGCTCCGTCTTTATCTCAGTTTCCTTCCCCCTAGAACATTTCAAAGCGTTGTGAAGAGACAATTTCAGAGACGAGGCTCAGAGCGCAGCCAGCGGCCCAGAAAGAGCCATTAATAAAGATTAGTCTGCTTTCCACAGGACTCGTCATTTAAAAGTGGGATGATTAGAAGAAACAGTGGGAAACGCATCCGAAAAAGACATCCCTGGGAATTTTTTTTTTACGTGGAGACAGAGACATTTCCGAAGGCAAACATGAAAGGCTGCCTTGGTGAATAATTACGGAACTGGGAGTTAGATGTGTTGTTAATGAAACACAACCGCAGCCAGAAAGGTCCACCTGGGCAGAGAAGCGGGGGATAACTAAACAACAGTAGGGTAAACCTACACAGAAGGCAGCCCTAGCACTGTGGTATTAGCCAATAAACATGCCCCTAGCTAGCTAACACCATTCCATCAAGACGTCCTACTGGCCTACTGGGAAAGATGTTACACTGGCCGGCTACACACTCACCTTTATCGTATGTGAGTGTGTGTATATATAGGTCACACTCTTCCTTCCCTTGTGTTGGTGGACTTTGTGGGGGGGGTGTTTGATATATTTTAGTTTATAGACTCCATTCTAGTTCCTGCCCCCCATCCCCTCCTCACACACCTTGTGTGAACCCCCCCCATCGGTGCCTGTCACAAACAGTGCCATCATCAGGGGAATCCATGCCCCCCCTGAGCCAGTCTCACGCCTCCCAGCGTGGCACAAAACAGCTCTTTCAGCTGGTTGCCGTGGTGACACCTGCACATTTTTCCCATGTCGGTGATCTGGTAACTTAAACCGGCGATTCCGTTTCCAGTTGGCCATCATTTCTTATGGCACGCCGTTAAATAAATTGAGAGTAAATCCCATTAGATTCCCCCCGGGAGCGCTGAGGAACACATTCCGGGTCTCCACGCCATCTTCCACTGTTATTCCTGGGAGAACAATAGAGTCTAATGTGGATAAATATTAAAGGCATAACAAAGCCCCTAAACACGGCATTCTGAGTTATAAGGGGCTTGTTAAAATAAAAAAAAAGCCCTACATCATATACAAAATCTATATTAATGGACTAGTAAGTGTTGGCAGCCGTGGTAAAAATTGATTGTAGGCTGATTAAATGCCAGAGCACATTCAGAATTTAGCATCTTCGATATAACGATGCGTAAAAATGCCCAACGTTTTGCTTCCAAAACTGTTCTGCTCAAAGCCACTTAATAACAGTGGTCATGCAGCCCTTATGATGACACTCGCGGGTGCGTCTCCAGATGACTGCTCTGTCCTGTGTTACCAGCGACCTTTAGTGACCCCGACCTGCTACTGGGCCAGCTTATGGATGGGCCTAATTGGGGGGGGGGAGTATGCAGACGGGGGGGGGGGGGGGGGGGAGTCCAGACAGGCGGATGTCTGTCAATCACAGTTCTGGAAACTTCAGAGTCGGCATAGGTGGAGGGGGGGGCTGGATTCTGTGGAATACATACTTGCCAGAATCAATACATGCTCCGCCTGGCCGCCCCCGTCAGAGGCGTTTGACACGGCCGACCCCCCCGGCAGATGGTGAATTATTCACGCCGAGGCCCCTCTGTCTCTCCGTACCAGACAGGAACACGGCTCTTGTTGACTTGACATGATCTCCCTCGAATTATATGAATGCTCCAGTTTCTCTGAATACTAAATAGGTTTTATTCCCGCTGTCGTCCAGGTAGCTGACACTCATGTAAGTGAAAGCGATTCAGGCATGCCGGATAAACAGCAGATCCACTGGGGGGGGTGGGGGTGGTGTAGGGGCGCATAGTGAAAACAGGTGGCACGGTTCCACTCCCCCTCCTAAGCTGCACCTTGCGTCCAGGAAGTGACACCTGCGCCGACTCATTTAAAACACGCAGCCCAGTCCGCACCAGTGCCATGTAGCCTGAGGTACCTGCGTCAAGGAAGACCACCGAATCGCAAAGAAAGGCGTCGCAAGGACATCTTGCCGAACACGAGATGTGATTCCCACTGCCCCGCAAAGCAGACACACTGTCAGCCCAGTTCTTCTGGGTTCTGCATTATTCTGCTGTTGTCACGGTGGTGATGCGCCTCGGTCATATGCGGCCACTGCCTGGCCATCACTGGATCCTTCCGTTTAGCTACCGGTTAAAGAGATGTATTTCCTCAGTCCGGTCTATCCTTGCAGTGGTTATATTGATCTCGTGCCACAAGGGGCACGTTCTCTGGGTTAGTGGAATAGAGTGATAAGGGACGTAAGAGCACACAGAGTCATAAAAAGGAGCATAAAGGGACAATAAAAAGGGCTGAGTAATGAGCGACATAAAGAGGGAAAAATAGTAAGGGCCATAGAGACACTATAAGGAGTAGTCAGGTAATGGCGGACAAAAAGTAACAGAGTAGTAAGGGCATATGGAGAGTATAAAGGGGGGACAGACAATGATGGACACAGAGTAACAGAGTAGTAAGGGCATAAAGAGAGTATATAGGGGGGGACAGACAATGATGGACACAGAGTAACAGAGTAGTAAGGGCATATGGAGAGTATATAGGGGGGACAGACAATGATGGACACAAAGTAGCAGAGTAGTAAGGGCATATGGAGAGTATATAGGGGGGACAGACAATGATGGACACAGAGTAACAGAGTAGTAAGGGCATATGGAAAGTATAAAGGGGGACAGACAATGATGGACACAGAGTAACAGAGGAATAAGGGCATAAGGAGAGTATATAGGGAGGACAGACAATGATGGACACAAAGTAGCAGAGTAATAAGGGCATAAAGTGGGTATAAAAAGGAGCAGACTAATGAGGGCAATAAAGAGCAAACGGAGACCCAGCCTAACAGCTGTCACCATGAGCCTGCCAGGCGTATGACTCTGCAGAAGCTTCCCAGACGCAAGCACAGGAACATCAGGCACGTCAGGGTGGCGGGGCGGGGTGCTGAGACCCCACTGCGAGGGTGTGACGCGGAAGGCTACCGCTGTGAACTTGAGTGAGGCGGAGGGCAAAAAAAACTCTAAGAAGAGGAAACACAAAAAACATCCCCAACGGAAAGTGAAGCAGAAAGGCAGGCTGCACGGATCATTCTGGCCAGGATGTTCGCTCTGCTGGGGGCAGGTAAGATGGAAGAAAGGAATACAACAGTGACATCAGGGAACATTTTGGGTGACCCCCCCCCCCCTGCTGCCGTGTGGAAGGACGAGACAAACCGGTGAGCGACCTGGACTGGTCACTAAGTCACTATCAAGATAACTCCAGCTCTCCATCACAGTGTCCCAGCTGGAGGCAGGAGCTTTGAGAAGGACCCAGATGTTTCGGGAAGCCATTCTGCACGAATCAACATCGCAGCTCATCCACAAAGCGGGGGAGGGGGGGCGCGGACGGTGTGGGGAAAGAGACCAATGACCCCTCTACCACAGGCTCCTCCCCTTTGTTCACAAAGTCAGGTTAAAAGACAGAGAAAACAAAAGCGTGGTCAGAGGGCATCATCTGTCACTGCCTGAGCGAATGACCGACGCCCTGCGTCTGCTTGTTGAACAGCTTCGCTCGGTGGCCCTGCCTCCTGCCTCAAAAAGGGCAGGAAAGGTTGTCCTTATCTGCACAAAGCTGAAACCTCTGTCATTTTTCATCTCCGTGGACGTGCACACACACGTCTGGGAAACAAGGAGCCTGCTCACCATGGCAATCCAAAGCATAAAAACCTCAATTTGTTTTTTTTTTTTCAGTTTACACAGAAAATGGGTTGTGTGCACGTGTACGCCCCCTGCTGCCCTTTACCCATCTCTCACCCCCCCTCAGTGCCTCACAAACAAGCCGGTCATGTTTGTTAGCTACGGGAAAAGCGGCACGCAGATAATCAGGCGGTATATTTACGATGCTCCTTGAATCAAGACGGAGGGGAGGGAAAAGAACACCAGAATTACACTGAAACCCGCCCCCCCGCCAAACCCGGGGCCCGCCGGCGCTGCCTGTGTGGTCGGTAACAGCAGTTTTACTGCACAGGCAGTAAAAACAGAGGAGAATTCACCGGCGTACTTAGCTAATGACAGGCGAGCCATGCGCGAGGCAGAGAGGCTCCACACGGCTAAGAGGTTAAAACCCCCTCCCGCAAGCACACACACACACAGGGGGGGCTTCACAAAGGCAGCACGAAGAAGGCCCACCTAGACACACACAGAGCAGGCATGTTCTATCAGATAGTATCCCAGAGCATGGTACAGCTGGAGTGGTGTACCATACAGCTGAGGATTCTGGGATTGCACAACAAAGGGCACTGCCTGCTCCACAGAACCAAAAGCTTGCGCTTAAGTCCTGTCCAATCGGCTCACGGGCTCTAATCCTCCTAATGCAAGCGCCATTCAGCCGTGAGCCCTGCTCACCAGGGCCGTAACAGAGCGATTCGAGGATTGGATTCACCCCGCTAGCCCCCCCCCCCCCACCCCCCAACAAAAAAAAAAAAACTCAGTGACTTTTTAATTATGCAAGAATAGAAACTCATTAAAATTGAACACAATATGACCTCGTTTAGAATTCATTAATCAAGTCGATCTACTGAAGTGAAATTATGTCGAGGAAGGAAGTGGTCTTTAAAAAAAGCCAAGTGAAAATCGAGAGAGCGGTTCGATCGGCCGGATTCAGTGTGCTGCACGCGTAGCACTGACGTCTCATCATGGCAATAGGAAACAAGCAAGGTACTTTTACTCAGGAGACAGAAATATCAGGGGAGAGGGACCAGTCCCCCCTGGACAGGGGTATGTGACAGACACAGACAGGTACTGACAGACAGATACTGGCAGACACAGACAGGTACTGACAGATACTGACAGACACAGACAGACACAGACAGATACTGACAGACACAGACAGGTACTGACAGACACAGACAGGTACTGACAGACACAGATACTGGCAGACACAGACAGACACAGACAGGTACTGACAGACAGATACTGGCAGACATTGACAAAGATAGACAGGTACAGAATGATACTGACAGATACTGATAGATGACATATAGAAACATACTGACTTGTACATATACAGATAATAGCACAAATACAAGACAGAGACTGATAGACTCAAGAGGACCAGAGAGATTGGCAGACATACTGACACACTGACATTAATAGAACAACAGACAGATGGGCTCACAGACACATTCAGACACAGGAACAAGTGAGTAGACAAGTGCAGACAGACAGCCAAAGAGACAGACTGAGACAGACAGATAGAGAGACCTGCAAATGGACAGAATGATGGACAGGCACAGAAACAGACAGGGAGTCGGACACGTCTTCCTGAGAGCAGATGCTGTTTGGCTTCTGTTACCCAGTAATGAGGCTGGGCAGTACAGCCCAGGTGCATCTTCAGGTTTTGGTACCGATCCAGTGCTAGCCTGCAGCGCACACTCCTGGGGCGACACCTCCTTGGCTGAACACTAATGAAGCCCCCTGTGTCAGCTGCCCCCTCCCCCAAGCACTTTCCACAAAGTAACAGAGCTCCGCCTGATCAAGCCGTCAGAAAACCCGCCTTAATTCTGTAGTACCGGAAATTTAGCAGTACGATGCTACTAAACTCGGTATTATTACTGCAGTTCTAATTAGTATTCTGAGCAGTCAAAGAGCCACTTTTATGTTTGGATCGTTCCATTCTATTCACACGCCTCGCATTGATCTCCGTAGACTTCCTGCTTCTCCCGAGGACCTGTGCACCATCAGTCTCTCAAGCCGCCTCTCCTCTTGAGCAGGAAAAAAATGTGTCATGGTGTCCGGCATCTCCTACCCCCACCTATCTCAAGGCATTGTCTCAAACCGCAGACCCGTACGCAACGAGAAACAGATGAATGGTGCTGTGCCAGATCCGGGCTGTGCGATGTCTCATATCCGCCGGCGTGCCAAAGCTCTCTCTCCGTCCGGCTGTTTCGGTGAGTCAGCATCTGCCGGGACTCCTTGGCCGCCCGGGACTTGCAGTGTGAGACACCATGGGGAAAGGTGGCGATCTGTGGAAGGTCGTGACCATGGGTTGGGATGCAGGCTTCGTGAAGACTTTGTTGACATGCAGTGCAGGCCGGAACCCAGTGGTGAGTTTGTCGTTTCTCTTTATAGGGGGGCCCCACTCAAAAAATCACTTTGGATCTCCCTGCCTAGTGACTTGTTTGTAGCCAGCAAGAAGATGGCCAGATGAAGAGAGAAACCTTGGGGGCCCCCAAAATCCATCCGTCGACTTGGCTGCCGATTGGCTGGAGCTGCGGAATCTCTTCATCGTCGCTGCCAGAGCAGCTGGAGAGCACCTCCGCCACCTCTCCCTTCTGCTGCTTGGCAGGCCCTGGCTCCGCCCCCGGAGTACGCCGCTCCAGATAATGGAGGACGAGTGACGTCCCATTGGCTGACGGAGAGGTGTCCTGCGTTCTTGGGGGGGGGGGCAGGAGATTAGGGGCTGGTGTGGAGGCGGAGGTAGGGGCACAGATGGAGAAGGACACTCCGCCGCCATGTCTGCCAGATCCAGAGTCTGCCAATCCGGGAGCGACAAGGTCCAGCCAGCAAAGCGGGAAACCGGAAATCATGGTGAACATCAGTGACAGGTACAGCCTCCCCGTCCCTAACTCTCAGTCACAGGGCAGGGTTTCCCGTCACAGAGCGGCCAATGGGCTGTCAGACACATGTGATGCAACGTCATGCAATAACTGACAGGCTGCGGGATCTGCGGGATTTGCGGTCACGCTCGATCTGTCGTCGTGGAGACAGCTGCGGGGCAACTGATCTTCTTGGGAACATGTGAAGCGATTACCCGATGGAAGCGGAACATTCCTGGCGGAACCGTCGCAAGCCAGGAACCCAGACATACCGAGGATCTCGCCAGAGCCTGGGGGCCCCAAGGTGGCGTGCAACAGCAGGCAGCCCCAATAAGACGACCATTAGCCCCCTATGTCCTTTGGGGGGGGAGGGGGCAGTCTGGGAACTCACATCTCCTCTGTCGCCCCTCAGTGATGATGCGGAGTCTGTGGGGGTTGCCAGAGCTGTGCCGCGCCGACAATGGGCAACGTTTAGTGAGCCGCTCCCCAGGCAGCTGACATAACTGCACTCCACAGCTCGGCAGCCAGGCCCTTCGGGTGTGGTGTCACTAAGCCTCATTCTCTCTGTCTGTACTCCGGGGGCCAATTCACCGAGGTGTGTCTTAAATAACAGGCTAAAGGATGCTCTGCGAGCTGACTGGCTCGGTATCAGGTGGAGGCGGAGCCAGAGTGACTCGCTCTTCAGAGCTTAGAAAGTGCCTCCCTACTCTCACATGCTCTCGGTAAATCGGAAGCAACGTGTAGTTTAAACTACCATGAGCACACAAATGCGGTGGGGGGCATGGAGGGGGCACAGAGGAGTGCAGTTATTCTTACTTACTTTGCACGGGGGAGTCTCGCTCCCTGTTTCAGCAGCATGCCATCATAAACCTGGCCAGTTCTTCCTTTACTTTGGACAGCGTCACCCAGCGGGCCTATGTAAGTAACACATACGTGTCGCTGGAGTAGATACTCGGCCCTCAAATGACCCCTTGGGGGGCCCCATGCTCTGATTTAGTGCCGCCACCATTAGCCAGGCTTCCTGGAGACCGATGGTGTTTGTGGCTGTTAATTGATTTGAGCTAATAGCAGCAATTAGCAGGGCCGAGCTGTCTATCAATAAGGGGAGATGCCACGGGAGACAGGGGTGTGACAGGCCGGGGGGGGTTGGCTGTCGGGGCTGGGTGCCAGGGTAGCTGTGGTGGAGGGACCGTTTTAACACCTGAAATCGTGTGTGAAAGTTATTGCTGCAAATAGCGCGTCCTTCTTGGTCTGATTAAAGGGGCGGGGGGCTAAAAGGCTTTGACTTTGGGGTGACATTCAGCTGCCGATCTATGACAAATCACCCCTCAAGGCTCACTGGCATCCCATGGTCAGAGCACAGACCCCAAATCCGCCCCCCCCCCCCCCCCCCCAAAGAGCGGCACCGCTTCCATTCTTAATGACTAACCTGTCTTTTCATTTTGCATGAAAATGACACATTTCAGTGCCAGAGAACAATATAAAGCTTAATATGGTTTAATAATCCATAAACCAAGCTGTCGAAATCTGTTTATATCTGTTTATATATTATATAACATTTATTAGTCTGTGACATCTTATTATAAAGAGTAAGTTTCGAGGTTCTTCCTTATTTTTCCGTACACCACAGAAACCCATAACCCTTTAACAGGCCAGTACTGGGAAGTGAGCAGGTCAGGTACCGCCCCCCCCCCCCCCAAACAGCCACCCTGCCAAATGCTGTATCGTAGCCACAAGCCACCTCCCTACCCACCAGGCCGAGTCACATTATTTACTCCACCTGCCACTCTGCCGTAGCAACAGGTGCCGCGGCGACAGCCTCTCGCGATTGGGCCGCGGAATCAGAAATGGAAGCGTTGGCACTGGCAATCGGTACCGAGCCCCCGGTCCGCACCTGGGGTCTACATGGGGCAGTTCTCACGGTGCTGGTGTAACAGCCCCCTACACAATGCAGCGATTCATACGTTTCTCTGGAAGTTGGGAAAACACAAGAGAGTCACAGTTGTCGACCTGCCCCCCAAGCCGTGGCCCCCATGAATCCGTGTTTATATACGTGCCTGGGGCTTTCTCCAGAAGACTGACAGCCACCTGATCTGGTGTGTGTGCTGGGGGGGGTCAGATATAAGCACTCGCGTTCTTAACACAGTCGGGCCCAATTTGGCCCAACTGTTCCCCGAACAAGGAAGATTTACTGTAACGTACAGCTGTCATGATGATATTCCCATTCCCAGGCAGGTGCAGACGCTGTGCAGTAGGCTGTGTTAAGCGGTAGGCTGTGTTAAGCGGTAGGCTGTGTTAAGCGGTAGGCTGTGTTAAGCGGCAGCGGCAGGCGAGTTTCAGACAAGCCTTTGATTCTCACAACCCAGATGGGGAGGTGCGGGTCTTTATTTTATCATCTCGTCATGAGCAGCAGACTGGCTTCCTTTCCAGGGGGTATTTTAAAAGCTTGGTGCAGACGCTGCCCCCCTGCTGGCCAGTGTGCCGACCTTAACGGCAAAATGTGGCCGAGGAGGAACTCCGGGGGGGTTTCACCCCCCCCAGGCATTGCTGCTCTATTTGCAGAGATGAATTGCACTTCCACCAGAAGCAGGATAAGTAAATAACTATAAAGAGAAATATTCATTAATAATAAATAACATGTAAATGACTGTCTTCCCACTGCTGGAGCTTTCCGGCCTACTGGGGGTGCCACTCCTGCTGATATCAGCAGAGCTTTCAGGCCTAATTTTGGCTAAAAAGGCAAATCACACAGAGCAGTACACTTGCAAGGAAGCCCAGCGCCATAACCACTGCCCCACCTGCTGGTCAAAGCTAAAAATGGGATTTAAACACATACTGCAGGCACAGGGGAAGGAGGGGCTGCAGAAAACCATGATGGGCAAGATGGCCACACCCCTCAGCCACACCCCCTCGGCCATTCTGGGTAAAAGCAGCGAGAGTCGGCAGAATAAGACCCCAGGTTACGAACCAGACCCGTTCCCCAAGTCCGTTTTTAAACTGAATTTGTAGGTAAGTCAACACAGGTACATATGATTCCTATTTAGCATCATTTAGTATCAGTAACTCCTTCACGCTCACATATTTGACGTTTGTGGTTTTAATTATTTGCGAAATGCCTGTGAAAATTTAAAAAAGGAATATTTTTGGAGCTTGCTGAAAGACTGCAGAAACGCACAGGAGACGTAGACGCTAGAAACAATATGAAAATCATTTTATCACACAAATTCATATAGTAAATAAATATCAGTACTACGTAATATTTGTTAGTGTAAATGCACGCTATGTCTTCCATATTAAAAGTCTTGGCCTGGGTACGTCCCGCATCTTTGTCTCTGTAACCAGCCTCACTGACATGTTAGCTGTCTTTGTGACCATGGAATCTCACCTTCCTCACCATAACTCTTAAACCTAATTCATTTTTAATAATGAGTCCAAAACATATTGCTGCCAGTGTGTACAGTGGTAACTTACAGAGTTCTTACATAGGCATAATTTAGGCTAGATGGTTTGTATATTATATAAAAAGGCACTTTTTTTTTTCTATGCATATAAAACACTCAAGAAACACTGCTAAATACACTAGACATTTTAAACATAACAATACACTGCATAATGATAATTATACAGTAATTATAACATTAATTACATAAGGTACTGTACCGTATCTCGAGCTGACGCACTGCTGAAGCCACCCAATGTTTTCAAAAGACAAAGCAGTGCGTGCGTTCGTTATTTGGAATCACTGTATTTAAGTTTTCAATATAATAGGCTCTATGGCAGTCTGTTGGTAAGTACAAGTTGCCCGTAAGTTGAACATTTTTACCAGGGGACTGTCTGTAATGGGAGAGATGGGTGTTAAGCCAGCCGGTGACTGACAGGACGTGGTAATTCCGCCCCATGGTGGATCTGGGAGGCTTAATCCACCTTTATTTCGGTATGGTTACACTGGGCGAAGCTGTTATGCAGACCGCTATGAATATCGCAGTTTTTTACCATGTTGATCCGCGGGGAAGCATGGAGCACCCAGGGGCCACGGCGCTTCGTAATCAATCCGTCAATGGCTGAGAAGATTTGGAATTCACAGTCATCCACTGACCTCTCCCAGGCTCGTACGGCAAAGCGCAGCCGGCCTGAGGATCGATGGCGTAATTGAAATGCAAGCCGACAGTAAATCTGCCGTCAACGATTTGAATGTGCGGAGGAAAACAAGGTATCAAGCACAGAGCTGTACGAAAAAGATCCTCACTTTGCGCAAAATTTTAAAAAGAGGACCTAAGTGGCTGGAGAGAGAGGGGCTAGTTCAGGCTGCCATGATGTCATCCCAGTCAAAGGATAAACACGCTGGGGTGGTCAGCAGCACTGCCCGGGCTGGGAAAATAATATATAACGGCAGAAGCAGATAACGTAAACACAAGCGAGAAACACCAAGATGAATTAAAACTGTTGGCTCGGGAAGCAGCAAAGAAATGTGGCAGTAGGTGGCTACTGAGGAAAGAGGGCATGACTCAGCCAATCAGGAAAGAGGACATGAGTCAGCCAATCAGGAAAGAGGACATGAGTCAGCCAATGAGAAAACAGGATACAAAGGTTTAAGGGCAGAGGTGGCACTTCTGAATTGTCTTCACCGCACACTGATCAGAAACGATAACATGACACGTGTCTGGCATTTACTCTACAAATCGGTAAGTGTCGCATTCCTCAAATGCGACGGAATCCACAAAGACCTCGTGAACTTTGGTAAAACACACTTGATTGTTGGTTGGTAGTCAAGGTAAAGAGTTCTACTTAGGGATTAAGAAGGTTCAGGAAGTCTGTTGTATACAGACTTTTTCAATGGAAAAATATCTCTGCACCAGCAATAAAGGTAACGATGGTCAAAACACCTCACAATCCAGCGGTGCAGCTCTACCGTCCCGATAGGCGATAAACCTGTCAGCGAATCCCGCCGACTTCCTGTCGCGCCTGTCCACCAATTACTCTGCTGCCGTGTGGAAACGGGCCTCGTGCTCGCTGCGGCCAGCCAGGCCCGACTCCCTGTGTGACACGTCTGCGCCAGACACGCGTCTCACGCCAGGAGCAGCATCAGCGCCAAAGCTTTAGCTGCATTATCATACAAGAGTAAGCTTACAGACAGAAGGTTAATGCCAGCAGGGGGCACAGCAGTTAAGGAACTGAAGTTGCACAAACATACGTTTGCTAATTTAGGGGCCATACAGCTGAGCCCCCAACCAAGACACTTATCATCAATACCCTCTGTGGGGTATTCAGCTCTCAGCCCGAAAAAGCCCCTTTCATTTAGCATGACATTTCCCGCTCCTCCCAAGAAGCTACGCCAGTTATCACCTTTCTCCCCAAAGCCAGAGAAGCTGAAGCCTCCGTTCCAGAGTGAGGCGAGGCAGATGTGCCCCATCACTCTCGCTCCTGGCCACTTACAGCCTCTCCTGAGCTCCAAGAGACAGACAGAAGCAGAGAGTGAGAGAGAGAGAGAGAAAGAGGGCGAGCAAGCGCATTTTAATTAAAGCGGGCGCTTCCTCCATCGCAGGCCGCCACCGGAAAAGCCAATTCCCTGCAGACCGGCTGCTATTTACTGCGAATCTGTTGACTTAATATGAAGGGCTGTGAAATATAAGGATCACAGACGGTCAAATCCTGAGGACAGTGGATTAGAGGGAGAGGCCAGGTCCACACGCTGCTGTGCTCATGGACTTTATTACTTCCACCCCCCCCCACCAGCCCCCGCAACGCAACCAGGCTCATGGCCTGTCCATCACATGGTACTGGGAATCCATGCTGACGGCCGGCACCTCCTGGGTCCCTCTACCTCTCTCTCTCTCACACACACACACACACACACACACACACACGTACAGAGACATACGGAGACAGACAGACACACATACATACTCACAGAAAGACAGAGAGATAACACACACATTTATACACCCATGTTCATACACACACACACTCCTACATTAGCCGTACACAGCTACACAGGCGCTGACAAAACGACGGCCGCACCGCGTGTCCGGAAGCCGCCGTAGCAGTGAAGGCGACACGCGTGACACGGGCACCAAGCTTCCCCCTGTCAGCGCCGCGTCCCTCTCCGACACCCAGCTGCAGAAATGACCAATGGAAGCATAAATATAAAACAGCATGACGTCTTAAGACTGACGGCTGGCAAGCAAAAGGGGAAAAGCAGATAGGAGGAGTCTCAGTACTTCCGCCTGGTGCAGCCCAGGACGCAGATGGAGAGGCTGGCATGTGCCCGGCCGCACCCAAGGCCGCGACCCCGTGACCCCGCGACCCCGGTGGAGCAGGAAATATGTGTTTCTGGCAGTTCCGGTGGGGGGGGGGGCAGCCTCCTGCCCCTTTCCGGTGGCACTCTCCGCTATCCGTTAGGCTGCTAAGGGCATTTATCAGTGCTGGAGTTTAGAGCTGAGTGTGTTTTTAACACATTTCGTTCAGAGATAAGAGATAATAACATTGACCTTCACACTCACAGCATGCCAGCAAATAGCGAATTGGGAACACTGCAACACCCCCCCCACCCCGACAAACACCGCCGCTGAAAGGCCACCTGTGGGTGGCGATGGTGCATTAACTAGTCACAGGTCACAGACGCATTATCTACTTGTTTTGATAACACCACCCCCCCGCCCCGATAATGGTGATTTTTCGACCCTTTTAATGCTTTTCGATGTTTTTTCTCAACACGGATTTCTGAGGACTGTTAAAGGGTATGCCGATGCACCCCCCCCCCCCCAGGCATGCTGGGACTCACGCATGTCCCCACTCACCACCGCCACCTTGGACGCACCGCAGACGGTTCACGGGATGAACAGCTGGGAGCAGCGAGAAAGTCGCTTTGGTCGCGGACATTCTGAGGTATGTGGCCTGCGTGGGCGTGACGCGCTGCTCGTGCTCCGATGGAGGGGCGGGGATCTGCGGCGGGCAGATGATCAAGGGGAGAGCAAACTGTCAGACTGCGGGGGACCTACCGCCATCTCCGTGTCTGTCTGTCTGGTGAGCCTCATTCTGGGGATCCACCAGTAGGCTTAACCATGACTAGACGAATAGGCGGGGTTGACTGACAACTGGCAGAGCATGGTGACCCCACCCACCACGCAACTGCAGCCTTGCTCCTGAAAAGCAATGGGTGCGATGGTGCCACCCCCCCCCCCCCCAGCAAAATCGGGGGTGTCCTGGCAGCTGTCCAGAGCATCCGTTGTTGCCCCTACCACGCTTACCCCCCCACATATGACATCGGGAACATGGGAATGACGCAGCCTTAGTAATCGAGAGGCTAATTTGCGATGCCGAGCTCTGCGGCAGGCTGGGGAACACCTGGCCCTCGGATGGGAGGGCGTGTGACCCGAGGCGTCCGCCGGGCCGAGACTCAGAGGCAGCACTTTAACTGCGGGTAAATTACGGGAGCAAAGCTGCAGCGCCGGCCCCGCAAACCTGGCCCGGCTGGGCCTCAGCAGCGCTTACTGAGCCGGACCCGCTAACTGCTTGGTGTGCGACCCCAACACTTACCCCAACGCTTTGCCTCCATTTTCTGAATGTCCCTCCCCCGGGGTACCCACCTAACAGCAGGTGGGGGTCAGTATTCCTCTAAAAATAGACAGCGGGGGCGGGAAGGGGGGTCAGTCCAGATAAAAATAAACCCATCTTATCCCTGCAGCATGAACTCCTAAATGAGAGCAACAGCACACTGAACCCACAATTGTGCGGAAAATAACAGC